>NC_092713.1:130906817-131208231 GCF_047496885.1 Scyliorhinus torazame | reverse complement strand
CCCTGAAGGTCGCCATCATTGTAAAAACAATTAATCTCTTCTGGTTCTTCTTTACTTCCCTAAGGATGCAGGCGTTGGGGTTACAGTTTCGTGAAGCTTCAATCTGCTCTGGTATTTCACCCTAGAGAGGGAGTGTCAGATGGCTATTTGGCCCAAGGCCTATCACGGCCAACCCTTAGCTTTGATGTGGAGATGCCGGCGTTGAACTGGGGTGGGCACAGTAAGATGTCTTATAACACCAGGTTAAAGTCCAACAGGTTTGTTTCGAATCACTAGCTTTCAGAGCACAGCTCCTTCCTCAGGTGAATCTCCTGATTCACTTTTTACAGTTCTCTCCCAGCACAGAGCACTCTCCTGGAGGTTTTACACCCAACACAGCTCCCAACCTCTCTTTAAGTATGTTTCCCTCTTTCATTTTTTCCATTATCCATATCTTTCTTTTAAATTTACATTTCCCAGGATGTAAAAATCTTTTATGTTATCCTTGAGCTACCGCATTCAAGTAAAATAACATTTAATAACGTTGCCTTATTTATTTATTATCTTTTCCTAGTTGTAACCCCTTTTCTACTTCCGTTTAACAACTGAACACAACAAACCCTCTTTATCTCCTAATGCAAATTTCTACCCTGGCTTATTTACCTGCAGAACATCTGACTCAACATTATTCACTTCAAATGATTGGCTTTCACACCTAGACCCTTTTATGTTCTAATGTTTGCAGTCCAACTGTCTTTAGTTTAATTAAATTAGTCATACACACAAACGCAGCAGACACCACCCCACCAATCCTGCTTCACAGAATACCACAGTAGACCCCAGAAAAGTTTTTATTTATTTTTCTTCACAAACCACTGCACTTCATTTGGTGTAGGCACACTCAGCGTGCTGTTTGGAAGGGAGTACCAGGATCTAGTGACAATGAAGGAATAGCAATTTGGTTCCAAGTCAAGAGGATTTGTGGCTTACAGGGGAACTTGCAGGTGGTGGTGTTCTCATGCATCTGCTGCCCCTGTCCTTCTAGGTGGCAGAGATGATGAGGTTGAAAGGTGCCATTGAAAATCTTTTGGTGAGATGTTGCTGTCATATTGTAGATGGTACATACGCTGCCACTGGTGGATGCGGTGCTAATCGAGTGGGCTGCTTTATCCTGGATGTTGTGGATAGTATTGTTGGAACTGCACTCATCCAGGCAAGAGGGAGTATTTCAACACACTCCTGACTTGTGCCTTGTGGATGGTGAAGAGGCTTTTATGGAGTCAGGAGGTGAATTACTGTCTGCAAAATTCCAAACCTCTAATCTGCTCTTATATCCACAGTTTTTAATACAGCTAGTTCATAAATGGCAGTGACATTGAATGTCAAGGAGAGGTGGTTAGATTCTCTCCTGTTGAAGATGATCTTTACCTGGCACTTGTGTGGCATGAATGTGCCTTGCCTCTGATCAGCCCAAACCTCAATGTTATCCAAGTATTGCTGTGCATGGACAAGGACCTCTTCAGTATCTGAGGAGTTGTGAATGGTAATGAATATTGTGTAATCATCAGCGAACATCCCCACTTCTGACCTTATATTTGAGGGAAGGTCATTGATGAAGCAACTGAAGATGGTTCGGCCTAGGACACTAATTGGAGGAACTCCTGCAGCCATATTTTGGAGCTGTGTTGATTGGCCTCCATCAGCCATCTTACTTTGTACTAGGTATGACTCCAATCAGTGGAGAGATTTCCCCCGCTTCCCACTGACTTAATTTACTCGGGCTCCGTGATGTCAGTCTGCCAAACCTTTTGAATTTAAACTTTCTTATCTATGATTGGGGTAATCTGCAATGAGGTCAGGAGTCTAGTGGCCCTAACAGAATCCAAGCTGACCACCAGTGAGCAGGTTATTGCAGTGTAAGTGCCACTTGATAGCACAGTCAATGACACCATCTATCACTTGGTATCACAATGACAGACTGCTCCAGTTTTTCATGGAAAATTATGGTGGCATCCAGCAGTAGCGTGGAGTGAAAGGTAGAATTTTTAAAAAATAGTTCTTGTGCGTGATGTGTTTCAAGCACTACACACACACACATTAACTGAAACAATGGAATATTATATAAATACTTTATCGTAATGCAAATATTGTACCACAGCCTGGATAATCAGACTCTAATATCTGATGTCAGGCGAGATGTGTAGATACGTGAATAATAAAGAAAGGATATAACGCAAAACTGTTTTGAACATGTCCCAAACGGTGAAGAAAGTTGACAGCGTTTGGAAAGATAACAATCATTTGTTTACAGTAAAATGTGTTATGAGCTACCACTTTTTGCAAATATTAAAAAGCCCTTTAGAGAGATTGGTGCAGTGGGCTAGCAAACCATGCGCATAGGACCATAGAATGACACAATACAGAAGATGGCCACTCAGCCCATTGTGCCTATGTCAGCTCTTTGTAAAAGTATCCAATCAGCCTCCTCTCCCCTGCCATGTAAATTGCAAATGTGTAAGGCTTCTAGAGTCAAAATTTGGAATTATGGTGCGAGGATGCTTTGTGACCCAGTTTAATGACCAAGGAAGCCAGCGGTAGGAAGGATAAAACTTTATTTTACTTTACATATCATAGTATTTACAGTGCAGGAGGAGGCCATTCGGCCCATCGAGTCTGCACCGGCTCTTGGAAAGAGCACCCTACCCAAGGTCAACACCTACACCCTATCCCCATAACCCAGTAACCCCACCCAACACTAAGGGCAATTTTGGACACTAAGGGCAATTTATCATGGCCAATCCACCTAACCTGCACATCTTTGGACTGTGGGAGGAAACCGGAGCACCCGGAGAAAACCCACACACACACGGGGAGGATGCGCAGACTCCGCACAGACAGTGACCCAAACCGGAATCGAACCTGGGACCCTGGAGCTGTGAAGCAATTGTGCTATCCACAATGCTACCGTGCTGCCCCTAAGAAGCAAGGTTGGGCCTTCATGAATAACCTCAGCCCATATGGGTATTGAACCTGCGCAGTTGGCCTTACTTTGCATCCTAAGCCAGCTGTCCTGCCAACTGAGCTATACCAGCCCCCTTTAACATAAGGTCTGCCCATGGCAGCAACTATATACATTCACAGTCCCTGTTGGGACAACCAACCTGCTGGTGCCTGCTCAGACCAGCTTTTATGCTCAGTTTAACAAGCCCCAGTTGACTCGGTCTCCGCCCACAACCGAGGAGGCTCGATCCCCACAAGCCCGGTGGTTTCCCCGTGGAGGTTATGACACCCAGTTTATCGAGAAAGTCTCAAAGAATTCTAACAGATTTGTCAGACATGACCTTTCCTTGACGAAGCCGTGCTGACTCAGTCCTATTTTATCATGCATTCCAAGAACTCATCTGTAATAATGGACCCTAAAATCTTGCCAATGCCCGATAATTCTTTGAGGAGGTAACAGGAATTAGACAAAGGAGAACCAGTGGACGTGATTTATTTAGATTTCCAGAAGGCCTTTGACAAGGTGCCGCATAAGAGGCTGTTAAATAAGTTAAGAGCCCATGGTGTTGAGGGTAAGATCCTGGCATGGATAGAGGATTGGCTGACTGGCAGATAGTGGGGATAAAGTGGTCTTTTTCAGGATGGCAGCTGGTGACTAGTGCTGTGCCTCAGGGGTCGGGGCTGGGACCACAACCTTGCACAATATACATTAACAATTTGGAAGAAGGAACTGAAGGCACTTTTGCTACATTGGCAGATGATACAAAGATCTGTAGAGGGACAGGTAGTATTGAGGAAGCAGGTGGGCTGCAGACGAGGAGAGTGGGCAAAGATGTGACAGATGGAATACAATGTGGAAAAGTGTGAGGTTATGCACTTTGGAAGGAGGAATGGACGCATTGACTATTTTCTAAATGAGGAAATGCTTAGGAAATCAGAAGAACAAAGGGATTGGGAGTCCTTCTTCAAGATTTTCTTCAGGTTAACTTGGAGGTTCAGTCGGCAGTTAGGAAGGCAAATACGATATTAGCATTCATGTCAAGAGGGCTAGAATACAAGAGCAGGGATGTACTTCTGAGGCTGTTTAAGGCTCTGCCAGACTCCATTTGGAGTATTGTGAGCAGTTTTGAGCCCCGTATCTAAGGAAGGATGTGCTGGCCTTGGAATGGGTCCAGAGGAGGTTCACAAGAATGATCCCTGGAATGAAGAACTTGTCGTATGAGGAATGGTTGCGGACTTGGGTCTGTACTCGTTGGGGTTTAGAAGGATGGGGGGGATCTTATTGAAATTTACAGGATATTGAGAGGCCTGGATAGAGTGGACGTGGAGAGGACTTGTAGGAAAAACCAGAGGGCACAATCTCAGACTAAAGGGACAATTCTTTAAAACACAGATGAGGAGGAATTTCTTCAGCCAGAGAGTGGTGAATCTGTGCAACTCTTTGCTGCAGATGGCTGTGGAGGCCAAATCACTGAGTGTCTTTAAGACAGAGATAGATTGGTTCTTGATTAATAAGGCGATCAGGGGTTATGGGGAGAAGGCAGAAGACTGGGGATGAGAAAAATATCAGCCATGGTTTAATGGCGGAGCAGACTCGATGGATTAAGTGGCGTCATTCTGCTCCTATGTCTTGTGGTCTTATGAACTTGACAGATAAAGCACATACAGCACAATTTTGGCACAAAGTCTGCAATGAACTATCCAAATGTTATGTCTACTCTGCTTCGTTAGGAGTAAATAGTTTTTCCCAGCACAAGTCTCTTTCTCACTCCAACACAACATTTGGACACAGTACCCAGGAGACCATGGTCTCGCCTCCCCTTTCTTGTGGTTCAATCTCCTAGTCTTCCCATTGGGAGACTAAATGTTCTATTTTGGTTTAATTGATTTGCCTTTTGAGTTCAATTCAGACTTGCCGTACTCTATCTTCTTGATTGCTTAATTTTGCCTTGGGCAATTGTGCTTACAAATTGAACAATTCCAGAACAATGTTGCTTATTAGGTTTTCCTGACTCAATTAGCACATCAAACCAGATTAAGTGACTCAAGAATTAGCACCAGTCAATCATTTTAAGATTGACCCTGTTTTTTTCTTCATTCAAGGAATGTGCCGCTTGCTAGGCCAGCATTTATTGCCCATCCCTAATTGCCCTTGAGAAGGTGGTTGTGAGCTGCCTTCTTGATCCTCTGCCAGCCCTGAGGTGTAGGTACACCCATAGTGCTGTTAGGAAGAGAGTTCCAGGATTTTGACCCAGCGACAGTGAAGGGACGGTGATATATTTCCAAGTCAGGATGGGTGAGTGGCTTAGAAGGGAACTTCCAGGTGGTAGTGTCCCATATGTCTGCTGCCATTGTCCTTCCAGGTGACAGTGGCCATAGGTTTAAAAGATGCTGTCTCAGGAGTCTTGGTGAGTTCCTGCAGTGCATCTTGTAGATGGTTACACACGGCTGCCACCGTGCATCGGTGATAGAGGAAGTGAATGTCAATTAGCCCTAATTCAGTCTATCTATTTGTCAAATGACTGAAGAATCTGTCACAAAAAGTGATTCAGTTGTTTGAAAAGAGTAATCTAAGAAGTATGAAGAAGCTGTCAGGAGCATGGCATTAAATACGAGGTGGATCTGACAACATGAACCCCAGCATGACTTGATGGGCCAAATAACCTAACTGTATCTACCCCTAACATTCTACAAATTCTTTGAAGGTCTGGGCCTAATCTTCCTTTCTTTTGATGGTAGCAGCCAAGAACCTTATAGCACTGAAGGAGGCCATTCAGCTCATTGTCCCTGTCCTGGCTCTTTGAAGTTACCAATTCCTCCCACACTGCTGCTCTTTCCACAAAGTCCACAAATCTTTCCTTTCCCGGTGTTTATTCAATTTGCTCTGCAAAGTATTATTTCTTATGTTTTATATCTTTGAGATATACAGAGGTGACAGACCAGCTTTTTGTGTGCAGAAATTTTATTTCAAAGTGCATTTAAGAATGTTTGCTTTCTTTTGTCCAGTGCTTACTTTCAATTTAGTTTATGTTGCTCACACCTAGGCTTGACTAACAGCATGCAGAGAACAGTCAACAGACACACATAATCCAACACTAAAAAGTTGAGTACCATACTATTGAAGCTCCCTCCACCATCGTTTCATATTGCATATTCCAGATCATAACTTGCTCCCTAAAAAAATATTTTCATTAGCCCACTGAGTGATTTGGGATTTCTTGTGGCCCTGTCTCTGAGCCCAAAGGCCCCAGTTTGAAGTCAACTTGGACTTGATAGCCATGGAAGGCTGTTATGTGGCCTATTAGATTGTTAATTAGCCTGTAAAATCCTTCCAACATCGCACCATTCTCCAAGGGCGAAAAGGGTGAGGATACACCAGGCAAACTGAGTGGTTTAAGGATCTATAATGGTAGAATTAGGGCAGTCAGTCAGTACGAATAAGCCATATTATTGTCATACGCTGCGTACAGACTGAAAGCCATATAATTGCCTCAGCTGGTGCCAACCAAATCAAATACAATCAAGGAAATGCACTGAAGGAAGATTACTTCTGCTCACTATGTGATTATACTAAGATTAAATATTTTTTTTAAATTTGTGTTTTGTAATACAGGGATTCTCCCCTCCCCCAGCCACATGTTCCTCAGCGGCGCGATGTTCGCTGGTGGCGGGATACTATCTTCTCAACGCTTGTCAATGGGATTTCCCATTGAAACCACCCCACGCAGCTGCGAAACCCGCTGGCAGGGCTGTACTGCCAGCGGAAAAAGTGGATCCCGACGACTGAAGAATTCTGGCCATAATTAACCCAGAAATGTTCCTCATTTGTTTTTGACATCAAAGAACAAAGAACAATACAACACAGGAACAGACCCTTCGCCCCTCCAAGGCTACAGGTCATGACACCAACCATTGCCAAAACCCTCAGCACTTCCTTGTGCCGTATCCCTCTGTACCCATCCTAGCCATGTGTTTGTCAAGTTGCCTTTTGCACGGCGTTAATGTATCTGCTTCCACAACCTCCCCTGACAACGCGTTCCAGTCACTCCCCAACCTCCGCGTAAAAAACCTGCCTTGCACAACTCTCCGAAACTTTGCCGCATGGACCTTAAACCTATGCTCCCTGGTGACTGATACCTCCACCCTGGGAAAGAATGCCTGCCCATCCACTCTACCCATGCCCATCATAATCTTGCAGACCTCTATCAGGTCACCCCTCAACCGCCGTCTTTCTAATGAAAACAGTCTATTCAGCCTCTCCACATAGTTAACACCCTCCAGACCAGGCAACATCCTGGTAAACCTCCTCTCCACCCTCTCCAAAGCCTCTACAACCTTTTGGTAAGTGTGGCGACCAGAATTGTGCACAATATTCCAAGTGCACCTTACCAAGGTTCTATACAACTGTAGCATGACTATGCAACTGTAGCATCCTGTAGCAATATTGTGTACATTCAAATGCTTAAGAAATGAATTTACATGCAAGGTATGTTGTACAAAAGTGATAATTGAATAAAGTTTTTGGTACATTTAAATATAAATAATTCACAAACAAAAAGCTATTCAGTTTGCTGAGAAGATCAATGTCTCCCAAATAAGCTCAATGGCTATTGTTGAATAGTTATATTACTGTATACGCACAAGTGGACATTCAAGTACGTTGTAGGAGATTGCAGAGCTCACTGAAGCTCATTCAATCATTTTCCAGTTTTCTTCCTTCCAACAAACAATAATTCAAGCTAGGGTACTCTTTTTATTCTTCAGAATCTATCAGATTAAGGGGTGATCTAATTGAGGTGCTTAAGGTGATTGAAGGATAGTGTGGTAACTTGACCAGAAGAAAGGTAGTCGAACACGTTGTAAAAGTTAAATCTTCTTTACTTCAGGAAACATTGAGGTAACAGTACAGTTTGGCTTCAACCACCAACAGCAGCTAAACACAACTATACACATCTCATTGTGGCTATACTGAAAACCCACACATAATCAAGTGGGAAGCTGTTTATTAAAACACTTTATAACAGGTAGGATAGATCGAAATTAGGGTGGCACGGTAGCACAGTGGGTTAGCACTGTTGCTTCACAGTGCCAAGGCCACTGTCTGTGTGGAGTCTGCCCGTTCTCCCCATTATAGCCACTTCCCGACTTAAATTGGAGAACTGCAAAGGCAGAAGGGAAATTCAGCCAACACAGGCAAAGACTAGCAAATACAGAAATCATGTATATTGGAACCTGTAAGAAACCAGACAGCACTAAAACCAGCAGCCATCTGCATAGTAATGCAGCAGCCATCTGCATAGTAATGAGCGATTCCAGGGCACAATGGCAACAGCTAAGGTGAATAAAGCCAAGCCAGACTCCTCGGCGCCAGCAGGAGCCAAGACAAAGGAAGGCCAACGGACACTTGGGGACCGCCCAGCGATCAGGGAACACCTCCGGTATTGGAGAAATCGATCCAAGTGATCGGAACGCAGTCCAATAATTTGGAACCAGGTACGGGGTCCGCCCGAAGGGCAGGAAGCCCCTGGAGACTATAAAGTAAAGCCCCCAAGTTCAAATCATCCTTCTTTGACAGGGTCACTCAGCAACTTGAACCAACCCTTGACAGTGACCTGTCTTGTTGCCTCCAAGCAAGTAAGTCTCAAGTCAACGCTCGCTACAAGATAGGCGCTCCTAGCTACCAGTCCATACCAGCTTTTGAATCCTGCAGACTCAGGACCTGAATGAAAGGCCATTTGTTCCCCTGACCTGGTGGGCCAGTCCAAAGCTAAGTATAGGCCTTTTAGTTATAGGAATAGCTTAGAAAGTAGAGTTTATGCATGAGTAGCGATTTACTGTGTATAATAAATGTGCTTTGATTTGAATCTTACTAATTGGTGTGTTGAGTTATTGATCATTACTTGAACTTGAACCTCGTGGCGGTATCATTTAGATACCTGGCGACTCTAGAACAAATGTTACAAAACAGAGCCAATTGAACCAACCAAAAGTTAGCAACACCATGTCTGTATGTGTTTCCTCCGGGTGCTCCCGTTTCCTCCCGCCAGTCCCAAAAGACATGGGGCTGAATTCTCCGCCCCACCGTGCCACATTTCCGTTTCACCCTGCTGCCGGATACTCCATTACGCCGGCAGATCAATGGGGTTTCCCATTGTGGGGCAGCCCTACGCCGCCGGGAAACCCCTAGGCTGCCGGCAAAACGGAGCATCCCGCCGGTAGAGAATCCAGCCCATGAATGACCGGTTGCCATTCCCATCAGAGGACAGTAGGAAATCCTTTTGCATCATGTTGATGGGATGCCGACGAAAGCCTGACCGGAATTGCTTCCCCCTGACAAACATCCACGCTGCCAGCTGAAAATAATGTTGGATTGGAACATGTGTAACCTACATAGCGTGGACATATTGGGAATCACCTGGGAGGGAACCTCCAGTGACAGTGTACCCTGGAACATCTCGTTCAGCAGTGGGGGATGGAGCATCTGTAACATACATCTTCCAGCTGCAGGAGCTTCAGGAGGTGGATCTTCTCCAACAGCAGTGGGTAAATTGATATCTGGGCACCTTTTAAATGTGGCACCCCGCTCTGACAGCAGAGCGCGTGCCACCCAACCCATCCTGCTGCACAAAACATCTGGAAACCACCGACTGCAAAATTAATTCCCAGCTTGGGTCGCTGTCTGCGGAGTCTGCACGTTCTCCCCGTGTCTGCGTGGGTTTCCTGTGGGTGCTCCGGTTTCCTCCAAAGACATGCTTGTTAGGTAAATTGGACATTCTGAATTCTCTCTCAGTGTACCTGAACAGGCGCCGGAGTGTGGCGACTAGCGGCTTTTCGCAGTAACTTCATTGCAGTGTTAATGTAAGCTACTTGTGACACTAATAAAGATTATAAATTACTTACCTTGAGGAGGGAGTCCAGAACAAGGGACAGGGTGGTGCATAAACATTAAGATTGAAGCCAGGTCATTTGGCGTGATATCAGGAAGCACCTCTCCACAAAAATGGCCAGGGAAATCTGAAATTCTCCCTCACTAAAATCCGTCGAGGATAGCTCAATTACAAATTAAAACTGAGATTGATAGATTTTTGTATGGTAAGGGTATTAAGGTTTTTTTTTCATTGTTGACAAGGCCTACATGCCCTTGAACAGAGTGGATTGCGAGGACATTTCACAGCCCATTTCAGAGCCAACCACATTGCTGTGCATCTGGAGTCACCTGTAGGCCAGATCAGGTAAGGATGAATGATATCCTTTCATTGAAGGACATTAGTTAACAGGAAGGGTTTTTACAACAATCAACAAAAGTTTCACGATCACTTTTATTGAGGCTTTCGATTCCCGGCTTTATTAATTGAATTTAAATTCTACCAGCTGCCAAGGTGGGATTTGAACTCACATCCCCAGAACATTAGCTTGTGTCCCTGGATTACTTGTCACATAGCATTGCCACCACATCACCATCTCCCATTCAGAACCAAAGTGGGTAGATAGAATTAAAATATAGATCAGCCATGATCTAACTGAATGAGGGAACAGGCTCGGAAGGCTGAATGGCTTGCTCCAGTTCCAATGTTTCTATGTCCCTTAATAGTAATAGACCTCTTGAATCTCACACAAATAGTCACGCTTCACATGTGAGCAAGAGCTGTATGTGAAACACACAACAGGTGTCTATGCAGGTATATTTCTGGCAGGAGTCATTGGCTACAATCAGTGTCGAGAACCGTGGGCTCGTATCATGAGTATGCTGAAGCCAATGTATGCATCACATGCCAATTTCAACAACTCAGCAAAGACCATGAAGGAACCTCGGTTCTTCCCAGTCTGTGCAGCACAATATCAACCGAGAAATTGGAGGAAGTAATGACTGGAAAGTATTCAGATTTTGGCTAGGAACTCAGTTATTTAACGATTCCCCACAACTAGACAAGAGCTATGGCTCTATAATAAGTCATGAGCCACTCTGTCAATCATAGAATCCCTGCAGTGCAAATGGAGGCCATTCTGAGTCATTCAAGGCTGGGAGAGAGAGGGTGGGGTAGTCAAAAGGTTGCCAAGCATGTTTAAAATAAGGCAAAAATTAAACAGAATTGAAAACAAAAGAAATGTTCTTGGCAGAATCTCAGTCATTTGATTGATCTTGTAAAATGATAGCCTCTCCTCAAACTGGTTCAGCTGCTGATTATTTGAGTTGAACTTTTAATGTAATTCAATAAGGACCTTTGTATGTTCAGAAAGATTGACAAGTAAATTGACCTTAGCAACAACATCCTATATTTAGACAAAAAGAATATCGCATGGATCAGAATGTGCAGAAAGGAATTGACTGCATAGAAAATTAGATAAGGTGCAGGACAGGAACATTCCATTTTGCAAGTCACTGTTATGAGTTGAACATCCATGCAGTAATGGGGACATTTCTAAAGGTTCCCACTATCCAGCTACTTAAACTGAGGCACTCCCTTTATGCTTTTGAACAAACCAAAGTAGATTTGTTTGGTTTTGAAAAACATGAAAACAATCATATTGGTTATAGCACAAGGCACGGTGGCACAGTGGTTAGCACTGCTGCCCCACAGCTCCAGGGTCTCAGGTTCGATTCCTGGCTTGGGTCACTGTCTGTGCGCCACAGACAGTCTACACATTCTCCCCGTGTCTGCATGAGTTTCCTCCTGGTCCGCCGGTTTCCTCCCACAGTCCAAAGATGTGCAGTTAGGTGGATTGGCCATGCTAAATTGCCTTTAGTGTCCAAAAAAGGTTAGGTGAAGTTACTGGGTAGAGGTGTGGGCTTAAGTAGAGTGCGCTTTCCAAAGGCCGATGCAGACTGGAGGGGCCAAATTCTCTCCTTCTGCACTGTAAATTCTATGATTCTATGATTCTATGAAAGATGTACAGGTTAGGATTGACCATGATAAATTGCCCCTTAGTGTCCAAAAGGTTAGGTGGGGTTAGTCGGATACGCGGATTGGGTGCGGGCATGTTGTATAGATAGGGTGCTCTTTCAGAGGGTCAGTGCAGACTCAATGGGCCAAATGGCCTCCTTCTGCACTGTAGGGATTCTATGAGTTGGTAGCGAGGAAACAATGTTTGGAGCGAAGAGTGTTTGAAGCCTGGAACAAAGCTTCAGTCTTTCCGGTATTTTATCTGAGGACATTTCTGCTCATTCAGCATAAGCAGCTGATTCTAGATTAAATAAATCAGCAACATTGTCTCTCCTTGTCTCTCCTTGTCTGACACCAACTGTTGGTCTAAACCAGTGATGGGCAGCCTAGGTCAGGGTTAGGGCTAGTGAATGGACCACTTGAGTGGCCCTCCTTCATTTCAGTGGGCCGTGTGGTGATGTGCATCAATATAAATGCATGTAGGCTAGCTAGACACTAGAGGGAGCACCAGAAACATCACACACTCAACCAATAGATCAGTTAGATAGGACACGACCAATGGACATTCACGATACACACAGAGGTGACACAACCACAGGAGGGCATTATACCAACCCATATATAAAGGACACCACACACATGATCAGCCTCTTTCCAGTGGAGACAGTCAGTGAGTAGAGACACAGGGTTGATTCAATATTACACCCACCACGTGGATTGCAGCAACTGGTTAGTCATTCTGGGTAGCTATAGTAGGATTATCAGTAGTGTCGAACCCGAGTAATAGAAGTGTAAATAGTTTAATAAACATGTTGAAGTTATCTCCACGTCTGAACCGTCCTTTGTCAAGTGCACCATAAGGAAGCCGCTTATGTTACACCTACAACATAACAAATCATGGTACCAGCAGTGAACTGTTTCAATCCATATAGCCATACCTCAGCATTCAGTGACAACCAGCAACAATACCCAGGCAAGATGTTGGAGATCCGGGTTCCGCAGCAGCTCTAGTGCCACGGCGATCTCCGCGAAAACTGGCGGGCATTCCCGCAAATGTTTGAAATCTTCCTGGTAGCAGCCGAACTAGAAGACGTGGCTGATGCTGAAAAGACTGAGCTTCTGCTCACCATCGCCGGTGCCAGAGCAGAAGAAATCTTTTAAAAATTCAAGTTCTCCAAAGGGCAAAACAGGAGCGACTTCCAGGCAGTCCTGGACAAATTCGGCAAATACTGTGAGGAAAACACACTCCAACCAGCAAGAAAAGGTAAAAGAAGCACCAGTACTCAACACGTGGCCGAGATCCCGGAGCACAGAACAATTTTGATCGGCGGCCATCTTCCTAAAGGGACTGCACTTGCACAGTTGCGCGAGAAGCGCACAGAACGGGAAGGTCCGTTTGCGCATGCGCGGCATCTTGCACATGCGCAATCACGAAAACAGCCACCGGTACAGGAACAGCGACTTGCGCATGCGCAAACGCTTCCTACGTATGATGTCATAAGCGTCATGACGTCAGAGGCCCCGGACCACGCCCATTTAAAGGGGAAACGTCCCAAATCAAAGAAAAAATCTTTTAAAGCCGTAAAACAACCTTCCTTCACCTGGAATGACAGCACAATGCCTCAAATTGAACCAGGAAATGAAATAAACCTCCGAAAGAACCCTGCAGCAAGCAGTTACCTACTCCCAAACCGATGATTCCGAACTTGAATACTTCGATACCGACCTTTACATTTTCTCTGGACCTCCCGAGCCCAATGCCAGCTCCGTGCAAACAGTGATGATATGGTCTTGGAAGACAATGACTCAGACGAACCTTTCACCTTGGGAGGCTACCCCAGTACCAAATCCGATCCGCAAATAGACGTGTTGCACATTGACGACCCCGACAACGAGTTCTTCGGATTTGAGGATCTTCAGTCCAGCAGATATGACATCCCGACTCGTGAGTGCAGGATTATGCTGCGGCCTGAAACGAAGAGACAGAGAGCGGTACAAGCCAACAGAGAGCGGCCTGCTGCCACACAGAGCATGGTCCACACACCGCTCAGGGTTCCCGACTCTACGAAAGAAGACACGCAAGACTCCACACCGCAATCCTTGCATGAACAAGAAGTGATTCCAGTGTCACAAGCCTCCACAGCGAGCTTGTGGACAGACTCCATGATAGAAGAAACACAAGACTCCAAAGCGCAGTCCTTGCACACACAAGACGTGACTCCAGTGTCACAAGCCTCCGCAGTGAGCTCGTGGACAGCCTCCACGATAGAAGCAACTCAAGACTCCGACACACAGTCCTTGCAGGAACAAGACCATGAGGGTCTAGCAACCTCCTCTGACCAACTAGCAATAGACGATGCAAGTCTGCCATGCTGAAGTAAACAGCAAGAAGACTATAACAGTCTACCATGCTCCAGTGCACAGCAGGATGACCATGACGGTCTATCATGCTACAGTGAAGAACAAAGCGACGATGACAGTCCAAGCCCAAATGAAGGACAACAGCAAGACAATGACAATCCACCCACATTGTTTGCGCCACCAGATGAAGACTCTGACAATTTACCCAACCCAAGTGAACAACAAGCAGCTACTGAGGCTCTACCCACAGCATGTGAGACGAGTGACGACACCATCCCACTTCTCATGCAAGATGTGCAAAGTGACAGACCTCAGCTAGTGTGACGATCACTGTGAGACCACTGGTGACACCATGATACTTCCACCCTCATTCGCTCAAATCTCTCCACAAGTCAATGCATTCCTGCATGTTCCGGCTCCAGACGAGTAGCTTCAAGAAATCTCAGCTGACTCCAGTGAACCTGCTAAGACTCCGGACAGGGAGCATCAACAAACCAACACCGACTCAGTTAAAACAGACCAGACTAGACCAGACTCCAGATGGGGAGCAACCAAACGCCGACTCTGATTCACGTAAGCCAGACTTTACTCCAGACAGGGAGTGCCGCAACCTCAGTGATGGCACGCTCAGGGTGACAGCAGATGTCACAATGACAGGACATGGATCACTTAACAATTACACTGGGTCAGTAATAACAAGCAGCGGCTACAGTCCAAGAGGAATACACCAATATTCACCACAGCTATATCCACACATTTTTTCCACACCGACAGTGCGGCCAATGACAGCTCATGCTGGACAAACCCAGTATTCAGGCATGCAGCAGCCAGCAGTCTATGCAGCATATTCTCAACAGGCCAGCACTACGGATTGCCCACTAATGGGATCAAGACCGAAGGAGGACTACCGCAAGCGCAATCTGCACTACAGACTGGATGCCTTAGTTACAGCCCAGGATTTGCTGCACCCCAGCCTGGCAGACGGCATATTCCTATCAGATGCAAGGTTCTAGTTTCACACCATCACCAGGAATTTATGCGTGCAGCAATTCTGTTTCCAATTCGAAAAGCTTTAACGGTTCTCAGCAGGATCACCCTTCCTGCACAGCATGTGGCCAGAACCAGTATGTACAGTCTTATCCAACTTCAACATATGGCACATCCATGACCTCGAATGATACTGTTGATGGTACCGCTTCAACGTCAACACCTTATCAGCTACAAGATGCCATCCGACAGCACCATCACAAACATCGAAAAAGAAAGGGACTCCAAATAGGACAGCAAAGTGATTTGACCACTTCTTGGTTCCTGTGGCACAGGGACATTGATGGCGTTCGTAACCAAGAGAGACATTTGACCATGATGATTGATGGTTTTTGGACTCACATGAATGATTTGGACTTATTGTTTAATCACTGTTCCCATGACTTGTATATACCTTACCTTATCTACCTGTTCTTTATTCAATTTTCTCAAAGTGTACAGAAAATATGCAACATATAAAAAAGGGGGGATGTGGTGATGTGCATCAATGTAAATACATGTAGGCTAGCTAGACACTAGAAGGAGCACCAGAATCATCACACACACACACTCAATCAATAGATCAGTTAGATAGGACATGACCAATGGACATTCACGATACACACAGAGGTGACACAACCACAAGAGGGCATTACACCAACCCATATATAAAGGACACCACACATATGATCAGCCTCTTTCCAGTGGAGACAGTCAGTGAGTAGAGACACAGGGTTGATTTACTATTACACCCACCACGTGGATTGCAGCAACTGGTTAGTCATTCTGGGTAGCTATAGTAGGATTAGCAGTAGTGTCGAACCCAAGTAATAAAAGTGTAAATAGTTTAATAAACGTGTTGAAGTTATCTCCACGTCTGAACCGTCCTTTGTCAAGTGCACCACAAGGAAGCCGCTTATGTTACACCTACAACATAACAAATCAGCCTGCAAGATTGAAATCAGGCTTGTTCTCTAACCATGACCCCACAAATAAATTTAAATACATTTAATACACTCTGAATATTTCATAACAAGTTATAGAAAATGCTTAATCATCCATATATTAATAGAACTACCATCAACTTCAAATGGTAAAAATGAAATAATATTTACATTTTGGATGCAGAGGGAGTGCAAGGATCTCACAGTCAATGTTGTGAATAATCAGCATGCACCTCACTCACTTGGCCATACTTTACGCACATATCACTTCAGTCATACTGGTCGGAAAAAAGTTACATGGATAGTAATCAGTGGAAAGTGACAACCCAGCGCGTGACAACAGTCAAAAAAATGTCTAGTGGGCCGCACTCAAGGCCCACATTGCCGCATGAGGCCCCTGGGCTGCAGGTTACCTGACACTGGTCTAAACCATTCTGTTTCTATGCACTTTAATGACACTCAGATTCTTATCTTAGTCTCTTAACAGCCTAACAGGCTTTTCAGGAATGCTATACATTCTTGAGCCGTACCATATCCCTCTGGCCATATGTCGTATTCTTAGAAATAGCAGTGAATGTTGTATTCTGTAATTTTCTGAGAAATCATTCTTATCACCAACAGTTGACCTATTGTACTTCATTCTGGTCTAAAACTGGTTGTTGTCCTCTGCAGTAGCAGATACTTTTCTTGGTATAATCAGTGTGCTCTGTAATTGCTGCATTTAGTCTGCTCTCCTTCATCTGAAAAAAATGGTACTATTATCACTTCTGTCGGTCCTCAGGTATTTGCTGATCTTCATGAATTTTATGGAAGAATCTTTCCATTAGACCATAAGATATAGGAGCAGAATTAGGCCATTCAGCCCATCGAGTCTGCTCTGCCATTCGATCATGCCTGATATGTTTCTCACCCGCATTCTCCCCATAACCCCTGATCCCCGTATTAATCAAGAACCTATGTATCTCTGTCTTAAAGACACTCAGTGACTTGTATATCACAGCTTTCTGCGGCAATGAGTTCAAAGATTCACCACCCTCTGGCTGAATAAATTCCTCCTCATCTCAGTTTTAAAGGATCGTCCCTTCAGTCTGAGATTGTGTCCTCTGGTGTTAGTTTTTCCTACTCGGGGAAACATCCTCTCCACGTCCACTCTATCCAGGCCTCTCAGTATTCTGTAAGTTTCAATGAGATCCCCCCTCATCCCTCTAAACTCCATCGAATACGGACCCAGAGTCCGCAACCGCACCTCATATGACAAGTCCTTCATTCCGGGGATCATTCTTGTGACCCTCCCCAAGGTCAGCACATCCTTCCATAGATATGGGGCTGGATTCTCCGCCCCACTGCGCCACATTTCAGCCCCGACCCGCCAGCGGGATTCTCCGTTATGCTGGCCGGTCAATGGGGTTTCCCATTTTGAGGCTGCCCCACGCAGTCGGGAAACCCCCGGGCGCCGGCAAAACGGAGAATCCCGCCAGCGGAAAATCCCGCCCATCGTGCCCAAAGCTGTTCACAATATTCCAAATGGGGTCTGACCAGATCCTTACACAGCCTCAACAGTACATCCCTGCTCTTGTATTCTAGCCCTCTCGACATGAATGCTGCCATTGAATTTGCCTTCCTTACTGTCGACTGAACCTGCATGTTAACCTTAAGAGAATCCTGAACTAGGACTCCTAAGTCCCTTTGTGCTTCTGATTTCTAAAATCTTTTCCCATTTAGAAAATAGTCTTTGCCTCTATTCTTCCTATCAAAGTGCAATGCCTCACACTTTTCCACATTGTATTCCGTCTGCCATTTCATTGCCCATTCTCCTAACCTGTCCAGGTCATTCTGTAGCCTCCCTGCTTCCTCAACACAACCTGTCTCTCTACATATCTTTGTATCATCTGCAAACTTAGCAGCAATGTCCCCAGTTCCTTCTTCCAGATCATTAATGTATATTGTGACTAGCTGTGGTCTCAACACTGACCCCTGCGGAACACCTCTAGTCACCAGCTGCTATCGTGAAAAGGAGGTCAGGAGCTGAGTGACCCTGGCAGAACCCAAATTGAGCATTCGTGAGCAGGTTATTGCCGAGTAAACATCATTTGATAGCACTGTTGATGACTCCTTCCATCACTTTGCTGATGATGGAGTGTTGATTGATACGGCGGTAATTAGCAGGGTTGGATTTGTCCTGTTTCCTGTGTACAGGACACACCTGTGCAATTTTCCACATTGCCGGATAGATGCCAGTCTTTTTTTATAATACATGTTTTATTAAAGTTTTACCAATGAGCGTTTTTACATAACAAAAATAGAAATACAGATAATAATAGAAAATAACAATCAACATATCCCAAAGCTTACAATGAAACTACTTCCCCCCCCCCAGGATGCTGCTGCTGACACTTACTGCTCCCCTAGAAAGTCAAGGAAAGGTTGCCACCGCCGGGAGAACCCCATCAAGGACCCTCTCAAGGCGAACTTTATTCGCTCCAGGCTGAGGAACCCCGTCATATCGCTAACCCAGGTCTCCACACCGGGGGTTTTGAGTCCCTCCACATTAGCAAGATCCGTCTCCGGGCTACCAGGGAGGCAAAGGCCAGTACCTCGGCCTCTTTCGCTTCCTGCACTCCCGGATCCTCCGACACCCCAAATATCGCTACTGTTGGACTCGCTTTCACCTGAGTGTCCAAAATCCTAGACATCACCCTCGCAAACCCCTGCCAGAATTCTTTAAGCGCCGGGCATGCCCAAAACATATGGGCATGGTTCGCCGGACTCCCTGCACATCTCGGGCACCTGTCCTCCACCCCAAAAAACATACTCATTCTTGCCGCCGTTATATGCGCCTGATGCACCACCTTAAACTGAATTAAACTGAGCCTGGCACATGATGAGGAGGAGTTCACCCTGCCCAGGGCGTCGGCCCACAGGCCCTCATCCAGCTCCTCATCCAGCTCCTCCTCCCACTTGCCCTTCAACTCCTCCACTGAGGCTTCCTCCACCTCCTGCAGCTCCTGATATATGTCCGACACCTTCCCCTACCCTACCCAGATGCCAGACACCACCCTGTCCTGGATCCTACATGGGGGCAGCAGCGGAAATGTCCCCACCTGTTTTCTAAGAAAGTCCGGAACCTGGAGGTACCTGAACGCATTCCCCGGGTGTAGGTCGAACTTCTCCTCCAGCGCCTGCATGCTAGGGAAAGTCCCATCTATAAACAGGTCCCCCATCTTACTCATACCTGCCCTTTCCAGCCTTGGTATCCCCCATCCAACCTACCCGGAGCAAATCTGTGGTTATTCCGTATCGGGGTCCACACCGAGGCCCCCTCCTTTCCCTGTGTCTCCTCCACTGCCCCCAGATCCTCAGTGCCGCCGTCACCACCGAACAAGTGGTGTATCGCGCCGGCGAGAACGGCAGCGGAGCCGTAACAAGTGCCCCTAGACTGGTGCCTCTACACGACGCCACCTCCAACTGCCCCCACGCCGCCCCCTCCTCCATCATCCATTTCCTGATCATGGCCACATTGGCCGCCCAGTAATAACTGCAGAAGTTCGGCAGAGCCAGTCCTCCCCCTCCCCCGGCTACGCTCCAAGAATACCCTTTTGACTCACGGGGTTTTATTCACCCACACAAATCCCGTCACAATCCTATTCACCCGCTTAAAGAAGGACTTGGGGATGAAAATGGGGAGGCACTGAAATACGAAGAGGAACCTAGGGAGAACCGTCATCTTCACAGTCTGCACCCGTCCTGCCAAGGAAAGCGGGAGCATATCCCACCTTTTGAACTCTCCCTCCATCTGCTCCACTAGCCGGGTTAAGTTGAGCCTGTGCAGGGCATCCCAGTTCCTGGCCACTTGTATCCCCAAGTACCGAAAGCTCCTCTCCACTATCCTGAGCGGGAGCTCCCTCAGTCTCTCCTCCTGGCCCCTACCGTGGACCACGAACAGCTCACTCTTCCCCACGTTCAACTTATACCCCGAGAACCTCCCGAAGTCCACCAGGATCCGCATGACTTCCCATATCCCCTCTAACGGGTCCAAAATATACAACAGCAGGTCATCCGTGTAGAGGGAGACCCGGTGCTCATCCCCTCCGCGCACCAGTCCCCTCCAATCCCCCGAAGTCCTGAGCGCAATGGCCAACGGCTCAATTGCCAGGGCAAACAGCAACGGGGACAGGGGACACCCCTGTCTCGTCCCCCGTGCAGCCTGAAATATTCTGACCTCAGCCGGTTTGTGGACACACTCGCTACAGGGGCCTGATACAGCAGCTTGACCCACCCTATAAATCCCTCCCCAAATCCAAACCTGCCTAGCGCCTCCCACTCCACCCTGTCAAAGGCCTTCTCCGCGTCCATCGCAGCCACCACCTCCACATCCCCCCCCTCCGAGGGCATCATGACAATATTCAGGAGTCTCCTCACATTCGCGTTCAGCTGCCTGCCCTTAACAAAACCCGTCTGGTCCTCCCCAATCACTCCCGGGACACAGTCCTCTATTCTGGTGGCCAGAACCTTTGCCAACAGCTTGGCATCCACGTTCAGGAGCGATGTCGGCCTGTAGGACCCACACTGAGGCGGATCCTTCTCCTTCTTCAGGATAAGCAAGATCAATGCCTGCGACATTGTCGGAGGGACGATCCCTTTCTCCCCCCTCTGGGGCCTCCGTGTACCTCCTATCTACCCTGAGTATCTCTCTCACCAGTCTCTCCCTCTCCGCCCTCTCCTTCTTCTCTCTATGGGACCTAATGGAGATTAACTCTCTCCTAATGACCGCATTCAGAGCCTCCCAAAGCACTGCCACCGTCACCTCTCCTGTGTCATTCGCTCCCACATAATTCTCAATACGCCTCCTTTTCCGCCCGCACACCTCTTCGTCTGCCAGCAGCCCCACATCCAGTCGCCAGAGAGGGTGCTGACCCCGTTCCGCCCCCAGTCGTAGGTCCACCCAGTGCAGGGCATGATCCGAGACCGCAATGGCCGAGTATTCTACCCCATCCACCCTCGGGATTAACGCCCTACTCAGCACAAAGAAGTCTATTCGCGAATAGACTTTGTGGACATGGGAGAAAAAGGAAAACTCTTTCGTCCTTGGCCGCGTAAACCTCCAGGGGTCCACTCCCCCCATCTGGCCCATGAACTCCCGATCCCGGCGGGAGCTGCTGTTCGCGTGACCTAGCAGGTCATGGCCGCTACTGGAAGTCGATAGATGCCAGTCTTGTAGCTATACTGAAACAGCTTGGCTAGGGGTGCAGCAAGTTCTGGAGTACAAGTCTTCAGTACTATTGCCGGGATATTGTCAGGGCCCAGAGCCTTTGCAGTATCCAGTGTCTTCAGCCGTTTCTTGATATCACATGGAGTGAATCGTATTGGCTGAAGACTGACACCTGTGATCATCCACTCGACACCTCTGGCTGAAGATTGATGCGAATGCCTCAGCCTTGTTGTTTGCACATTTGTGCTGGGCTCCTCCATCATTGAGGATGGGGATACTTGTGGAGCCTCGTCCTCCAGTGAATTCATAGAATCATAGAATCATTGAATCATAGAATCATAGAATTTACAGTTTAGAAGGAGACCATTCAGCCCATCCAGTCTGTCCTGGCCTTTGTAAAGAACATCCTACTTAAGCCCAGGTTTCCACCCTATCCCCGTAACCCAGTAATCCGACCTAACCTTTTGGACACTAAGGAGCAAGTTAGCTTGGCAATCCACCTAACCTGCACATCTTTGGACTGTGGGGGGAAACCGGAGCACCCGGAGGAAACACACGCAGACACAGGATGAAAGTGCAAACTCCACACAGACAGTCACCCAAGGCCGAAATTGAACCTGGGATCCTGGCACTGTGAGAACATAAGCACATAAGAACTAGGAACAGGAGTAGGCCATCTGCCCCCTCGAGCCTGCTCCGCCATTCAATGAGATCATGGCTGATCTTTGTAGACTCAGCTCCACTCTCCGGCCCGTACACCATATCCCCGAATCCCTTTATTCTTTAGAAAGGTATCTATCTTTTTCTTAAAAACGTTTAAAGAAGGAGCCTCAACTGCTTCACTGGGCAAGGAATTCCAGAGATTCACAACCCTTTGGGTGAAGAAGTTCCTCCTACATTCCGTCCTAAATCTACTTCCCCTTATTTTGAGGCTATGCCCCCTAGTTCTGCTTTCCCCGACCAGTGGAAACAACCTGCCCGCATCTATCCTATCTATTCCTTTCATAATTTTATATGTTTCAATAAGATCCCCCCACATCCTTCTAAACTCCAATGAGTACAGTCCCAGTCTACTCAACCTCTCGTCATAATCTAATCCCCTCAACTCTGGGATCAACCTAGTGAATTTCCTCTGCAGTCCCTCCAGTGCCAATATGTCCTTTCTCAGGTAAGGAGACCAAAACTGAACACAATACTCCAGATGCGGCCTCACCAACACCCTATACAATTGCAGCATAACCTCCCTAGTCTTGAACTCCATCCCTCTAGCAACGAAAGACAAAACTCGATTAGCCTTCTTAATCACCTGTTGCACCTGCACACTAACTTTTTGCGACTCGTGCACCAGCACACCCAGGTCCCTCTGCACAGCAGCATGTTTTAACATCTTACCGTTTAAATAATAATCCATTCTGCTGTTATTCCTCCCAAAATGGATAGCCTCACACTTGGCAACATTGAATTCCATCTGCCAGGCCCTAGCCCATTCACCCAACCTATCCAAATCCTTCTGCAGACTTCCGGTATCCTCTGCACTTGTTGCTTTACCACTCATCTTACTGTCGTCTGCAAACTTTGACACATTGCACTTGGTCCCCAACTCCAAATGTCTCTGTAAATTGTGAACAGCTGCAGGCCCAACACTGATCCTTGAGGGACCCCACTAGTTACAGGTTGCCAACCAGAGAAACACCCATTTATCCCCACTCTCTGCTTTCTGGTAGTTAACCAATCCTCTACCCATGCTACCACTTTACCCTCAATGCCATGCATCTTTAGTTTATGCAGCAACCTTTTGTGTGGCACCTTGTCAATAGCTTTCTGGAAGTCCAGATATACCACATCCATTGGCTCCCCGTTATCTACTGCACTGGTAACGTCTTCAAAAAATTCTACCAAATTAGTCAGACACAACCTACCCTTTGTGAACCCATGCTGCGTCTGCCCAATGGGACAATTTTCCTCCAGGTGCCCCGCTATTTCCTCCTTAATGATAGATTCCAGCATTTTCCCTACAACCGAAGTTAAGCTTACCGGCCTATAGTTACCCGCTTTCTGCCAACCTCCTTTTTTAAACAGTGGTGTCATGTTTGCTACTTTCCAATCCTCTGGTACCACCCCAGAGTCTAGTGAATTTTGAAAAATTATCACTAGTGCGTTTACAATTTCCCTAGCCATCTCTTTTAACACTCTGGGATGCATCCCATCAGGGCCAGGAGACTTGTCTACCTTTAGCCCTATTAGCTTGCCCAATACTGCCTCCTTAGTGATTACAATCGTCTCAAGGTCCTCACCTATCATATCTTTATTTCCATCAGTCACTGGCATGTTATTTGTGACCTCCACTGTGAAGACTGACCCAAAAAACCTGTTCAGCTCCTCAGCCATTTCCCTGTCTCCTATTATTAAAACTGAGGCAGCAGTGCTAACCACTGTGCCACCGTGCCACCCTGTGTTGTTTAATTGGCCACCACCATTCATATCTGGATGTGGCTGGATCACCAAATCCAGAATTACCTGTTCCCTAGCTGCTCCAAAAATCCATCTCGTAGACTTTCTATAAATTCCTTTTCTCGGGGTCTACTACCAACCTGATTTTCCCAGTCCACCTGCATATTGAAGAGCCCCATGATTATTGTAATATTGCCTTTCTTATCTTCCTTTTCTATCTCTACCTGATTTATTTTCTGTCCCACATCCTGACTACTGCTAGGGGGCCTGAACATAACTCCCAGGGGATTTTGATTTTTCCTCAACTCTACCCACACAGATTCTATGCCTTCTGATCCTATATCACCTCTTGCTATCGATTTAATTTAATTCCTTACTAACAGTGCAACCCACCCCCTCTACTCATTGCCTACCATTTCTATAGGACACATATCCTTAGTTAGATTGCAGCCCTGATCCCATTGCAGACACGTCTCAGTGATGCTCATATCATGCCCACCAATTTCAATGTGCGCAACAGGCTCCTTTACCTTATTTTGTATACTGCGCGCATTTAGGTACAACATCCTCAGTCCTGCGTTGACTAACACCTTTCTCATACTGTTTTGCTGTGCCTGAAGTTAGATTCCTGCCGCTTTCTATACTCTCTGCTCTATTACTTGGTCTGGAAACTTTACTAACCTCTGCTGAGCCCTCGGTCCCATTAACTTATTTAAGGTCTTCGTCATTAACCCTTTCAACTTCTCCTTTAACTTTGATTTTCTAATTTTTCGTACAACTCAACCCTCCCACCCACTATTTAGTCTAAAGCCCTATCTACAGCCTAGTTACGCAATTCGCCAGAACTCTGGTCCCAGCATGATTCAGGTGAAGACCATCCCATCGGAATAGCTCCCTCCTTCCCCAGTACTGATGCCAATATCCCCTGAATTCAGATCCGGAGAATCAGTTCCGATGCCAAAATCGTGCCAGGCGCCAATTTGACGTCAAATCGCGATTCTCTGTCACCTCAACAGCAGTGTCAATGTGTACCAGAATGCACGAACAGTAGACACCGTTTGCATGCCATTAGCGGGCCTGACCCTGTATTCTCCGGAGCTTCCGCGATTCTCCGCCTCCGATGGCCACGTTCCCGATGGCGCGGTTCACCTGTGCTTTTAAAAGTTTTGAAATCGTCATGGTGGCTGCTGAGGAAGAGAAAGAGGAGGTAGGAGCTGGAGGAGAGAGCGATTGCGGGCTGCCAGCCCGGACGCTGTCCGTGCTGGCTGGGGTAAGGGGGCCCTGCCATGGCCTGGGGGGGGGGGGGGGGGTGGGGGAGAAGAGGCTGAGTGACCGGGGTGACCCCCCCCCCCACGGGACTGGGGTGGTGTCCAGGCATGGATTGCCATTACGGCGGCCATCTTGCAGTGCACCCACTGACCATTCACCTTGGCTCCTGGTTCTGCAGAGTGACACCGCAGAGTGCAGCTGATATGTGACCATCAGCTGTGCATCATTCACCTCTGTGATCGCTGCATGCGAGCTGGCCACCAGGATACCCAAGCAGTGTGCACAATGCCTTCATCCTGGCACACTCAGCGATGCCTGACATGTTCAAGGGGCACCTCCCCCCGCCCGAGACGTTGCCTCCTGGGAAACAGGGGTTATGGGGTTATCCGCTGCGATCGTGGCTGTTTATGCCTATCCAGAGACCACAGACCGATGTGGAGACTCGCTACTACAATGTCCATACAGCGACCAGGAGTGTAATCGAGCTGTGCTTCGGCCTCTTGAAGATGCGATTCAGATGCCTGGATCACTCTGGAGAGGCCCTGCAGTATGATGCTGAGAGGGTCGCCCGCACCGTGACGGCCTGCTGCAGCCTCCACAACATAGATTTAGGTATTTGGGGATTCAGGTAGCGAGGGAATGGACGGGGCTCCGTAAGTGGAACTTAACCAAGCTGGTGGAGGAAGCCAGGGGGGATCTCAGGAGGTGGGATACATTGCAGTTGACGTTGGTTGGGAGAGTCCAAGTGGTGAAAATGAATATTCTGCCGAGGTTTTTGTTTATTTTTCAGGCTCTCCCAATCATTATACCAAAGACCTCTTTTTGGTAAGTGGACACGATCATTTCGGACTTTGTATGGGCGGGGAAGGTGCCGGGGGTCGGGAGACCCTGCTAAAGTTGGCTTGGACGAATCTACTTCATTATTATTGGGTGGCAAATGTGGATAAGGTGCGACGATGGTGGGAAGGAGAAGGTGTAGAATGGATTAGGATGGAGAAGAAATCTTATAAGGGGTCTAGTTTGAGGGCTATGGTGCTGGCAGCATTGCCAATGGCTCCAAGTGGGTATTCAAGCAGCCCTGTGCAGTCCACAGTGAAGATATGGAATCAGCTGAGGAGGCATTTTAGGGTGGAAGGGATGTCGGTGCTAACGCCGCTGTGCGAGAATCATGGGGTTGAGCCGAGGGAGATGGACAGTGTATACAGGAGGTGGAAGGAAGTGGGGCTGGTCAAGGTGAGAGATTTGTATTTGGAGGCAGGGTTCGCCAGTCTGCAGGAGCTGAGGGAGAGGGTAGAGCTGCCGAGGGGGAGTGAGTTCAGGTATCTGCAGGTTAGGGACTTTGCCGAAAGGTCTGGAGTGGGTTCTCTAGATTGCCGGGATACACCCTGCTGGAGTGACTGCTGCTTCCGGATGTGGAAGGGGAGGGAAGAATTGGGGATATATATATGTGCTGGGGGAGCAGGGAGGTGAGTGGGTGGTGAAGATCAAGGAGAAATGGGAAGCGGAGTTAGGAGGGGAGATCAATTGGGGAGCATGGAGTGAGGCACTGCGGAGGGTGAATGGGATCTCCTCTTGTGCGAGGATGAGTCTGATACGGTTTAAGGTGGTGCACAGGGTGCATATGACTCGGGCGAGAATGAGTGGCTTCTTTCAGGGGGTAGCAGATGAGTGTGAGAGGTGTGGGCGGGTGCCAGCGAATCACGTGCATATGTTTTGGGGTTGTGAAAAAGTGGGACGATTTTGGGCGGGAGTGTTCGCGGTCTTAGCCAGGAGAGTGGAGGAGGAGGTGGACCCGGACACTTTGGTGGCGATATTTGGGGTTTCAGAGAAGCCGGAGCTCATAGGGAGGAGGAAGGCTGATGTCATGGCCTTCGCCTCTCTGGCGTCGGATTTTACTGGAGTGGCGGTCAGCATTGCCACCGGAGTTAGCGGCTTGGTTGGGTGACCTGTACATCTTCCTGCAGTTGGAGAAGATAATGTATGAGAGGGGTTTGAGAAAAGGTGGGTGATGTTTGTGACCGAGTTTGAGAAGCTGTTTGTCGCGGGGGGGCAAGGGAATAATTTGTACAGACTGTATAGTTGATTGCTGGGAAGTATGTTTCCCGGGGTGTTTATTTGTTGTAACCTTTTTTGATACATGTTTGTAATAAAAATAATTTTTTTTAAAAAAGTAAACCTCGGGGCTGCTCTCCTCGCTGCCATCTTGTTGGCTGGGATGGTGTGCGTGGGGGGAGAATTGTTTATATGCGGCTGCAGTTTGTCAGCCTTTGGGTGTCCAGCACCGTTTCCCATTACAAGTGATTGTGTTCCACATGGCGCCGGTGCTAGCCCCTTAGCACTAGCGCAATCCGTTCAGGTTTCCTGTCGTGGAAGTCCAGTATCTTTACCCTCCCACTCCAAGTTGATCTGCAGTCCAGATGAGATATCCTGAACCCTGGCATCAGGTAGGCAACATAACGGGACTCTTGATCCTGGACACAGAGAACAGCATCTATGCGCCTAACTATACTATCCCAAATTACAACTACATTTCCTTTCTGTCCCCCCACTTGAATGGCTCCCTGTACCACGGTGCTGTGGTCAGTTTGCTTATCCTCCCTCCATTCCCCATTCATGCCCACAGAGGGAGCAAGAATCTCTAACCCATTGGACAAGGTCAAGGGTTGAGGCTCCTGCAACCCAACCTCCTGGGCCCCTCTACCTACCTCACTCGCAGCCACACCCTCCTGTCCCTGACCATTGGCCGAATTCAAGGGTGTGACTGCCTCCAGGTACCTCTCCCCCTCCCTGATGTGCCGCAGCATCCAAAGCTCAAGATCCAACTCATCAACTCTGAGCCGAAGTTCCTCGAGCAACCAACACTTACCACAGAAGTGGTCATTAGGAACCACAATGGGGTCCCTCAGCTCCCGCACCTTGCAGGACAACACATCACCTGGCCCGCCATCCTTATTCTATTTAATTAGTTTTTCAGAGAATCATAGAACCTACAGTGTAGAAGGAGGCCATTCGGCTCATCGAGTCTGCACCAAGTCCTTGGAAAAAGCACCCCATTTAAGCCAGTATTAGGATTCGCCGGTTTTGCGATTGACACTCAGTATATCACTCACGTTCCCAGGCCCCGCTCCGGTTTTTATATCACTCACGTTCCCAGGCCACTCTCCTGTTTTTATATCACTGACCTTTCCAGTCCCCTCTCCGGTTTTTATATGCCTCACCTTCCCAGGCCCCGCTCCGGTTTTTATATCCCTCACGTTCCCAGGCCCCGCTCCGGTTTTTATATCCCTCACATTCCCAGGCCCCGCTCCGGTTTTTATAACACTCACGTTCCCAGGCCACTCTCCTGTTTTTATATCACTGACCTTCCCAGGCCCCGCTCCGGTTTTTATATCACTCACGTTCCCAGGCCACTCTCCTGTTTTTATATCACTGACCTTTCCAGGCCCCTCTCCGGTTTTTATATGCCTCACGTTCCCAGGCTACTCTCCGGTTTTTATATACCTCACGTTCCCAGGCTACTCTCCGTTTTTTATATCCCTCACATTCCCAGGCCCCACTCCGGTTTTTATATCACTGACCTTCCCAGGCTCCTCTCCGGTTTTTATATACCTCACGTTCCCAGGCTACTCTCCGGTTTTTATATCCCTCACATTCCCAGGTCCCGCTCCGGTTTTTATATCACTGACCTTCCCAGGCCCCTCTCCGGTTTTTATATCCCTCACGTTCCCAGACTACTCTTCGGTTTTTATATCCCTCACATTCCCAGACCCTGCTCCAGTTTTTATATCACTGGCCTTCCCAGGCCCCTCTCCGGTTTTTATATCCCTCACGTTCCCAGGCTACTCTCCGGTTTTTATATCCCTCACGTTCCCAGGCCCCGCTCCGGTTTTTATATCCCTCACCTTCCCATGCCCCGCTCCGGTTTTTATATCCCTCACGTTCCCAGGCCCCTCTCTGGTTTTTATATCAGTCACCTTCCCAGGCCCCTCTCCGGTTTTTATATCACTCACATTCCCTGGCCACACTCCGGTTATTATATCACTTACCTTTCCAGGCCCCACTCCGGTTTTTATATCACTCACGTTCCCAGGCCCCTCTCCGGTTTTTATATCACTCACGTTCCCAGGCCACACTCCGGTTTTTATATCCCTCACCTTCCCAGGCCCCGCTCCGGTTTTTATATCACTCACGTTCCCAGGCCACACTCCGGTTTTTATATCCCTCACCTTCACAGGCCCCGCTCCGGTTTTTATATCACTCAGGTTCCCAGGCCCCTCTCCGGTTTTTATATCACTCACCTTCCCAGGCCCCGCTCCGGTTTTTATATCCCTCACCTTCCCAGGCCCCGCTCCGGTTTTTATATCCCTCACCTTCCCAGGCCCCGCTCCGGTTTTTATATCACTCACGTTCCCAGGCCCCTCTCCGGTTTTTATATCACTGATGTTCCCAGGCCCCTCTGCGGTTTCTATATCACTCACCTTCCCAGGCCCCGCTCCGGTTTTTATATACCACACATTCCCAGGCCCCTTCCCGTTTTTTATATCACTCACGTTCCCAGGCCACGTTGCGGTTTGTATATCACTCACCTTCCCAGGCCCCTCCCCGTTTTTTGCATCACTCACCTTCCCAGGCCCCTCTCCATTTTTTATATCACTCACATTCCCAGGTCACTCTCCGGTTTTTATATCCCTCACGTTCCCAGGCCACTCTCCGGTTTTTATATCACTCACTTTCCCAGGCCGCTCTCCGGTTTTTATATCACTCACGTTCCCAGGCCCCGCTCCCGTTTTCATATAACTCACCTTCCCAGGCCCCTCTCCGGTTTTTATATCTCTCACGTTCCCAGGCCCCTCTCCGGTTTTTATATCTCTCCCGTTCCCAGGCCCCTCTCCGGTTTTTATATCACTCGCTTTCCCAGGCCACTCTTCGGTTTTTATATCCCTCACGTTCCCAGGCCCCGCTCCTGTTTTTATATCACTCACTTTCCCAGGCCACTGTCTGTTTTTTGTATCATGCACTTTCCCAGGCCGCTCTCCGGTTTTTATATCACTCACGATCCCAGGCCCCGCTCCGATTTTTATATAACTCACCTTCCCAGGCCCCGCTCCAGTTTTTATATCCCTCACCTTCCCAGGCCCCTCTCCAGTTTTTATATCCCTCACCTTCCCAGGCCCCTCTCCAGTTTTTATATCCCTCACAGGCCCCTCTACGGTTTTTATGCCACTCACGTTCCCAGGCCACTCTTCGGTTTTTATATCCCTCACGTTCCCAGGCCCCGCTCCGGTTTTTATATCCCTCACCTTCCCAGACTGCTCTTGATTTTCTCCTGCTCAGATCAGCTCTGTCCCTCAGAGTATGCTCACGCACTCAAATTGATCCTTCCACCAGTTTATTCAACTCCTCAGCCACTCATTAATTTCTTTGGTGTAATTTTCACTTTTGAGAGGCAGGACACCCGATAACCCCGCCCGGGGTTGAGGCTGCCAGCCGCCGCCATTCACCGTGCCTGGGCACAGGTGGCGAAGGTGGTGAGCGCCACGTGTAACACTGTCCGGATCGGCCAGCAGTGCCGAAATAAAGTGCACAACCTCCTCAAGGCGGCCAGGGTGAGTAGGCAGCACCATGCCCCACACACACCTGTAACCTGACTCCCCCCACCCGGAGCCACACCTTGCACCACATGCTGGCAGCCAGACTGTCCGCCAGACCAGGTGCCCTGGCCACTGAGGCCACCAGTTACCCACCCCGGGTTGCATGTGTCCGACTGTCTAACACTGTTGTTTTCTGTCGTCCCCCCACCCAAGGAGAAGGTCACTGATAACCAGCAGGAAAGGGAGAAATCTGGAGGGGGACTGCCAGACCTGCGCCCTGACCGTGGCTGAGCAGAAGGCCCTGGATGTGGTCGGCGGCCCGAAGGAAAGAGAGTCGCTGGGGTGGAGATCGGCCATGGGCGAGGAACCTGCTGAGTTGCGGTTCCCCCTGCCATGTGTGTCAAATCCCCCCCCTCAACACCACACCACCCTTAATCCCTCCCTCACCCAAACCCTCACTCTCACACTAACCTTCACCCCCACACCACCCTCATCCCCAAGCTGATCCCCATCACCCCCACTCCCCCCACCCCCGGCCAGGGGTCCAATCATGCGTCTTGTGTTGAGTCTTGCAGGACCTGCTGGTGATGCTCTCCGCCCCAAGCCAGTGCCGCAGCCACAGCCTGAGCACAGCATGTGCCGAGCAGTGATGACGACAGTAGCACGGACAGCAATCCTCGGCGAGAGACCCAAGACAGCCCGGAGATCGAGTCCAGGGATAAAACTGTCACAGCTGTCTCCAACACCCTCCACAATCCCAGAAACCTCCGTTGGGAATTTGAGTGAAGAGACTCCTGGGACACCTGGTGCGCACCACACAGCTGCTCCGGTACATCAGGTGAAGGTAGAAACATCTGAGGGGGCAATTGGTCGGATGGCAGGCTGACTCCAGGGACTAGCTGCCCTCCAGACGGGTTTTGGGCTTCTGAAACGGACTGTCCCAGCGATTGTGGAGATGCAGTCGCAAAGCCAGAGACTACATGAGGGGTTGTCGGCGAGGATTTAGAACCTGCAGGTGCAGTTGGAGGAGTCCAACCGCTTGTAGGAGCAGGAGGTGGTGCTGACCATGCATGCCACCCAGGCCAACACCGCACAGGTGGCGTTCAGGGTGGAGGCATTGGGGGTGCCGGTTTCGGCTATGGATCAGCATGTCCAAGGCCGGGGCATTCTGTGCAGATACTGGCCGAGGCCTAGGACAGGGTTGCCACCTCACAGGCAGCCATGTGTCAGACTCATCTGGAAATTGCAGAAGTGCTCCTCAGCATGGGCCAGTCATAGCAGGCCATGATTGGGAATGGGCGGATATTGAGGGTGGGCTGGGGGAGGGTGTGGGGAGGGTGGGCTGGGGGAGAATGCGTTGTCCATGCCCTGGTCAGTTTCCTTCCCCCCCTGTGGTAGTCACCACCAGCAGTATTATATGTATTACGGTAAGACACATATACTAGAGGTACATGGGTAAATCCCTGCCTGCTGGCTCCGCCCAGTAGGCGGCGTATAAATGTGTGTGCTCGCCGGTGCTGCAGCCATTCTGGTTCCAGCTACAGGAGGCACAACATCTTTGCTCAATAAAGCCTCGATTATTCCAGTACTCTCGTCTTTGTGGTAATTGATAGTGCATCAATTTATTGAGCAAAGATTTTTAAACGATGGATCTTCGCATCAAACCTGATCGCCTGCAGTTGAGCCCTCAAGCAGCCAATGCTACATCCGCTTTTGACCACTGGCTAGCCTGTTTCAAAAGCTACCTCCGAACATCCGCTGAGGAACCCTCAGACATGCAGAACCTCCAAGTCCTTTGTTCATTGGTGAGCCCTGACATTTTTCCTCTCATCCGGGATGCGCCCACTTACCCCGAAGCAATGGAGGTCCTGAAGGGACATTACATTCGGCCAGTCAATCAACTATACGCCAGGCACCTCCTGTCCACGAGACAGCAACTCCCCGGTGAGTCCCTGGATGATTTCTAGCATTCCCTGCACATCCTGGGGATGAACTGTGACTGCCAGGCAGTTTCGGCAGTCCAGCACACAGAACTTTTAATCTGAGACGCTTTCGTCACGGGCATGAGGTCTGCGTACGTCCGCCAGCGCCTATTGGAAGAGGGTACGCTTGATCTTGCGGGAACTAGGCAGCTCGCGAACTCGTTAACAGTGTCCTCCCGTAGCGTCCAGTCGTACGCCCCCGATCGCGCGGCACCCTCATGGGCATCGTGGGCCCCACCAGCTGCTGACTCCAGCTCACCATAAGCCTGCGCCGCGCGGCAGTCAGCCAACCCTGGGGACCCAAATGCTATTTTTGCAGGCAGAACAAACACCCCCCGGCAGCGCTGCCTGGCGCGGAGCGCGGCCTGCAACAGATGTGGAAGGAAGGGACACCTTTTTTCTGTTTGGCAGGCCCAGTCAGTCATCTCTGCACCCAGGGGCGCCGCCATTTTCCTCCTCACAAGCCACGTGCGGCCCGTGGCCGCTGCCACCTTTGATTCTGCAAGCCACGTGCGGCCCGTGGGCGCCGCCATCTTTGATACCGCAGGCCATGTGCGGCCCATGGGTGCCGCCATCTTTAATGCCACCTGGTATCTTTGATGCCGCCCGTCATGTGCGCCCTGTGGGTGCCGCCATCTTTGGCGCCATTTTGTACAGCGCCTCAGGACCCCTGCTCGCCTGGAAGCTCGTCTGGCCGTTCATCGCCTGCCGCTACCTCCACCACCGCTGTCCAGCCCGGGACCTCCCAGCATCTGCCACAGCTCGCTTCGATCACCCTGGACCAGTCCCGGCCCCGCAACCTCGCAACCGCAACGACACCGGTGAAAATCGATGGGCATGAGACGTCCTGCCTTTTTGACTTCAGGAGCACAGGGAGCTTCATCCACCCCACGACGGTAAGGCGCTGTCCCTCGCGGTACACCCCGTCACCCAGAAGATCTCCCTGGCCTCAGGAGCCCATTCTGTGGAAATCCGGGAGTACTGCATCGCAACTCTCACCGCCCAAGGCGTAGAGTTTAGCAACTTCCGGCTCTACATCCTCCCCCACCTCTGCGCTGCCCTGTTACTCGGCCTGGACTTCCAGTGCCACCTCCAAAGCTTAACGTTAAAATTCGGCAGACCCCTACCCCCCTCACCGTATGCAGCCTCACAACCCTTAAGGTCGATCCACCTTCCTTGTTTGCGAACCTCACCCCGGATTGCATACCTGTCGCCACCAGGAGCAGACGGTACAGTGCCCAGGAAAGGACCTTCATCAGGTCGGAGGTCCAATGGCTTCTGCGGGAAGGGGGTTATTGAAGTAATTGAGGCCAGCAACAGCCCCTGGAGAGCCCAAGTGGTAGTAGTAAAGACCAGGGAGAAGCACAGGATGGTCAGTGACTACAGTCAGACCATCAATCGGTACACGCAGCTCGACACGTACCCCCTCCCACGCATATCTGACATGGTCAATCAGATTGCGCAATATCGGGTCTTTTCCACAGTGGACCTGAAGTCCGCCTACCACCAGCTCCCCATCCGCCCGGAGGACCGCCAATACACTGCGTTCGAAGCAGATGGCCGCTTCTATCACTTCCTTAGGGTTCCCTTCAGCGTCACTAATGGGGCCTCGGTCTTCCAACGTGAGATAGACCGAATGGTTGACCGGTACGGACTGCGGGCCACCTTCCCATACCTAGACAACATCACCATCTGCGGCCACGATCAGCAGGACCACGACGCTACCCTCCTAAAATTCCTCCAGACCGCCAAACTCCTTAATCTCACGTACAATAAGGAGAAATGCGTGTTCCACACCAACCGCTTTGCCATCCTTGGCTATGTCATGGAAAATGAAGTTCTAAGGCCCTACCCTGATCGCATGCGCGCCCTCATGGAACTCCCCCTCCCCCACTGCCCCAAGGCCTTGAAACGATGCATGGTGTTTTTCTCTTACTATGCCCAGTGGGTCCCTAACTATGCGGACAAGGCCCGCCCACTCATTCAGTCCACAGTTTTTCCCCTGACGGCTGTGGCCCACCAGGCCTTCAATTGCATCATGGCAGACATCGCCAAGGCCACGATGCACACGGTCGACGAGTCCCTCCCCTTCCAGGTCAAGGGCAATGCATCGGACGTAGCTCTGGCCGCCACCCTCAACCAGGCGGGCAGGCCAGTGGTCTTCTTTTCCCGCACCCTCCATGCCTCCGAAATTCGGCACTCCTCTGTCAAAAAGGAGGCCCAAGCCATTGTGGAAACTGTGAGGCATTGGAGGCATTACCTGGCCGGCAGGAGATTCACTCTCCTCACTGACCAACGACGGGTTGCCTTCATGTTCAATAACACACAGAAGGGCAAGATCAAAAACAATAAGATCTTGAGGTGGAGGATCGAGCTCTCCACCTATAATTACGAGATTTTGTATCACCCGGGAAGCTCAACAAGCCCCCTGATGCCCTATCCCGTGGTACATGTGCCAGCGCACAAGTGGACCGACTCCGGGCCCTCCACTATGACCTCTGCCACCCGGGATTCACCCGGTTCTTCCATTTCATCAAGGCCCGCAACCTGCCCTACTCCATTGAAGAGGTCAGGACTGTCACCAGAGACTGCCAGGACTGCACGGAGTGCAAGCCACACTTCCACCAGCCAGATCAGGTGCAACTGGTGAAGGCCTCCCATCCCTTTGAACGCCTCAGCATGGACTTCAAAGGGCTCCTCCCCTCCAACGACTGCAACACGTACTTCCAGAACGTGGTCGATGAGTACTCCCAGTTCCCTCTCGCCATCCCATGCCCCTGCCTTCTGCCACGGTCATGAAAGCCCTCCACAGCATCTTCACTCTGTTCGGTTTCCCAACCTACGTCCACAGCGATCGGGGATCCTCCTTTATGAGTGATGAGCTGCGTCAGTTCCTCCTTAGCAAGGGCATTGCCTTGAGCAGGACAATCAGCTACAACCCCCGGGGAAATGGACAGGTGGAAAGGGAGAACGGGACGGTTTGGAAGGCCGTCCTGCTGACCCTGCAGTCTAAAAATCTCCCGGTCTCCCGCTGGCAGGAGGTCCTCCCCGACGGGCTCCACTCCATCCGATCGCTCCTCTGCACCGCAACTAACGAAACCCCCCATGAACGTCTCTTGGCCTTCCCCAGGAAGTCCACCTCTGGGGTCTCGCTCCCAACATGGCCGACAGTTCCTGGACCCGTCCTCCTTCGCAAGCATGTGTGGACCCATAAGTCGGACCCTTTGGTCGAAAGGGTCCACCTCCTCCATGCAAACCCGCAGTACGCCTACGTGGCACACCCCGACGGGCGCCAGGACACAGTCTCCCTCCAGGACCTGGCACCCGCTGGAACCCCATCCACGGCCCCCGACCCGACACCCCCTCCCCCAATTGCCTCATTCACCCCTGCACCACTCACCCTCCCCTCAGAGAACCTCACCGCAGCCCCTGCCCCAGGAGGATCCGTCCTCCCACTGGATCCACCCGGGGTGACGAAGACGAGGACAACACACTCCCGGAGTCACAGGTGACCAAGTCGACGCCCACATCGTCACCAGGACTGAGGCGATCGCAGAAGAGGGTCAAGGCCCCCGACAGACTGAACTTGTAATTTATTTTCCACCACCCCCGCCGGACTCTTTTTTAACAGGGGGTGACTGTGGTAGTCACCACTAGCTGTATTGTATGTATTATGGAAAGACTCCTGTACTAGAGGTACATGGGTAAACCCTGCCTGCTGGCTCCGCCCAGTAGGCGGCGTATAAATGTGTGTGCTCGCTGGTGCTGCAGCCATTCTGGTGGCAGCTACAGGAGGCACCACATCTTTGCTCAATAAAGCCTCGATTATTCCACTACTCTCGTCTTTGTGGTAATTGATAGTACATCACCCCCCATCCGTGTTGGTGAACCTGGAGCCGATGAGCGCCCCATGCACGTTGGCCCTGGTGCACACGTCGTGCAACCTCCCGTGCCTGCCTGGGCCCCATGTCTTGCCCATCCTCGCCCTCCCCCACATCATCCTCGGCAGAGGAGGCATGGTGTGCCTTCTCCTCCTCCAGTATGTCGCCCCTCTGCTGCGCGATGTTGTGGGGGACGCAGCAGGCGGCCACGATGCAGACGACCCTCTTAGCGCCATACTGGAGGGCCCCTCCAGAGCAGTCCAGGCACTTGAATCGTATCTTCAGGAGGCCGAAGCACTGCTCGATCACACCCCTGGTCGCTGCATGGGCGTCGTTGTAGCAGGTCTCGGCGTCAGACTGTGGCCTCTGGATAGGCGTCATCAAGTACGATCGTAGTGAATAACCCCTGCACCCAGGAGCCAACCCCAGCTGGGGGGGCTGTCTGAAACATGTCAGGAATCGTCGAGTGGGCCAGGATGAAGCCATCATGCACACTGACCGGGTATCGGACACAGATGTGCATGATGCGCAGCAGATGTCAAATATGAGCTGCATGTTCATCGAGTGGACCCCCTTTCGGTTTTTGTCGAGCGGCCTGTCATCTGCAGGTGCTCGTAGGGGGAACATGCATCCATGTCGATCACCCCCTGAACCTGGGGCTTGTCGGTGATGATGGCGAACCCCGCTGCCCGGACATCCTGGGGGGCTCAGACCACATTGAAATGGATGTATTGAGCCGACCGGACATATTGGGCCTCCGTGACGGCACGGATGCACCTGTGCACCGAGCTGTGTGAGATCCTGGACAGGTCCCCATCGGCATCCTGTGGCCGAGAGGTTCAGGGCAACTGTCTCCTTGGCGATTACTGGGATGGGTGTCCTCCCCCATTCCCCCGTGGTGCCAGGTGTGCCATGAACTGGCAAATATGTCGCACTGTACCCCTGCTTAGCCGGAATCTCCGACGGCATGCCCGGTCTTGCAGGTCTTCGAATGACAGGCGCTGCCGGTACACGCGAGGTCTCATGCAGCCCCTGCTTTGCACCTCCTCCTCCTCGGCCTGTTGGGTGGCCGGCTCACCATCCTGAGTGGCTGCCTCCTGTTCCTCTGGGGCATGCTCTGCTGCTGTATGCACCGCTGCTGCATGCTCCCCTGCTGCAGCTTCCTCTTCCTCGAGCAGCTCCAGCTCGTACAGCCGCAGGGCATTCCCCAGGGCTGCGGCGACTAGTATATCCATTGTCTGCAAGGGGTGAAAGACTGACCTGCTAGCATGCTGCATACCCCCATGCCCAAACAGGTCAGATGGGCTACATGGTGACCCCGTTTGGTGCTACGCACTCTGCCTCCCCTTGTACCCCCCCCCCCACCCATCCATCCCACCTCTCGCCCCGTTGCTGCTGCCAGGGGTACCATCGGCTGGCACTGCCCACACCAGCGGTATGCTCCGCGTTCCCCGTCTGGGGCTACTGTGGCCGTTACCCTTGAGTGGGCCGCGTGATGCCCCACCAGCAGGTAGCAGCCGTGGAGGGAGGGGGGTGGTATGGAGGAAGGTGGGGTGCGGAGGTAGTAGGGCAGAGGGTGAAGGCTGGGGTGCGGGAGTGGGGGGCTGGCAGCACCCAAATGGGCTGTGTCACTGCAGAACCAGAGACCAAGGTGGGTGGTCAGTGGGATGCGCAGCAAGATGGCTGCCTTCCAGCCTGCGCCAATAGCGGCCCGTGCCTAGATACCACCCCAGTCCTGTGGGGGTGGTCACTCTGGCCACACAGACCCTTTCCCCGTCATGCTCACCCCCATCCCTCCCCCTGCCCTGGCAGTGCCCCCTCCGCCCCACCCCAGCCAGCCTGCCAGTGTCCGGCCCGGCAGTCCACATGCATTCCTCTCTGAGTCCTACCTCCTCTCTCTTCCTGAGCAGCCACGATGCCAGATTCATGATTTTTAAAAGCACAAGTGAACCTCGCCATCAGGAATTCAGCCCATCAGGGGCGGAGAATTGCAGAGGCCCCGGTGATGCGCAATCAATTACACTCAAGACGAAGTGATTTCATAACTGAAGGCTTTAATCGACTAGAACCTGTTCCCCAGCAGCTTCAATACAGAAAGTGAAGGCTGCTGGGACGGCACCATCTCTTATACCCCACCTTCAGGGCGGAGCTACGTACAACAGCCAATGGTAGACTCCTGGGTCTAACCAATGGTCATCAGCCTCTCAGGTACCGCAATACCTGGTACTACCACATTCACCCCCTGTTAAAAAAGAGTCCGGCGGGGGTGGTGGTCAGTGGTAACAGTCGCCTTTAACATGGTATGACTAGGTATGGAGGTACCGTGCTGTCGAGGATATTTACAAAGTTCACAGTTAGAGTCACAGCGAAGCAATCAGTCGATCGGGTGGCCTGGTCGTCCTTCTGGAGCGCCTGGGCTTCGGTGGTGATTCTGGTGGGGGTCCCGGTGGTTGCAACTCCAGGAGCGTGGTTTTGTCCTCCCTGGCAGCTTTGTCACCCCTAGGTGGCGCTGTTGGGGCAAAAGGTTGACACGGGGGGAGGCGCCTGTAGGGGGCATCGGTGGGTGGACGGGCCTAGGCAGGAGCGGCGGGAGTACTGACCCTCCAGTGAGGTGCTGTGGGAGGGGGGGGGACAATGGTTCGGGTGCGCGTGGGGTTCCGGCGGACGCCAGGTCCCAAAAGGAGACTGTATCTTGCTGGCCGTCAGGGAACGCCACGTAGGCGTACTGGGGGTTAGCGTGCAGCAGGTGGACCTTCTCAACCAACGGGTCCGACTTGTGCTAGCCAGGTTGGGAGTGAGGTCCCGGAGGAGGACTTCCTGGGGAAAACAAGGAGACGTTCATGAGGTGTCTGATTTGTGCTTGTACAGAGCAGCGACCGGATGGCGTGGAGCGCCATCGGGAGGACTTCTTGCCAGCAGGAGACTGGGAGATCCCTGGACCGTAGGGCCAGTAGAACAGTCTTCCAGACCGTTCCGTTCTCCCTCTCTACCTTCCCATTTCCCCGGAGATTGTAACTGGTCGTCCTGCTCAGGGCGATGCCCTTGCTGAGCAGGAATTGACGCAGTTCGTCGTTCATAAAGGAGGACCCCCTATCACTGTGTATGTACGCAGGGAAACCGAACAGTGTAAAGATACCCTGGAGGGCCTTGATGACGGTTGTGGTGGTCATGTCTGGGCAGGGGATGGCGAAAGGGAACCAGGAGTACTCGTCAATCACGTTCAGGAAATACGTGTTGCAGTCGGTGGAGGGGAGGGATCCTTTGAAATCCATGCTGAGGCGTTCAAAAGATGGGAAGCCTTTATCTGGCCGGTAGAAGTGCGGTTTGCACTCGATCATAGAATTTCATAGAATTTACAGTGCAGAAGGAGGCCATTCGGCCCATCGAGTCTGCACTGGCTCTTGGAAAGAGCACCCTACCCAAGGTCAACACCTCCACACCCTATCCCCATAACCCAGTAACTCCACCCAACACTAAGGGCAATTTTGGACACTAAGGACAATTTATCATGGCCAATCCACCTAACCTGCACATCTTTGGACTGTGGGAGGAAACCGGAGCACCCGGAGAAAACCCACGTACACACGGGGAGGATGTGCAGACTCCGCACAGACAGTGACCCAAGCCGGAATCGAACCTGGGACCCTGGAGCTGTGAAGCAATTGTGCTATCCACAATGCTACCGTGCTGCCCAGATTTGGCAGTCCCTGGTGACTGACCTGACCTCCTCGATGGAGTAGGGCAGGTTGCGGGTCTTGACAAAGTGGAAAAAGCGAGTGACCCCCAGGTGGCAGAGGTCCTCGTGGAGGGATCTGAGGTGGTCCACTTCTGCAGTGGCACAAGTGCCACGGGACAGGACATCAGGAGGCTCGTTTAGCTTCCCCGGACGGTACAAGATCTCGTAGTTGAAGGTGGAGAGTTCTATTCTCCACCGCAAGATCTTCTCGTTTTTAATCTTGCCCCGCTGTGCATTATCGAACATGAAGGCAACCGACCGTTAGTCCGTGAGGAGAGTGAATCTCCTGCCGGCCAGGTAATGCCTCCAATGTCTCACAGCTTCTGCTATGCCTTGTGCCTCTTTTTCGACTGAGGAATGGCGAATTTCGGAAGCATGGAGGGTACAGGAGAAGAAAGCCACGGGCCTGCCCGCTTGCTTGAAGGTGGCCGCCAGAGCTACGTCGGACGCATCGCTCTCGACCTGGAAGGGGAGGGACTCGTCGATGGCGCGCACCGTGGCCCTTGCAATGTCTGCTTTGATGCGGCTGAAGGCCCAGCGTGCCTCCGTCGACAGGGGGAAGGTTGTGGACTGGATTAGGGGTCGGGTTTTGTCTGCGTAATTGGGGACCAACTGTGCATAATAGCTGAGAACCCGAGGCAACGCTTCAGGGCCTTGGGGCAGAGAGGGAGGGGGGACTCCATAAGGGGGCGCATGCGTCTAGTCGCAAGCAAGTGACGAGCGTAGACCTGATTTACAGGGCGGATGTAATGTCCTTTTAACAGTTCGATTGCGGCATCATAGTCATCCACCTCCTTGATGAGGGTGTAGATCCCAGGGCTGACCCTTGAGCGCAGGAGATGCATTTTCTGTCCTTCTGTGGGGGTGCCTCCGGCCGTCTCGAGGTAGCCTTTAAAGCACACCAGCCAGTGTTTAAATATTGCAGCCGAGTTCTCCGTGTGGGGGCTGAGTTGAAGGCACTCCGGTTTGATTCGGAGATCCATCCTTCCAGCTTAAGTCTAGTAGATTAAATTGATGCGCGATCAATTACACTCAAGACGAAGTGATTTCATAACTGAAGGCTTTAATCTACTAGAACCTGTTCCCCAACAGCTTCGGTACAGAAAGTGAAGGCTGCTGGGACGGCACCATCTCTCATACTCCGCCTTCAGGGTGGAGCTACGTAATACAGCCAATGGTAGACTCCTGGGTCTAACCAATGGTCATCAGCCTCTCAGGTACCACAATACCTGGTGCTACCACACCCGGAAAATACCGTGCCAGGCCTGCTAATGATATGCCAAGAGTGTTTTCTGTACGTACGTTCTGGAATGCATTGACGCCGCTATCGAGGAGACGCAGAAATGTGATTTGGCATGAAATTGCCGCAATTTCGGCTGCCTCGTACAATCAATGTGATGACTTACTTCCACTGCCATACCGGTGCCGTTCCACTGTTACTTCAGTCCTCCTGTTGTTGAACCCTTAACCATGTCCTTGTCACGTCCTGACTTCATTGGTTTAAATGTCACTTCTTCCTCCTATATGTTATCCATTGTAAAGACTAATCCTGCTCAATACTCGACTGGAGTCCTCTCGAACAAATCCTATCATTCTTGCCCTTGCGGATGCTTGCTGGGACAGTCATGCATTCACTAGCTTTAAATTCCTTTTCCTTGTCTTCAAACCAATTCAATGCACTTCTCCAATCCTAAAACCCCTCCAGCCCTATAAACCTTGTATCCCAGAATCTACCTGTCTAATCATCCTCCCTCTCTTCATTCTTTTGCTGGGGACACTTCCGGACTGCTGTCTGGAATTCTTTGCCAAGAATTCTTTGCCTTGCTACAATGCTTTTCCCCACTTTTAAAGTCCTTCTCAAAGCTAATTTCTGGCCAGGTTTTTCACTACGTCACCTAATCCCTTCGGCATCCATATCCGGCATTCATCTATGCAGTGTCTTGTGATGTTTTTGTTTGCATTAAAGGCACCTTACAAATTTCAGTTGTCATTTTACTTCCCTTACAGATCCTCAGCAATGGAATTATCATAGTCACCATGAAAGTGAGATAATAACTGCAGATAACAATGGTCACTTTATCATTAATCCACACAAGATATAAACTTATCCAGAGATGTACTTCCTTTACATATTTTCGACAACATGTGGTCTTGAAGGACTCTAATTTTGGAATGTCATGTTGATGCACTATCAATTACGACGAGACGAGAGTAGAGAGTAATCGAGGCTTTATTACGCAGAGATGTGTTGCCTCCTACAGCTGCTGTCGAAATAGCTGCAGCTCGGTGAGCACACACATTTATACTCCGCCTACTGGGCGGAGCCAGCAGGCAGGGATCTACCCCCATACCTGTAGTACAGGAGACTTACCGTATTACATCTCATATGTGTGCTATATACAAACAGTGGTGACTACCACATTCACCTCCTGTTAAAAAAGAGTCCTGCGGGGGTGGTAGAAAACTATTTCCATGTAAGTGAGCATTTTTAAAGTGTACAGTTCTGGAAAAGTTCACAAATTCACCCGGTCGGGAGCCTTGATCATCCGTTGTGACGCGCAGTCCCGGTGGCGATGCAGGCACCGGCTTGGTCACCGGTGACTCTGGGAGCGAGTAGTCCTCATCTTCATCCCCGGGTGGAACCAATGGGAGGACGGATAATCCTGAAGCGGGGGCTGTGGTGAGGTGCGCTGGGGGTAGGCTGGGTGGCGCCAGGGAAGATGGGGGGGGGGGGGGTGGACCCAGCTGGTGCCAGGTCCCTGAGGGAGACTGTGTCGTGGCGGCCATCAGGGTAGGCGTACTGCGGGTTTGCAAGGAGTGGCTGTACCCTCTCGACCAACGGGTCCGCCTTGTGGAGCCGCACGTGTTTGCGGAGGAGAAGGGGTCCTGGAGCTCCCAGCCACGTTGGGAGCGAGACCCCGGAGGTGGACTTCCTGGGGAAGGCAAAGAGACGTTCATGGGGGGTTGCATTAGTCGCAGTACAAAGTAGCGATCGGATGGAATGGAGGGCGTCGGGAGGACCTCCTGCCAGCGGGAGACCGGGAGATGTTTAGACCGTAGGGCCAACAGGACGGCCTTCCAGACCGTCCCGTTCTCCCTCTCTACCTTCCCCTTTCCCCGGGGGTTATAGCTGGTTGTCCTGCTCGAGGCAATGCCCTTGCTGAGCAGGAATTGGCGCAGCTCATCACTCATAAAGGAGGATCCCCGGTCGCTGTGGACGTAAGCGGGGAAGATGCTATTGAGAGCCTTGATGACTGTGGCAGACGTCATATCACCGCGCGGCGCAGGCTTGGGGTTGGCTGGGGGCGGTCGCTGGTGGGGTCCACGATGTCCAGGATGGGGTCGCCGTGCGGTCGGGGGCGTACGCTTGTACATTACGGGCCAGTGGTCGAAGGCCGATGTGGCGTTGTCTGCTTGAGGGTGCAGCTGCAGGCAACCTGGCTTGATGCGAAGGTCCATCGCTGTAAAGTCTCTGCGTAATAAATTGATGCATTATCAATTACGACGAGACGAGAGTAGAGAGTAATCAAGGCTTTATTACGCAGAGATGTGTTGCCTCCTACAGCTGCTGCTGAAATGGCTGCAGCTCGGTGAGCACTCACATTTATACTCCGCCTACAGGGCGGAGCCAGCAGGCAGGGATCTACCCCCGTACCTGTAGTGCAGGAGCCTTACCGTATTACATCTCATATGTGTACTATATACAAACAGTGGTGACTACCACACATGTTGACCACACTGAACCCTGCAGCCAAATTTACCTCTGGCTGCCCAAATTGATCCCCTCAGACCAAATTCACCCCTATTAGGCCAAGCCTGTAACAGGAGGCCAATTTACCCTTGGCATACTATTCAGAACAATATCCATGTGCATTTGTTTATAGATGATTATGAACAAGTTAATTGCACAAATTGGGCCAAACAGCACTGTTGAAGAGGATAATTAGAATGGTTGAATATAGGGCAGCACAGTGGCGCAGTGGTTAGCACTGCAGCTTCACGGCGCCGAGGTCCCAGTTTCGATCCCGGCTCTGGGTCACTGTCCATGTGCAGTTTGCACATTCTCCCCATGTTTGTGTGGGTTCCACTCCGACCACCCAGAGATGTGCAGGGTAGGTGGATTGGCCAAGCTAGATTTTGCCCCTTAATTGGAAAAAAATGAATTGGGTCATCTAAATTTATTTTTAAAAAAGAATTGTTGAATATCATGAAATATTCCTCGTTGTTTCGTAATAGGTGTTTTAATCACCTGTTTTATTTTACAATCTTGTTATATCATCGAATGATAGAATCCCTACAGTGCAGACAGGAGGCCATTCGGACCATCGAGTCTGTACCGGCCCCTGGCAAGAGCACCCTAGTTAGGCCCGTGCCTCCACCCTATCCCCATAACCCAGTAACCCCACCTAGCCTTTTAAAGAGGGGCAATTTAGCATGGCCAAACCACCTACTCTGTACATCTTTGGACTGTGAGAGGAAACTGGAGAACCCGGAGGAAACCCACGCTGACACGTGGAGAAAGTGCAAACTGCACACAGCCACTCAAGGCCGGAATTGAACCCAGGTCCCTGGAGCTGTGAGGCAGCAGTACTAACCACTGTGCCGCCCCTTAATATGTTTCCAAGTGACACGCAACTTGTTAACCTAAATCTGTTTGCCACAGTTAAAGGTGCTATAAATGAACTCCCCCATATGGCTTGGAGGTTTAAGGCAGCACCCTGGACTATATTGGATAATATCGGGTTCAGTTCCTAGGTTACACTGCGTTATCTGTTTTAAGGGACCCTGCTCTGGAAAGGAAAAAGCAACGAGGCTTCCCACGCCACTCGGCTGGATGTTAAGCATCTCTTGTTATCAGGATCAAAGACGAGTCTGCCAGCACATCACTCATTATCTAAGCTGATTAATGAACAAAGGTGTGAGCGGTGAGGGATTTGAAAGAAAACAAAAATGGGGTCTTGATTGACCAAAGAAAAAGGAAAAGTGGTGGAAAAGGAAGTGGATTCAACAAGGTTCCTGCCGGGCAGATTCGACTAAAATTACACCCCTAGCGTCAAAGAACAGAACCTACTGAGCTTGACTTTTATTGTTGAGAGACAGTAATCTGTTATATTAAACCCATATTTTCCATAGAGGGAGCAAATACTTGCCAGAAATGGAGTATATATTTGCCACTGAAGGCATGCAACGAAGTTTCACCAGGCTGATTCCTGGGATGGCAGGATTGTCATATGAGAAGAGGTTGGGTCTGTGGAATCCACTAAAGCGGCACACATTGACCAGGCAGGTAGAATACAAAGATTATATTCATTTACAATATTACACTCTCCATTCGGCGAAGGATGTCCCTCTCCACTGAGTCTCCACTTCCCGAAGGGTCTCCCTGGGCGCACGTGGGGGGTTTTATACCAGAGGTCTGATCTCCTAGTTAAGGGGGAAACCCTGCCCCCTCATTACCGTAGGAGTGAATATTCAGAGGAGGTCACCTAGAATCTAATTGGCCTTATCTTGTGACCTCCTTGAGGGTTATAACAGGGTTGAGAGGGCCTGTCTTCACTGGAGTTTAGAAGAATGAGAGGGGATCTCATTGAAAGGTATATAGTTTTCACAGGGCCGGACAGACTGGACGTAGGGGTGTTGTTTCCTTTGGCTGCGGCTCCAGAACAAAAAGTCACATTCTCAGATGTGAGGTGGGATATTTAGAACTGAGATGAGGAGCAATATCTTCACTCAGGGGGTGCTGAAGCTGTGGAATTCTCTACCACGCACGGCTGTGCAGGCCAAGTCACTGAATATACTTAAGAAGGAAATAGGTAGATTGCTAGACTGTAGAGGTGTTAAGGGGTATGGGGAGGTGTATGGCCTCGAGATAGAGGATGCAGCACGATCACGTTGAATGGGGGAGCAACCTCAAAGGGCCGAATAGTCTACTCCTGCTCCTATTTTCTATGTTTCAAAATTTGGAGAGAAAAAATGATGTTAATATTAATCATATCTTTAACAATTATGTTATACTGTTCTGCCCCACAGTAAATGGTAACAAAATGACTGAGTATCTAAATATGTGCTTCCATCCTTAATAAAACTAAAATTGCAACTTTCAACAATGTTCAAATCTGGTATTATTTGAGGTAAAAAAAAAACTATCATCTTGCGTCTGCACTTTTTTCCCTTGGTTGTGATGATGTTGCAATTAAACTCACTGAAGCCTTGAGGTTAAAAAGAAGAAGTGTGTGGATTTGCCAAGTCATTATGCTTTTGTGAAACAACATACAAGACAAAGAAAGGAGCTAACTGAAGAAGAAGTGAAATAATCCTGTACTTCCCGTCATTCTCAACTGTCATCAGATTATTGTATTGTGCTGGTGTTAATTTATTTCAAGTTCATTTTTTAAAAATAAATTTAGAATACCCAATTATTTTTTCTTCCAATTAAGGGGCAATTTAGTGTGGCCAATCCACCTAAACTGCACATCTTTGGGTTGTGGGGGTGAAACCCACGCAAACACGGGGAGAATGTGCAAACTGCACGCGGACAGTGACCCAGGGCCAGGATTTAATAGGGTCCACAGCGCCGCAGTCCTAGTGCTAACCACTGCACCACATGCCGCCCCCATCAATTTATTTCATGATCACTCCTTACTTTTATGAATTGCAATGTGGACAGCGCCTATTAAATTGTAGAATTTCAAAATGCTTCACTTTAATGGGTGACCAGAGACCTCATCCTATTCTTTTTCTCCTAACGTTCTCCTCTAATCCAGAGTCGTAATCCCATAGGAACATACAGACCTTCAGCACCTTGTCCAGCTGTGAGCCTCAATTGTAAATGCCAGTCAGCTACCCAACAATGGAAAACATCGTGGTTGAGTTTGATTCCATCCAGCAGCCACATATACGTATTTATTGTCAGCATTTCCACTTGCGCATTTCCCTATCAGCCGGTGACATGTTGGTTTGAATGTGCTCACTGTTGTAACGTAGGAATTGTGGCTGCCAATTTGCACACAGAAAGCTCCCACAAACAACAATGTGATCATGACCAAATCATTTTTTTATTGATGTTGATGGAGGGATAAATATTGACCAGGACACTGGGTACAACTCCACTCCCCTTATTTGAAATGGTGCCTGTCATAATATACACCAGTATATCATGGTGCAGACACACACTGATGGACACACAGCGGGACCAATCAACACACACAACACCGCAGCCAATCACCAGTTAGAGCACACGCACTATAAAGACAGGGGGCATCAGAGTTCCCGCTCATTCGAGCTGCAGCCTCCTAGTAGGACAGAGCTCACAGCCTGCAGCACAGATCTTCACCATGTGCTGAGTGCATAGACTGGTTAGGACAAGGCATATGTCTTTAGTTCAATCTAATATCATGTGAATCCACAGTGAAAGTATGTTCAACAGTTTCTGACTTAATAAAATAGTGTTGCACTATTTTAAGTGTTGGTGGCCTGTATGAGTTCCACGGATCCAAAGCACCCAACACATCAGTGCCATAGAATCTTTTGTGGCCTCCCTCCCTCCAAGAGGGCAGGCAGGGCCTTACTTCAACGTCTCAACATCTTCGAAAGTGCAGCACCACCTCGTTAATGTGCTGAAGTGTCTGCCGAGATTATGTGCCCAATTTGCCTGAAGTTCAATTCCCTTAAACTCAAAACCTTCTGACTCAGAGGTTAGAGTGCTATCACTGAACCCTCGCTGACACAGGACAGTGAACAGAAATGGGAACTGTGGCGAGTTTTACGTTTCCTCAGTCCAGGATCACTGGGGTTGTCATCAGCTGACTCAAAATAAACCAGTTACTGTCCTTGGGAACTTCCTCGTCTAGACGTCTCAGTACCACGCCACAGTTTACATGTCAGCAACTTGCACCTTATGACTGCAGAATTTTTTTATGACCAGGACAAAGCCACATTATTGCAAAAATAGACAAGTGAACTTGGTTTTTTTTGCTGATCACGGGCTGATATTTGTGTGGTGTTCAGAGAGGTTGCTAATCATTCTGGGATTTGTTATGACAGATGACCACCCTTGACAACAAGGGCATAATATTTTGCCGTCATGCCCAGTGAATGACAGGCAGATCTGTCTCAAATTGGTTGTACTGGGACACACAAGTCACTCACCTCAAGCGCATTTGATACTCCACATTAGGAGCTGTTGGACCAGGAGGAAACCGTTGTTGATCTCGCTATAGAATTTGCGGAGTACGAGCATCCCAGAAAGGGGACGGAAGCCACCCAGCTGGAGCTTGTTACAAACGAACATAAAAGCTGGCCTAAAGCTCCTGGCGTGGTTAGTTCTCCCAGTAAGGACCATACAGGGAATGAGATCTGCCTTGAGTAAAATACTGTACATAGATAAATAAACCTCTGGCTTCCCTAAGTTACTAAACTGGCACTGAGGGAGAAAGGAAACTCCGGACTTGCTTGTGGAACCATGTCCATCGTTTGGCCCACTCTTTGTTTCAAAGTCCCTCTGCATCACGGGACAGCGCATATCTGCCCAGACCTCCTCCGAAAGGGCAGCCTCAGAGGTAATTCCACAGCCAGGTCCCGACCACGGGAGTTCCCTTTAACCGTGGGATACCTCATCTGAGGATGAAGGAGTGAGCCGGCCATATTACCAAACGTGTATTTGGAGAACTCGTGATGGTCAGAGCCGCCAATTTCGGTGCAGAGAACTCCATCCATAATAGCCACCGACATCACTGCAAACCAGGGCCTTGCAGGTCAATGGTCACCCCGTGATAATGGGAATGGACACTGGATTTGCTGTCTCCATCCCGGACCATCGCCCATTCCGATGACTCCACGCAGAGATCATGCTGCTGATATTGTGCGACACCAAAGCGAGGTTAGCGACCTATACCAGTGAGCATTTGGATATCATGGGGAACACCATGATTGCTGTAATGCACGGGGAGCAATCGGTCCTACTTCCCTTGGTTGTGCTGCAGGGACCAGGGCCCAATTTGTTGGGCCAAGGTTGGTTGCGAGTCCTCCGTTTCAACTGAAAACAGGTTTTTCAGATGGGCACCGGGAATCTGTACAACAAGCTGGACAAATACTCCCAAGTGTTTCAGAAGGGCCTGGGCAGGATAAAGGGGGCCAATGCCCATATCTACATAGATTCTGATGCTCAGCTCTGGTATTTTAGGGAGAGACCTGTCCTTTACACATTGCTTGCCAAGATTGACGCGGAGCTTCAGCACCTGCAGGATCTGGGAGTCATATGCCCGGTGCAGCTTGCAGAATGGGCCTTACCTGTGGCGCCGTTAATGAAGCACAACATACTGTCCAAATCTGCGGGATTCTAAGCTTAATGTGAACATAGCTTCTCGCCTGGACCGGTGCCCAATGCCAAGGGTGGAGGATTTGTACACAAAACTGGCTGGAGGATGTTCCTTCGCAGAGCTTGACATGAGCCATGTTCATTTACAGGTGGAGCTAGACCCAGAGTCCAGGAAATTTGCAACCATAAGCATTCCATTGGTGTTGCTTGAATACACCCACCTCCTGTCCGGGGTGTCATCAGCCCTGGCAATTTTTCAGCGGGCATTGGAGAATATCTTGCCGAGGGCCAGCCGAGGGTGGCTGTCTATCTAAACGACCGTGCTCATCACAGACACCACAGAGGAGCATATGGACTATCTTCGAGAAGGGAGGGAATACCTGACAGAAGAGGCGGTTTTCCCAAGTAGACACCCAACTAAAGAGGAACAAGTGCGTTTTCCACACTAGAGTGGTGACCTATTTAGGCTACAGGATGGGCAGGGATGGTCTACACCTGGTGGAAGATAAGGTTTGGGCTGTAAAAGGAGCCCAAAGCCCAAAGAACGCCACTGAGCTCTGGTCGTTCCTAGGCCTGTTTAACTATTATGGGAAGTTCATTGCAAACCTGGCCACTTTGTTAGCTCCACTCCACATACTATTGAGGAAGAACCAGGAGTGGTTCTGTGGTTCTTTACAGGACAAAGCATTTGCTGGAGTAAAAAAGCGCCTGTCGTCCATGCGGCTCCTCATGCACCATGATCCGACTTGACCTCTAATCTTAACATGTGATGCCTCCCCCTGAGGCATTTGGGCGGTGCTGGCACACAGATGGGACAAAAGCATGGAAAGCCCCATTTTGTTCACTTCACGGACCCTGGCAGACGCAGAGTGATGTTACGCTCAAATCGAGAAGGAGGGCTTGGCGGTAACCTTTGGTGTTAAGAAGTTCCACCAGTATGTTTATAGGTAGTGCTTCTCCCTGCTCGGCCTTTTTAGCGAGGAAAAGGGAATCGCACATATCGCAACGGCTCGAATTCAGTGTTGGACCCTTCTGCTCGCCGCAGATGAATACTCATTTCAACACCGCCCGAACGCAGATTGCCCATGCCGATGCCCTCAGTTATCTACCGCTGCCCGTGAGTGCCCCGTCCAACCAGCGGCGGATGAAGTGATTGCAACTCTCAACTTTATGGATAGTTTTCCAGTGACGGCTACTCAGGGGACAGGACGCAGAGGGATCTGGGACTGGGGAAACGTCACCTCATGCTGTTGTGCAGAGGAGATAAGGGAGACCGTCATGTAGCTCTCCGGCTTTTTACCCAGAGGTTCTCAGAACAGCATAAAAGGCGGCATCATATTGTGGGGAGCTTCCGTGGTCATCCCGCTGCAGGGTCAGGAATTCCTGCTACAGGACCTGCATAGTGGCCACCCGGGCGCTTCTAAGATGAAGATTTTGACCCGTAGCCATGTCTGGTGGCCCGGCATCAATGGGGCCATTGAGAGAGTTGTGCACAGCTGCCCGAAGTGCCAGGAGCATCAGAAGCTCCGGCCTCCAGCCTCCCTTCATCCTTGGAATGGCCAGGGTGCCCATGGGTGCCTCTACATGCAGATTTCACAGGAGCATTCATGTGGTCCATGTTTCTCATTATCGTGGATGCCCACTCAAAGTGGCTAGAGGTGTACAGGGTGACCTCAACTTGTCCAGGGCCATGATTGTTTAGCACCCATGGGATCCCTGAGGTCCTGGTAACAGATGATGGGATGCCATTCACTAGGGAAGAATTTACTGGGTTCACGAAGTGAAACGTCATTCGGCATTTTAAAATCACCCCCTATCATCCCCGTTCTAACGGCCTGGCGGAAAGGGCAGTCCAGTCCTTCAAAAGGGGCATAAAAAACAAACCATGTGTACCATGGGCACGCAGCTGGCTCAGTCCTTTTTTAATTATCACACATCACATGTGACGATGGGAATTGCCCCTGCGGAACTATTGATGGGCCAATGCTTCAAACCCAGTTGAGTCTCACATTTCCGAGCCTCAGCAGAAAAGTGGAGGTGCAGCAGGAGGCTCGAAAAGGCACCACGGCTTGAGGACACCATGGTGGCAATTTCACGCAGGGGAAGCAATTTATGCCCGCAATAATGGTGATGGGGCACTTTGGCTCCGAGGCATGGTGCGGGAGAGAACGGGTCCAGTCTCGTACAAAGACCAGGTTCAGGGGAAGAGTTCAGCGAAAGCACTTGGACTGCACCTGAAGAAGCGAGAACCCGCACTTCACGATGCAGTATTGGCATCTCCTCCGTGCCAGGAACCACCATTCAGCATGGGGACCCAGCAGTCTGGATCGCAGCACCCAGTCCAGCAGGAGGAGGATAACTCCGGATCAGAGATGGACACCGAAGCGGACGCATTGTGTCCAGGACTGAGGTCCCGGCAATAACTCTTCAGGGGTCGGCGAGGAAACGGCGGTTAACCAACCGATACACTCTGCCCAAGCCAGGGCCCCCGCAGGCGGAAGCATGGCCACGGGCAAAGCAGCACAGAAGGCCCCCACCATTGGCGGCTGAAGGGAGACTTTTGAACTTTGGGGGGAGGAATATTATAACCTCCGTGAGGACCAGGGGGAAACCATTGTTGATCTCCCCGTCGGACCCATGGAGTGTGAGTTTCCCAGATAAGGGACAGAGGCCATCCAGATGGAGCTTGTTATGAACGAACGTAAAAACCGGCCCAAAGCAGGGCCTGATGTGGTTAGTTCTCCCAGTAAGGACTGTATTTGGAGTGAGATGCTGCCTTGAGCAGAAAATTGTAGATGGTTAAATAAACCTCTGTTCTCTAACTGCTGTCTTCCTCGGGTTATTAAAGGAGCACAATGTAAGGGGTCTTGTATCACATACAGGCATCAAGTGGAAGCACAACGGTAAGACGTTGGAAGTGCTTTCAGCTTTGGGGGTTACTTTAAAGTATTGGTCACACTATATGCACGTTATGTGTACTATGCCCAAAGACAAGTCCCTGGTTCATTGGCTGCTGGTGCTTCGTACTGTGCTGTTCCCTTGCCACATTTTATCAGAGGTGGTCTGCCATTGCCTCCCACTCTTAAGGACAGGATGAGTAGACAGGTCCCACATCTACTTCAATTGTCAGCCGGAATGGAGAACCCACGGTGTTGCCATCATTCGGAATCACATGCTAACCATCTAGCCAGCTGGTCCCCCACATCATATTACCCCTGTAAAACTTGGAAGACACTTTCACCTCATAGGATGAGTGGGCACTTTGCGACTTCTTACACGGTTCTGTAAATTATAGTCGTCAGCCGATTGTTAAAAAAAGATCCCCTGTGTCACCCTGGCATGAACGCATTTTGCAGTTAACAAAGAATTTTCCTATACATTCTCAGTAGGCAGTTTCTACAGCTCCTTGGGCAAACCAAGATGGGAATATCTCCAGCTTGTACCACTGGTGGTGCTGGGAAAGGGGTTTTACTAGCTGGCAATGTGTCATGTATCCGCGGGTAATAGGTCATCCCCGCTGCTGACTATCCATCCACAGGATCCCCACCCCCCACCATCCCCCACAACTCCTTCAACTCCCGACCCCACACAGGAGACCCCCATTAACGCCCTGACTAGCCTCCCCGAAACGCAACCCACCATCTCCCCCTCCAGGCCTGAACCGACCCAACCCGGCCCGACCTCCGCCCACCATCCCGAGACCAACCCCTACCCCAACACCCAACCCCACCCAAAGGCTCAACCGGATATCCCCCACCCCACCTAGAATCATAGTCATAGATGTTTACAGCATGGAAACAGGCCCTTCGGTCCATCTTGTCCATATCGTCCAGTTTCTATCACTATGCTAGTCCCACTTGCCCGCATTTGGCCCATATCCCTCGGGCCTACCCTGTCCCTGGAACTGTCTAACTGCTTTTTAAAGGAAAAAAATTGTACCCGCCTCTACCACTGCCTCTGGCAGCCCATTCCAGATGCTCACAACCCTTTGTGTGAAGAAATTTCTCCTCTGGTCTCTGTTGTATCTATCCCCTCTCACCTTAAACCTGTGCTCTCTAGTTCTAGACTCTTCTACTTTGGAAAAGATGTTTACTATCTACCTCCAACCAAAGAGAAAATGCTGGAAAATCTCAGCAGATCTGGCAACAGCTGCAGGGAGAGAAAAGAGCTAATGTTTTGAATCCAGATGACCCTTTGTCAAAGTTACTGTCATAATATACACATCAGTATATGATGGTGCAGAGACACACACTGACTGACACACTGCAAGACCAATCAACACACACAACACAGCAGCCAATCACCAGTTAGGGCACGGTCACTATAAAGACAGAGGGCACTAGTTTTCCCGTTGATTCGGGATGCAGCCTCTGAGACAGACAGAGCCCGCAGTCAGTAGCACAAACATCCACCATGTGCTAGCAGTATAGGCTGGTCAGGTTAGGCATAGGTCTTCAGTCAATCTAACATAGTGTCAACCCACAGTGCAAGTATGTTTAACAGCTCTTAGTTAAATAAAATAGAGTTGTACTATTACAAGTGTTGGTAGCCTGTCTATGTTACTGCTAAGGTAAACGCAGTCTCCACAGATCCAGAGTACGCAACACATCAGTTACCTTTGACTATCTACCTTATCTATGTTCCTCAGGCTCAACCTGACACCCTCCCATGCCCCACACCCCTCCCTACCCAAAGGTTCGACCTCACCGCCCCCACACCTGGCCTGACCCAAGACATGACCCAGGCCTGACCCGGCCCCACCAAATCCTCCCTATTTACCTCACACAATTACCTTCGCCCTGGCTTGTCAAAGTGGCTGCACCTTTAAACTTACCAGTTTGCAGTAGTCATTGCCATAAAAAAGGGGTGATTCCTATACCTCTGGTGCTGCAGACCTGGACAGAAGGCCTCGAGCACCCGTTGCACGACACAGATCTCGCCCTGCCTGAGTCGGAGGCTCAGGAGAGATAGGAATGGTTGGATTTCATTGTAAGTAACTTTGAGCGGAATGGCAAACCCACTCTATTGCCACTCTACCGGAGGTTATGAGCCACGGAGTCTGCAAAACTTAAGAATATCTGTCCCTGGCTCTATAAGTTAACTTCTGCCTTTTCACCAACACTTAATTGGCTACTTTATACCGATGTGATTGTTGTGGAGCCCAAATAAAACAAAAATGACATAAGCTAGGACAGATGGCGTCAATGTGGCTCATTACTTTTGAACTTTCACTCTTTGATGAAATAAGACAACGTGGAAAGATTAGAAATCTTGCGATGTAAATTATGCAAAGGGAGTTTTGTGCGAATACAATAAATTCCATTGTTTGACAATGTTCCATTATCTTGTACGTCAATAAGCATGAGTACAAAGGAAAGAAAACATGACAGAACACAATTTTTTACTCCTTCGCAGGGTCACCCTGCATAGCAGTCTGGCTTGATCTCAATCATGCACATAAAACTAACTAATGAGTGAAATGGACTGGTAACTTCCACTGGGGTGACTGTTAACACTTGGTTGCCGTGTCAGTGAGTTCCAGCCAGGCTTGAAAAAGAATGCGGACAAAATTATTCTGTGCACTTTTAAGATGGAACCTGTTGAGGCAAGCAGGGAAAAGAAATGTAGTTGAGAACATCAGAATACGGTATAAAATCCCATTGAACCACTCTTTTTGATGGAATGGCATATAGTCTGTGTGGTATTATCAGGTATTGCAGTACCCGAGAGGCTGAAGACCATTGGTTAAACCTAGGAGTTTACCATTGGCTGTTTGGTATGTAGCTCCGCCCTGACAGGCAGGGTATAAGAACCGGTGCCGTCCCAGCAGCCCTCATTCTGTACCAAAGCTGCTGGGGAACAGTTCTAGTCTATTAATGCCTTCAGTTATGTTACTACCTCGTCTTTAATTGTAATTGATCGTGCATCAATTTAATAGACTACACTTAAGCTGAAAGGATGGACCTCCGAATCAAGCCGGAGTGTCTACAACTCAGCCCCCACGCGGAGAACTCGGCGGCGATATTTAAGCACTGGCTGGCGTGCTTTAAAGGCTACCTCGAGACGGCCGAAGGCACCCCCTCAGGAGAACAGAAACTGCATCTCCTGCACTCAAGGGTAAGCCCTGGGATCTACACCCTCATCGAGGAGGCGGAGGACTTCGATGCTGCGATCGGACTGTTAAAAGGACATTATTTCCGCCCTGTAAATCAGGCCTACGCACGTCACCTGCTTGCAACTAGACAGCAAAGCCCCGGGGAATCGTTGGAGGAGTTCTACCGTGCGCTACTGGTGCTGGGCAGAAACTGTGACTGCCCGCAAGTTTCGGGGAGCGAGCACATGGAACTCCTAATCCGGGATGCCTTCGTAGCAGGTATGAGCTCCTCAGAGATCCGCCAAAGACTCTTAGAAAAAGACACCCTGGGACTTAGAGAGGCACGGGCCCTGGCAGGATCCATGGACGTTGCCTCCAGAAACGCGCAGTCATATGCGCCTGACCGCGCGGTGGCCCCCCTGGGCAGCCTGGCATCCCGCAGCGGCAGCCCCACAGACCTTCCCCGTGTCCTCGCAGGCCTGCACTGTAAGACGGCCTGCTAACTCCGTCGGGCCCCGCTGTTTCTTCTGCGGGCAGGCGAAGCACCCCCACCAGCGCTGCACGGCCCACACCTCCACCTGCAAAGGTTGTGGCAAGAAGGGCCATTTTGTGGTGGTCTGCCAGGCACAAGCTGTGGCCGTGGTCTCCAGCGGCTCCAGAACGCCACGGCAATCTTCACTTCCGGCCCCAGATGGCCAGCACTCACCGCCACCCCCTATCCTAGGGCCACGTGCGACCCAGGGGCGCGGCCATCTTGCCCCTCGGACACCACGCTGGACGGATGAGCACTGCCATTTTGTCCATCCCGCCGCCATTTTGTCCATCCCCGACCACCATGTGCGACCCCTGGGAGACGCCATCTTGGATGGGGCCCCAGGCCCCCAGCACGGCCGACTACATGCTGCCCTATCAAAACCTGCAACTACTTCATCTGGCCTCGGTGACTCTGGACCAAAATCGACCTCGGACACTCGCAAAAGCAACGGCGACGGTCTTCATCAACGGCCACGAGACGTCCTGCCGGATCGACTCTGGGAGCTCAGAAACCTTTATACACCCCGACTCGGTAAGGCGCTGTTCACTTGTTACCCACCCTGTAAACCAAAGAATCTCCCTGACCTTCGGGTCACACTCGGTGGAAATAAAGGGGTTCTGCCTAGCAAACCTCACTGTCCAAGGCAGGAAATTCAACAAGTTCCGCCTTTATGTCCTGCCGCACCTCTGCGCGGCTACACTCCTGGGGTTGGACTTCCAATGTAATTTGCAAAGCCTGACCTTCAAATTTGGCGGCCCTATACCCCCCCTTACTGTCTGCGGCCTCGCGGCCTCGCGGCCCTTAAGGTCGACCCGCCTTCCCTGTTTGCGAACCTCACCCCGGATTGCAAACCCGTCGCCACCAGGAGCAGACGGTACAGTGCCCAGGACCGGACCTTCATCAGGTCAGAGATCCAAAGGCTACTGAGGGAAGGGGTCATTGAAGCGACCAACAGCCCCTGGAGAGTTCATGTAGTGGTGGTAAAGACCGGGGAGAAACATAGGATGGTCATTGACTACAGTCAGACCATCAACAGGTTTACGAAGCTGGAGGCGTACCCTCTCCCCCGCATATCCAACCTGGTGAACAGGATCGCGCAATATAAGGTCTTCTCCACTGTGGATCTCAAGCCCGCCTACCATCAGCTACCCCACCGTACTAGCGACCGAAAATTTCTCCAGACCGCGAAAATCCTTACCTTAACGTATAATAAGGATAAATGCGTATTTAGCACCGACCGTCTAGCCATCCTCTGCTACGTAGTGCGAAATGGAGTTATAGGCCCCGACCCTGAACGCATGCGCCCCCTGATGGAGTTCCCCCTCCCTCACTGCCCCAAGGCCCTGAAGCGCTGCCTCGGGTTTTTCAGTTATTACGCCCAGTTGGTCCCTAACTACGCAGAGAAAGCCCGACCCCTAATCCAGTCCACAACCTTCCCCCTGTCGACGGAGGCCTGCCAGGCCTTCAGCCGCATCAAAGCAGACAATGCAAAGGCTACGATGCGCGCCATCGACGAGTCCCTCCCCTTCCAGGTCGAGAGCGATGTGTCTGACGTAGCTCTGGCCGCCACCCTCAACCAAGCGGGCAGACCCGTGGCCTTCTTCTCCCGTACCCTCCATGCTTCCGAAATTGGCCATTCCTCGGCCGAAAAAGAGGCACAAGCCATAGTAGAAGCTGTGCGACATTGGAGGCATTACCTGGCCGGCAGGAGATTCACTCTCCTCACTGACCAACGGTCGGTTGCTTTTATGTTAGATAATGCACAGCGGGGCAAGGTAAAAAACGACAAGATCTTGCGGTGGAGGATCGAACTCTCTACCTACAACTACGAGATCTTGTATCGTCCCGGGAAGCTAAACGAGCCTCCTGATGCCCTGTCCCGCGGCACATGTGCCACCGCACAAGTGGGCCGCCTCCGAGCCCTCCACGAGGACCTCTGCCACCCGGGGGTCACTCATTTTTTCCACTTCATTAAGACCCGCAACCTGCCCTACTCCATCGGGGAGGTCAGGACAGTAACGAGGGACTGCCAAATCTGCGCGGAGTGCAAACCGCACTTCTACCGGCCAGAGAGGGCGCACCTGATAAAGGCTTCCCGTCCCTTTGAACACCTCAGCATGGATTTCAAAGGCCCCCTCCCCTCCACCGACCGCAACACGTACTTCCTGAACGTGATTGACGAGTACTCCCGGTTCCCATTCGCCATCCCCTGCCCAGACATGACCGCGACCACCGTCATCAAGGCTCTCCAGGGTATCTTTACACTGTTCGGTTTCCCCGCGTACATACACAGTGATAGGGGGTCCTCCTTTATGAGCGACGAACTGCGTCAATTCCTGCTCAACAGGGGCATTGCCTCAAGCAGGACGACAAGTTACAACCCCCGGGGAAATGGGCAGGTAGAGAGGGAGAACGGAACGGTCTGGAAGACCGTCCTACTGGCCCTACGATCCAGGAATCTCCCAGTCTCCCGCTGGCAAGAAGTCCTCCCAGAGGCCCTCCACGCCATCCGGTCTCTGCTCTGTACAACTACCAAGCAGACACCTCATGAACGTCTCCTTGTCTTCCCCAGGAAGTCCTCTTCCGGGCCCTCGCTCCCAACCTGGCTAGCAACACCCGGACCCATCCTGCTTCGGAAGAACGTGCGGGCGCACAAATCGGACCCGTTGGTTGAGAGGGTCCACCTGCTGCACGCTAACCCCCAGTACGCCTACGTGGCGTTCCCTGACGGCCGGCAAGATACAATCTCCCTTCGGGACCTGGCGCCCCCCGGAACCCCACGTGCACCCGAACCATTACCACCCCCCCCCCCCTCCACAGCACCTCACAGGAGGGTCAGTCCTCCCGCCGGCCCTGCCTCGGCCCTTCCACCCACCGACGCCCCCGAAAGGCGCCCCCCTCTCGTGTCAGCTGTTTGCCCCACCAGCGCCGTCTAGGGGTGACGAAGCTGCCATGGAGGCCGAAGCCATGCTCCCGGAGTCGCAGACGCCCGGACCCCCACCAGAATCACCACCGAAGCTCAGACAATCCAGGAGGACGACGAGGCCAGCCGACCGACTGATTGCTTCACTGTAACTGTAAACGAATACTGAATGTATATATCTTCCACGCTTGTAAATATTCTCGACAACCCTGTAAGGCGGTATCACGGTACCTCCATATCTGATCATACCATGTTAGATGCAATTGTAACCACTGGCCACCACCCCCACCGAACTCTTTTTTTAAGCAGGGGGTGAATGTGGTATTATCAGGTAATGCAGTACCCGAGAGGCTGAAGACCATTGGTTAAACCTGGGAGTTTACCATTGGCTGTTTGGTATGTAGCTCCGCCCTGACAGGCGGGGTATAAGAACCGGTGCCGTCCCAGCAGCCCTCATTCTGTACCGAAGCTGCTGGGGAACAGTTCTAGTCAATTAAAGCCCTCAGTTATGTTACTACCTCATCTTTAATTGTAATTGATCGTGCATCAGTCTGCACTGCTGAAGACACATTGAATCTGAAGGAAGTAGGGTTGAGTTTTACAAGGAGGGCAGTGGTCTCAACACCCGATGTAAAAAATGGGGTTAACCCTGCCTACATTTAGTCAGCTCGCCCTGCAGCCATATCATGGCTGTCTGGCCTTAATTGGTTTGAGGTGGGCCTTCTGCCTCTATCAGAGAGGAATTCCCACGTCCGAGGGTGGGCTGCTCACCAGTCAAATTGTTGGAAGTTCTCTTGTGCCAGCAGCACCACTGGAGAGGTGGCCACATTCAGGACTATGGACGAGCAGCATGGACTTTCAGGTTAGTTTAGGGTCACGGCACCAGACTAGCAGGTCCTGGTGAGAGGATGGGATCCAGGATCAACAGGCCAGGGGGTGAGAGGCAATGGGAAATGTTGGAGGGGAATACACAGGGGAGGATTCTTGTGGCCAAACAGGAGGCACCCACCTTGACCCGGTCACTTGACAGCCTGGACAATTAGTACCAACCTCCCGCACCATGGGTGAAATCCCAGCGGCAGTGGAAAGAACCCTTTAATTGGTCATTAATTGACAATGTGAGGGCCTCTATTAACGTACAGTCAAGCAGACCAGCTGCACCTCCCCCGCCATGGGTAAACTACCCAAGGGGGCGGCCGGGGAGCAGGCAAACAACAACCAGTGAAATATTACCATGATGGCAACTATACCCCCACCCCTCCCCCACACCCTCCTGCCATCCTGCTGCTGGTGTAACATCAACACATGTGGACAAAAGCATCTTGGGCGGGATTGTCCATTGGCCGATGCCAGAATCGGGAAACGTGATTGGGCGGAGAATCGGTTCTGATGCCAAAATCGTGGCGGGCACCGGTTTCACGCCAAATCACAATTCATCATCACCTCGACAGCGGCTTCAATGCATTCCAGAACACACATACAGTAAACACCCTTGGCATATCATTAGGGGCCCGACCCAGTTTTCACTGGGGCCTCTGCGATTCTCCGCCTCCATTGCGGTGAATTCCTGACAGTGAATTGCTGCTGGTGCTCACCCCTCCACGGTCACTGAATCGGTCCAGAGGTGGCGCCAGTTTTGCTGTTGTGGAAATCCACGGATCCTGACCCGGCGTCAACACCTAGTCTCAGGAAGGAGAATCCAGCCGCCTGTCTTTGATCCCTGACTACAGGAGCCACAGTGGGACATTACATTTGGGTCTTTCTGAGAATAAACTGCCAAGCCTAATTTTCATGAGGCTACATTTAGACTTTCATGGCTTTTGGGGACTCCTTTTCCATTCTCACTAACACCTTTATTGGGTGATGCAGTCTCATTTTGACTTTACCTTATGTATTTGTGTTAATTTTCTTTTAGGGCTTCCTTCTTTATATAGATAAGATAACAAAAATAGCAAACAGTAAGTCTCTACATACAGGCAAATGTTTCACAAAATGACCATTTTCAGCACAAAATCAAGAGAAATCTCACATACGGACAAAATTGCAATTATACAGCACTTGTCTCAATCTCAGGAAGCCCCCAAACACATTGGCTGGGATTCTCTGAAAATGGAGCTAAGTCCCCATGCCCGCTGGAAAACGAGCGCGAATCACTCCAGACTTTTTTCAAAAAGTCCGGAGTGATTCTCCGACTTCAAGAGGGATAGCAGGGCCCCGGCGTGCACCGCGCAGCTCCTGCTGCCGATATGGGGTGCTGCAATTCCAGCCGTGGGTCCGTTTTTGCGCCGGCCCCCGCGCAACATGGCGGAGCCACAAAAAGGGCCGGCTTGGAAGAAGATAGGCCTCCCCTGGATCGCGCGCGCCCGTCGATCAGTAGCCCCCAATCGCGGGCCTGGCCGTGGTGGAGGCCCCCCCCCGGAATCTAATTCCCCCGTCCCCCCACCAGGATGGCCACCGCGGCTGCGAGTCCGAGCTCCCGCTGGGTGAAACCATACGGGAACCACGCCGGTGGAACTTGCCGGGAACGCGGCCGGTCGACCGCAGTGAATCGCCGCGGGGGCCTCTTTCAACAGCCCCCGACCGGCCCTCGTCGACCGCGCGCGATTGCCGCCAATTTTCCGGTCGCCAGAAAATCGCATCCCGGCGGCGGAGCCGATTGCGGATCTGAGACCCCATTCTCCGTCCCCGCGCCGAGCACAATTTTGGCACAGAGGCTCGGAGAATCCCGGCCATTATATCCAATGCAGTGCTTTTAAATTGGAGTCACTATTGTAACACATCAGCCAATTTGATGTTGCTCCTCTGAGTGTGATGGTAAGGAGGAGGGAGGCAAGGGAATAAAATTTAGCAGGAAATTAGTGATGACACTGCCCTTTGCCACTGTGGCGCACAAAGACTCCGTGAGACGAATAGAGTGAAGTCGATGAGGCTTTATTAAGCGTGTCTGTTCCCCAGCAGCCCGATAGTAAACTGGCCTGCGGGGGAAGGCACCGGCTTCTGATACTTCGCCTTCAGGGCGGAGTATGAGGTCAATGGCCAACCAGGACCCGGGATCTGTCAGCCAATGACATTAGGGCTTCCAGTCCCACATGACCCCCAATACATACTACCACAGCCACTTTCACCTTATAAACTATGTTTAAACCCAGCCATGGCTAATGGGAGAGATGCTCTCCATTCCTTCCTTGAAAGAGACTGCATTGTACAATTTTTGAACAATCTTAAACCAATATCTCATTGAGCTTGGGTAGTACCAGGCCTACAAATATACCCTCAGATTGCCAACTTCAATCTGATAGGTTACGTGAAATGCTGGTGTGGGAAATGGAAAGGTCTCAAAATGCCAATAGTTATCTCAATTTGGGACAGGAAAAATGGCGTTTAGTTGCTTGTTGCACCTTCATACCAGCCTGAAATGAGAAAAGGTTCCATTCACTTAATACTGAAACACTTACAATGGACACAGCAAAGAAGTGTCAGAAATTTTCTTTGGAAAATTTCTCTTCAAATAAAAATTGTGAAGTCAAGCATGACTTTTGGGAGCTTTAGTTCCTTCATAGATATGGAAAGGTAAGAATCGCATTCACAGAGGAAAGTTTTCTGAGGAGCTTTTGACTGAGGGGGTCGCGATCGACTGGTCAGTAACTGATTGTGTTCTCTGAGCCTCAATACTGAGATTCCGGTTGCCTCCTGATGGTGCAGCCGAAGATCTCCTACATGGCAGTGGCTTCAAGACGCCTTTTCCCCCTGAGCAGTCGAGGATAACTGCTCCTCAACGTCCAAGCACAGGTTCCCTCCTTTAATAAGGACACGGGGAATCCACACCGAGTAAAATAAAGAACTTTGATTTATTTTCAATTACAGTATGTACACTTCCCGGTAGATTCCTACCAGGTCTCTCTCTGGTTGGTGCCTTACTCGCCGACATTTTATACAATGCTAAATGGAGTTCCCCTGCCCTTCAGTGGGGAAGCCCGTACTCCGCGCGAACCACGTTAGTCCCGTGCAGGAGATTACACCTCTCTCCTGCACCTGCCTCTCCTCCATTCATAGAAGCTGGGTCTGGAGGAACAGCACGAGCAGGAGGGAGAGGGCCTGTGGATGGAGGAGCTGGAGCAGCCAGCAGAGGTGAAATTGAATCTCCAAGAGGAGATTTACCTTGGCAGCAACGTCCACATCCATTGTCTGGTTCCCATGATGTAATGATATCGATTACATGGATTATATAGTCTGTGCAAAACTATTTAGTTGTTGGACAAGGGATCATAATTCATTTATGGAAAAGCAGCCAAGCACTAAAGTCTTTTTTGTGGTAAAGGTGCCAAGAAAAGCTTTGCGAGTTTCTAAACACAGGCATGAAGAACAGTCCTGTTGGCGAGGTAATGGACTGCTGTTGACACCCCCAATAGACTTTGCTCCAGTTCAGGTGGAAAGGAGAAATTGGGAGAAACAAAAGTATCTGGAACAACAGTGTGGTGTGCTACTCACTGATAGCCCCACTTGCTGAATGAGAGATAGACTGTGGGCCCTGGTCTCAGCAAAGCCACTCAAAGAAACAGTAGCAGGTAATACAAATTGCCTATTAGGATCAAAGGTAAATAATAATGACTGGCAGAGAATTACCTACAGAGACCTGGGGCGAAGGTGAGCTCCTCAACCTCTCAGTGCAAGACTGAAAAATGGAATCTAAACAGATTTAGAATGTGAAGAAATTTATTAAATCTAGATAAGCCTTATTAAATTTATCCAATTTTGCTGATATGATTTTCTGTCAGTGTAGCTGAGACTTTAGTGTACTTGCTGCGCAAAATTCAACACAAAGTCAAATATAGCAGCCATTTTCCCGCTTGTTCGACAATCTAACACATGTGGTAAGATCATCAGACAGAAAATGTTCCTGTAAAAAGTCTCCACACAACCCATGACCCAAAATAGCCCCATGTCTGCAGAACATATTAACCACCTAGAACACACTGTACAGTTAAACAAAATCATTACTTCCCATTTTACACACCATAAACCAAAATGGTAAGAAAAACAACTGCAAATAAAAGTCACAGATCAGCGCACCTCAGCTGCCCTCATTAACCGACACAGGTTGACAAATAACAGTTTTAAAGGCTTTGTATATTTGGCCATTTCTTATACTGTTCAAATGTCGATATAAGTGGAGTGCATCTCCATTATCACGACTTGATTTGCCTCATCACGGTTAGAGACCTGTGCCTGTGCTGAGTACTTTCAAAATCGTTGTGAAATCAGTTGAGATTTTAGGTGAATGATTTTCATTTGCATTATTCCCATTGAAGTAGCCAGTTACAGTTCAACTCACTGGAATTGAGAATCATAAACTCACCAGCTTGTAAGATCTCGGGTGCGATCTAACCAAGTTCGTTCTAAGTGTGGTAGCGAGTGGGAAATGTCGGGTGTTTCCCGACAGCCAACCTGGCGAGGCCGTCACCTGTATCCAACGTTATTTGGTCCACTAATGAGGCCCCAGGATGTTCACTCCACAAATGACTGTCCTGCCGGCTGATTCGCCAGGACCGTTGATAGTTCCCACCTAACGAGGGGGAGCAGCACTTAAACCGATTCCGCATATTTAGATTTAGATTTTTAGTCACGGTACAGTGGATGTACTGTTCATAGAATAGAATAGAATCACGACAGTGCAGAAGGAGGCCATTCGGCCCATTTCTGCTTACAGGTAGATCATTCCATACATGAAAAAACATAGGACACACAATAAGTGCACACTGTAAATACATAGACATAGACATTGGGTGAAGCATATGGAATGCAGTACTATTCAGTAGAGAACATGCATGGAGAGATCAGTTCAGCCATAAGAGGGTCATTCAGGAGTCTGATAGCAGCGGGGAAGAAGCTGTTTTTATTATTAATAATAATAATAATAATCTTTATTGTCACAAGTAGGCTTACATTAACACGACAATGAAGTTACCGTGAAAAGCCCCTAGTCGCCACATTCTGGCGCCTGTTCGGGTACACAGAGGGAGAATTCAGAGGGTCCAAATGATCTAACAGCACACCTTTCGGGCTTGTGGGAGGAAACCGGAGTACCCGGAGGAAACCCACGCTGACACGGGGAGAACGTGCAGACTCTGCACAGACAGTGACCCAGCGGGGAATCGAACCTTGGACCCTGGCGCTGTGAAGCAACAGTGCGAACCACTGTGCTATCGTGCCGCCCAGAATCTGTTTTGAATCTGTTAGTGCGTGATCTCAGACTTTAGTATCTCCTGCCCGATGGAAGAGGTTGGAAGAGAGACTAACCCGAGTGGGAGGGGTCTTTGACTATGCTGCGTACTTTCCCAGGGCAGCGGGAGGTGTGGACAGAGTCAATGGATGGGAGGCGGGTTTGTGTGATGGACTCCATGCAGCCATGCCGCCGCGTAGACCAACTCCAAGACTCGGAGATGCCGACCAGGCCAGACTGATGGACTTGGTGAAACCCAGACTGGATGCCATGCCTTCCCCGAGGGGCTCAGAGGGTTATCCCCAGGATAGCCAGTGCTGCCTGGAACGATGTGGCAGCAGCCGTCAGCTCAGGGAGAGTCACCAGGAGGACTGCCACCCAGTGCTGTAAGAGGCTTTACGACCTCCACCGGGTTGCTCGAGTGAGTTGGCATCGGCCCCCTGGCACTGGTCACTCCTGTCACCCCCCTCCCGGGATGACCATGCGCCTGGCACTGCCCTGCCCAGCACCATACCCACCCATGCCCAGAAGTGGTGCCCACACCTGTCCACCCTCATTGCCCATCCTCCTGCGATGCATGAGGCATACTGCTCACGATGCCGTCTCTGTGTCCCTGCAGGAGAAGTCGGCCACAACAGACAGGAGACTCCTCAGGCAGGCGGCAGGGTCCTCAAGAGTCCTCACCCCCAATGAGGAACAAGCCCTGGAGGTTGCGGGGGTGGCTGAGGACAGATAGGTCACCGACGGCCGAGTTCGGCCTCGTGCCAGCTCATCTGGGATGGTTCCCCCCACTGTCTCCCATTCGAACACCTCGGAGGTGAGCTCCGAGGATGCCACCATAATCACGTCACAGCTGTCATCACCACCCTCCACCAGTGCAGAGACACACACCTCGGTGGACTATAGTGGACAGGCTTCTGGGGCACAATCTGGTGAGCACCACACAGTTGCTGATGCACATCAGATGGAGGCGGGAATTTCCAGGCAAGATAGCAGTCAGAGGTCAGCCGCCTCCCAGGACCCAGCTAAGTCCCAATCTGATGCTGAGTCTCTGGACCAGCTTTACCCGGAGTTGATAGGTCATGGCCGAGAGATCCAGAGGGGAATGTCAGCGACACTCCAGCACGTCAATAGCCAATTGGAGGAGTTCTAAATGCTGCGGGTGCAGGAGATGGCGGCAGCAATGCGTGGCATCGAGGCCAACACTGCTAGGGTGGCGACCACAGTGGAGAGCCTGGAGCATGACGTCAGCAGCATGATTGGAGATGTCCAGGTTTTCCTCAGTCAGTGGCGGTCGTAGCTGAGCACCTCAGCAACATGTCCCAATCTCAGGTGGACCTTTACGAGACACTGCGGAGCATGTCCCAGTTGCTGGGTGATGTGTCCCAGTCTCAGGTGGACCTTGCTGGGTCGCTGTGGAGAATGTCCCAGTCTCAGATGGGCATTGCTGAGAGCATGTCCCAGAGCATGTCCCTGTCACTGAGGGCTATGTCCCAGGTGCAGGTGGACATTGGCGAGGCACTGTATCATTGAATTTACAGTGCAGAAGGAGGCCATTCGGCCCATTGAGTCTGCACTGGCCCTTACAAAGAGCACCTTACTCAAGCCCACATCTCTACCCTATCCCCGTAACCTAGTAACCCCCACTTAACCTTTTTGGACACTAAGGGCAATTTACCATGACCAATCCACCTAACCTGCACATCTTTGGACTGTGGGACGAAAGCGGAGCACCCGCAGGAAACCCACGCACACACGGGGAGAATGTGCAGACTCCGCACAGACAGTGACCCAAGCCTGGAATCAAACCTGGGACCCTGGAGCTGTGAAGCAACTGTGCTAACCACTATGCTACCGTACTGCCCATTGCCTGCTCACAGTGGGGCATCACTGAGGGCATCAACATGATGGTGCAGACAAAGCCGCCAGGGCTGGCAGAGCCAGGTGACACAGGAGCATCCGGAGCTGAATTCATCTGCATCTCCATCCCAAGGAGACCTCCCAGGGCCCTACAGGCAAGATGGGACCTCTCCACAGGGTGGCGGCAGCTGCCAGCTCCCCGGAGTCGCCCCGGCGCCCAACAATCGCGCGTCTTGGAGATAGAGTCCAGAACATGGTGGTACAGCAAAGCATGTGCCGCCACCAAGTGGGCCGAGACCCTCTGGCCCCAAACCCTGCAGAGGATGCCCGCCAGGGGCATCAAAGGCCACGGGACATGGTAAGCAACAGGCTGCCTCCACCGCTGATGTGCTTTCTGGGGACACACCGAGATGTAGCAATAGATCACAAAGGGCTAAGCAGATAGAGGATCACTGAGAGGGTACTGGGGTGGAGTGAGGGAAGGGTGCGGAGAAGGGGGTGGGCAGGAGGGGTGGGGAAGGGAGTGGCACCACCAGGCACTAGGGGCAATTGGGGTCACAATTTTACAACAATAAAATACGTTGCAACCAAGCTATATGAAACCCTGGCACGTTATTCCGCAATGCGGGTCAACCTCTAAACCTCTACCCTCGCCCCCGACCATGGTGGTCCTGGATTTGCCTCCCACCCCTACCCAAGGCATACCACATGCATGCAGTTAGCAGACAGACAGGAGTCAGACTATGACATTGATTCAAGAGCACCAGAGCTCAGCTCAGTAATCATCACCCTGCTGCCTTTGACACAGGCCCATCACCCTGGAGTGATGCACTCAGACCCTGGGAGGATGGAACAGGGTGTTTGGGGGGGGGATGGGTTTGGGTTGGGGTGGCAGGGGAAAGGTGAGGTGGTCTGGGTGAAGTCTAGGGGCACAAGTGTAATGTGATGGTGGGTGGAAAGGGGGGGAGAGGGTTAGATGATAGACTTAGCCATGTCTTATGTGAAGCGGGCAAGGATGAGGGACTTCCTGGCCTTCCGGGCATGCCGGACCCTCTGCTGCCTGTCCTCCTGGTCCGGTGCTCCCCGTCCTCGGTAGCTGCATATTCCTCCCCCTCCTCCACCTCCAGCACGTCGCCCCGCTGCTGTACCAGGTTGTGGAGGGCACAGCAGGCCACCACAAAGCATGCAACCCTCCTGGGGGGTGCACCATCAGAGCGGTCGAGGCATCTGAACCACATCTTCAGCAGTCTGATGCATCGTTCAATGACAGCTTGGGTGGCCACATGGGCCTACTTATATCAGGTCTTCGCGACAGTCTCCAGCCTCTGTACTGGCATCATTAGCCAGGTCCTAAGCGGGTACCCCTTATCCCCCAAGAGCCAACCGGTCACACTGGGGGTGTCCCTTGAAGAGTCTGGAGATGTCCGACTGTCCCAGGATGTAGCTGTCATGCACACTCCTGGGGAAGAGAGCATAAACATGCATGATCTTCATGCGATAGTCACACACAAGTTCAACATTCAGGGAGTGGAACCCTTTCCTGTTCATGAAGGGCATTCCCTTATGCCCTGGTGCGTGCAAGGCAACATACGTGCCATCTATTACCTCCCTGGACCGGAGACAAGCCAGTGATAGCGAAGAATGCTTCTGCCCGGGATTCTTGCTGGGCTTGGTCCAGGTCAAAGTTTATATAGTTAGCTGCCTGGGCAAATAGGGCACCCGTGACTTCACAGATGCGCTTGTGGCTGTTGGTTGGAATACGCCACACAAGTACCCACTCGAGCCCTGGAATGACCCTGAGGGTTAAAGTTCAGGGCTGCGGTGATCTTGACAGCCACCGCGAGCAGGTATCCTCCTCTTCCACTTTGTGCCATGCCCACAAGGACATGGCACAGGGTCCGCACCGTCGCCTTCTTTTTATGTTTTTTTGATAAATTTAGAGTACCCAATTCATTTTTTCCAATTAAGGGGCAATTTTAGCATGGCCAATCCATCTACCCTGCACATCTTTAGGTTATGGGGGCGAAACCCAAGCAAACACGGGGAGAATGTGCAAACTCCACACGGACAGTGACCCAGAGCCAGGATCGAGCCTGGGACCTTGGCGCCGTGAGGTAGCGGTGCTAAACACTGCGCCACCGTGCTGCCCTCCTTGTTGAGGTGGAACCTCCTGCGGCACATGCTGTCCGTCATCTGTTCGAACGACCAGTGACCCCTGTACACCTTGAACCAACTCCGGCCTCCCCCTCTGGGTCCCTCCCTGGCCTGATGGGTGGCCGGGTCCTCAGGGTGTGGGGCGGGGCTCTGCACATGGACCGATGCCTCAAGCGTCTGCCAACACTGCTGTGACCACCTTCTCTGGTATCTGCCCACCTGGCCAGCCGCCAGCACCAGGAGGGAGGCTTCTGTGGGGTCCAAGATATCATCCATCTCCTGTCATATCTGTAAGGAATTGACATGGGTGAGGGATAGCCAATCAGCTGTGGCTTACAACACGGTACCCTCCAGTCCCCCATTGCTCCCCCTGCCCCCCCTCCCTTCACATCCTCTGCCATCACTCAGGATGCTATCCAACATGCCCTGCACACGTACCCCGACCACAGTGTGAGCCCCTGGGCACTGGAACCCGGACCCCAGACATCCACTAGTGACGTTACCTGGACAGGGTGCTTGTTCCCTCCCTGGTCCACACGCGCACCCTCTGGTTCTGCAGAGTCACACCGGTCGCATGGTTGCTCCCACCCCGCACCTCAGCCCCCACTCTCCCACCCCACCACCCCCGTACCCCAACCTACGCCATACCCCCCACTCTACAGGCCACTCTATACAAACCGAAAGATGATCCACTCGATGAAAATGCAGCTGCTGTGTGACCATCAGCTGCACAACATGCTCTTCTCCACCTGATACCAGGGCGGTGTGCACAACGCCTTCATCCTGGCACACTCAATGAATCCCAGCCTCTTTAAGGCGCACCCCCCATTCTGGGGGGTTGGCTCTTGGACAACAGGGATTATTCGCTGGGGTCGTGGCTGATGATGCCTATCCAGAGACCACAGACTTATGTGGAAACCTGCCACAATGAAGCCAATGCAGCGACTAGGAGCGTGATCGAGCGTTTCAGGTGCCTCGATTGCTCTGAAGGGTCCCTGCAGTATGACGTTGGGAGGCACGCCCGCATCGTGGCGGCCTGCTGCGTCCTCCACAGCATCGTGCAGCAGAGGGGAGACGTGCTGGAGGAGGAGGATGAACACCAGTCCTCATCTAGGGAGGGTGCAGGGATGGCGAGGATGGGCAGGATATGAGGCCCGGGAAGGCACAGGTCGCTCTGATTGGCTCCAGGTTCACCGGAGTGGTGAGCGCTGGCTGAACTGCAATCCCTGAGCCAACAAGCCCACCCATAACACCCGCCCATTCCCCCCCCCCGCCCCCCCCCCCCCCCGCCCCCCCACATCCCCTCTGCAGCCAGCCAAGACCAGCCCACCTCTCACACCCACCTGACAGAACACCGAGGCAGGTTGTAACATTGTGCACAGCTGTTTATTGTGAAAACATATGTACAGATACGTGACCTAGCCCCTATAACTAAACTGTGCCCTGCACCCGTGCCAACTTAACTGGGGTTAAACTTTCTGGCCTTACGGGCCTTAAAGTTACGTCTAGATGGATCGCCAGACGGTACATCAGGAGTGGACGTTGCCTGCTGTGATTCCCTGGGTCCCCGTTGGCGGGCGTCTTCTCGGTCAACTGGGTATGGATGGTCCCGGCTGCTGCTTGGGTGTCCCAAGTGACGTGGTGCTGCCCTGGTCTGCCCGCTGCCCACCAGATATGCTTGGGGGGTGGGGTTTGCAAAGCTGTGGTGAGAAATCCGTGTCATCCCCGGACTCGAGCTCTGGGTGTCCTGAGTCTTGGGTACATGGCTCCCGTCCGTGTCTGTGCCGTCGCCAATTCTTGGAACAGCAAGTTCAACACAGTAAAAAAACTCCAACATAGTTGTGGTTGTGTGATATAGCCTGAACTATAATTGCAGAGATGATTGGCGAAATTCTCCGTTCCTGAGACTAAGTGTTGACACCGGGGTAGGATTTGTCGACTTCCACGACAATGAAAACCGGCGTCGTACCTGAACAAATTCAGCTATTCCCATCAAGGTGATCAGCATTCCTGCCATTTCCGTGAACACCAGCATGATGCTACCATGAAACATATCTTTCCCTCACCCCCTCCCCTGTCAGCATTCCACAGGGAACCCCCCCCCCCCCCCCCCGTGACACTCTGGTCCACTCCTCCATCACACCCAGCTCCCCATCCCCTTCTCACGGCACTTTCCAATCGCAGAAGGTGCAACAGTTGCCCCTTTACCTCCTCCCTCCTCACCATTCAAGGCCTCAAACACTCCTTTCACATTGCACAGCATTTCACTTGCACCTCCTTCAATTCGGTCTGTTGTATTCGCTGTTCCCAATGCGGTCTGTTTTACACTGGGGAGACTAAACACAGACTGGGTGACTGCTTTGCAGAACACCTCTGGTCAGTCCGCAAACATTTAAAAAAAAAAAATTTAGAGTACCCAATTATTTTTTTCACCAATTAAGGGGCAATTTAGCGTAGCCAATCCACCTAGCCTGCACATCTTTGGGTTGTGGGGGTAAAACCCACGCAGACACGGGAAGAATGTGTAAACTCCACACGGACAGTGACCCAGGGCCGGGATTCGAACACGGGTCCTCACCGCTAACACACTCTCCCTCTCTTGACGAAGGATTTGAAATGTTAACTCTGTTTCTCGCCTAGATGCTGGCAGACTTGCTGAGGTTTTCTTCTCTTCTTGCTTCAGATTCCAGCATCCGCAGTATTTTGCTTATTTTAAGCTGATCAGCATTATTGGCACCATTATTGGTATCATTTCCCTACATTTGTCACACGGAGTAAATGATTCTTCCTCCAATAATGTTATAGGCCCAACTGCAGGAAAATCCCCACTGCAGCAACATTGTATTTTCCTTTCCAAACCAGTCAGATTTACAGCCACATCTTTTAGACATCAGCCAAGGTAACACTACCACCTCTGGATCTTAACAAAATTCCAGGCTGACATTTCAATGCAGTATTGAGGGAGTGCTGCACTGTGGGAGTGATTGAGGCATTAAACCAAGACCCCATCTAACCAATGTAGCTCATGCATAGTAAGGATTTTCAAGAGGAAAGATTTAAAGAAAACTCAAGAATCTTTTTGATATGCCATATCAATAGGGTGTTAGATAACAATGTTAACAGGATGGTGGATTATATTGTAAAATCAGTCGAGTTTAAATCTCGTGAAGCCAGGTTGAATCTACACAAGGCGGGAAATACCTGGAATAATAGTACAATTCTCAGTCCTGCAACTGAAAAGGTCACGCAGGTCCCCGAGAAAGTACAGACAAAAACAGGAAAGATTGGTAACAAATGAGCTATGAGAAAAGACTTGGGAAGCTGTCCTCTTCAGCCTTGAAAAGGGGTGGCCTTGGATACCTTATGAAATTATATAAGGGATTTAACTGGTGATGCACCGTCAATTACCACGAGACGAGAATGGTGGAACAATCGAGGCTTTATTGAACAAGATGTTGTGCCTCCTGTAGCTGGAACCAGAATGGCTGCAGCGCAGGAGAGCACGCACTTTTATACGCCGCCTGCTGGGGTGGAGCCAGCAGGCAGGGATTTACCATTGTACCTCTAATATATGGGCAGTGCCGTAATACATATAATATACCAGTAGTGGTGACTACCACAACTGGATTGAGAAAGTAAGTCAGAAACAATACTTTCTAAAATGCCAAAACTGCAGGATAAGAGGGCACAGGTTCAGAGATGTGAATGGCCAAGGTTAACACGGTAAGTGTTATCTTATTAATAGAAGAATCGGCAGCTGGAATGGTTTGTCAGAAGCTGTGACATGTGTCAGTACATTGGGCTCACTTAAGAAAAGTACTGGGAAGGCGATACGGTTGGTAATGGGGAAATAGAATAAATTGTTCATTGTAAAATATCGTCAAATGAAAGAAAGTGAGATATTTTGAGTCCACACTGTCTGCTGACTGCATAAAGTCTGCAATTTCAAAAACATGTTTAAAAAGAATTCAGCCAAATAACAATTTCTTTCATTATCTTGCTTCATTGCAGAAAGTACTGTTCGTTTTTAAAATAGACCTCACATAAACAGTAATCCAAAATAACCCTTGAGAATTGCCTGGAAAAAATGTTCCATCGTTCATAAACTAAAATATAGACAAGTACCCTGGGGGGGTCAGGGTGAGGCTAAAACGTCCTCCAGTTCAGCTAGTTCTGAGAATTTCCAAGCCTGGGATGAAGATTACACGACTGCTTGATTGTGGCAATGGTGTGATCAAGGAGTGAGATTTACATGCCCCCTTAACAGGGGAGAATACAGCAATGCAAGATGAAAGTGATTTCTTTATATTTTAAATCCCTTTACGTCTTTACGAACATTCAATAAAATCTGGAACAGAACTCGTAGCCAATTAGTAAGGTGCAGGATGGTCTTTTTGAAAATGCATAGATTAATTGTGTGCAGGTTCTGGCAGTAAGAAATATGAGCAGGATGAGGCCATTCAGCCCACCGAGCCTGCTCTGTCATTCAATAAGATTGTGGCTGACCTGTCGTGATCTTAACTCCATTTTCCGCCTGTACCCAATAACCCTGGACTCCCTTGTCAATCAAAAATCTGTCTAATTCGGCCTTCAATTACCCAGCTTCCATCGCTCTCTGTGAGAGAGAATTCCAAAGATTAATGAGAGAATAAATTCCTCCTCATCCCAGTCGTAAATGGTGATTTGTTATGTTGTAGGTGTAACATAAGCGGCTTCCTTGTGGTACACTTGACAAAGGAAGGTTCAGACGTGGAGGTAACTTCAACACGTTTATTAAACTATTTACACTTCTATTACTCGGGTTCGACACTACTGTTAATCCTACTATAGCTACCCAGACTGACTAACCAGTTGCTGCAATCCACGTGGTGGGTGTAATATTGAATCAACCCTGTGTCTCTACTCACTGACTGTCTCCACTGGAAAGAGGCAGATCATGTGTGTGGTGTCCTTTATATGAAATGAAATGAAAATGAAAAATGAAATGAAATGAAAATCGCTTATTGTCACAAGTAGGCTTCAAATGAAGTTACTGTGAAAAGCCCCTAGTCGCCACATTCCGGCGCCTGTTCGGGGAGGCTGTTATGGGAATTGAACCGTGCTGCTGGCCTGCCTTGGTCTGCTTTCAAAGCCAGCGATTTAGCCCTGTGCTAAACAGCCCCTATGAAAATCGCTTATTGTCACAAGTAGCTTCAAATGTAGTGACTGTGAAAAGCCCCTAGTCGCCACATTCCGAACGCCGCTGTCAACCCTCTCCCGCCAGCGTGGATTCAACCACCTTTTGAACGGCGGGAGCAGGCGGCGCGGGTGGGCTCTGGGGTCCTGGGGGGGGGCGCGGGGTGATATGGCCACAGGGGATGCCCCCACGGTGGCCTGGCCCACGATCGGGGCCCACCGATCCATGGGCGGGCCTGTGCCGTGGGGGCACTCTTTTTCTTCCGCCTACGCCATGGTCTTCACTATGGCGGAGGCGGAAGAGACCCCCTCCCCTGCGCATGCGCGGGGATGCCGTGAGTGGCCGCTGACGCTCCCGCGCATGCGTCGCCTGGCGAAGACCTTTCGGCGCCGGCTGGCGTGGCGCCAAAGGCCTTTCCCGCCAGCCGGCGGGGCGGAAATCACTCTGGCGCGGGCCTAGCCCGTCAAGGTGAGGGCTTGGCCCCTAAAGGTGCGGAGAATTCCACACCTTTGTGGCGGCCCGACGCCGGAGTGGTTCCTGCCACTCCATTACGTCGGAACCCCCCGCCCCGCCGGGTAGGGGAGAATCGCGCCCCTTATTCACAACAAGAAACCACATTACCCTCATCAATCATTTCTGTTACCTTACCAAAAAATTCAATCAAGTCGTTCCAACGTAATAAGCTTTTAATAAATCCAAGCAGATTTTCCATAATTAATCCACATTTGTCCCGAGTTTTCCGTTCTAAAAGCTCTTCCGCCTCAGAAGTTAAGCTGAATGGCCTATATTTGTTGGGTTTATCCTTGCACCCTTTCCTGGACAAGGGTGTAACACGTGCAGTTCTTAGTCCTCAAGCACCACTCTGTATCTAAGGAGGATTGGCAGAGACCTGGTTGAGGGAAGGACAGGATTAGCAGCTAAACATTCCAGGATTTATATGTTTCAGGCTGGATAGAGGGGAAGGTAAAAGGGGCGGAGGAGTTGCGCTACTGGTTAGGGAGAATATCACAGCTGTCCTGCGGAAGGACACCTCAGAGGGCAGCGAGGCTATATGGGTGGAGATCAGGAATAAGAAAGGTGCAGTCACAATGTTGGGGATTTACGACAGGCCACCCAACAGCCAGCGGGAGATAGAGAAACAGATAGTTAGACAGATTTTGGAAAGGAGTAAAGGTAACAGGGTTGTTGTGATGGGAGACCTTAACTTCCCCAATATTGACTGGGACTTACTTAGTTCTAGGGGCTTGGACGGGGCAAAGTTTGTGAGGAGGGCTTCTTAAAACAATACGTATGTAATCCAACTAGGGAAGGGGCGGTACTGGACCTGGTATTGGGGAATGAGCCCGGCCAGATGGTAGAAGTTTCAGTAGGGGAGCATTTCTGGAACAGTGACCACAATTCAGTAAGTTTTAAAGTGCTGGTGGACAAGGATAAGAGTGGTCCTCGGGTGAATGTGCTAAATTGGGGGAAGGCTAATTATAACAATATCAGGCGGGAACTGAAGAACGTAGATTGGGGGCGGATGTTTGAGGGTAAATGTGGGAGGCTTTCAAATGTCAGTTGAAAGGAATTCAGGAGCGGCATGTTTCTGTGAGGAAGAAGGATAAATATGGCAAATTTCGCAATCCTTGGATAACGAGAGATATTGTAGGCCTCGTCAAAAAGAAAAAGGAGGCATTTGTCAGGGCTAGAAGGCTGGAAACAGACGAAGCCTATGTGGAATATAAGGAAAGTAGGAAGGAACTTAAGCAAGGAATCAGGAGAGCTAAAAGGGGTCACGAAACGTCATTGGCAAATAGGGTTAAGGAAAATCTCAAGGCTTTTTACACGTACATAAAAAGCAAGAGGGTAGCCAGGAAAAGGGTTGGCCCACTGAAGGACAGGGGAGGGAATCTATGTGTGGAGCCGGAGGAAGTGGGCGAGGTACTAAATGAATACTTTGCATCAGTATTCACCAAAGAGAAGGAATTGGTGGATGTTGAGTTTGACGAAGGGTGTGTAGATAGCCTGGGTCACATTCAGATCCAAAAAGACGAGGTGTTGGGCGTCTTGAAAAATATTAAGGTGGATAAGTCCCCAGGGCCTGATGGATCTACCCCAGAATACTGAAGGAGGCAAGAGAGGAAATTGCTGAGGCCTTGACAGAAATCTTTGGATCCTCACTGTCTTCAGGTGATGTCCCGGAGGACTGGAGAATAGCCAATGTTGTTCCTTTGTTTAAGAAGGGTAGCAAGGATAACCCAGGGAACTACAGGCCAATGAGCCTTACTTCAGTGGTAGGGAAATTACTGGAGAGAATTCTTCGAGACAGGATCTACTCCCATTTGGAAGCAAGGGGTCGTATTAGCGAGAGGCAGCACGGTTTTGTGAAGGGGAGGTCATGTCTCACTAACTTGATAGAGTTTTTCGAGGAGATCACAAAGATGATTGATGCAGGTAGGGCAGTGGATGTTGTCTATATGGACTTCAGTAAGGCCTTTGACAAGGTCCCTCATGGCAGACTGGTACAAAAGGTGAAGTCACATGGGATCAGAGGTGAGCTGGCAAGATGGATACAGAACTGGTTAGGTCATAGAAGGCAGAGAGTAGCAATGGAAGGGTGTTTTTCTGATTGGAGGGCTGTGACTAGTGGTGTTCCACAGGGATCAGTGCTGGGACCTTTGCTGTTCGTAGTATATATAAATGCTTTGGAGGAAAATGTAACTGGTCTGATTAGTAAGTTTGCGGACGACACAAAGGTTGGTGGAATTGCGGATAGCGATGAGGACTGTCAGAAGATACAGCAGGATTTAGATTGTTTGGAGACTTGGGCGGCGAGATGGCAGATAGAGTTTAATTCGGACAAATGTGAGGTAATGCATTTTGGAAGGTCTAATGCAGGTAGGGAATATACAGTGAATGGTAGAACCGTCAAGAGTAGTGACAGTCAGAGAGATCTTGGTGTACAGGTCCACAGGTCATTGAAAGGGGCAACACAAGTGGAGAAGGTAGTCAGTAAGGCTAGTGGGCAGCACGATAGCACAAGTGGCTAGCACTGTGGCTTCACAGCGCCATGGTCCCAGGTTCGACTCACGGCTTGGGTCACTGTCTGTGCGGAGTCCGCATGTTCTGCCCGTGTCTGCGTGGGTTTCCTCCGAGTGCTCTGGTTTCCTCCCAGTGTCCAAAAATGTGCAGGTTAGGTGGATTGGCCATGTTAAGTTGTCCTTAGGATCCAAAAAGGTTAGAAGGGGTTATTGGATTACCGGAATGGGGTGGAAGTGAGGGCTGAAGTGGGTCGGTCCAACTTGATGGGCCGAATGGCCTACTTCTACACTGCATGTTCTATGTTCTAAAAAGTTTGAAGGCGGATGTTTTTTTCTAGCGGGAAACACGTCTGAGAGTTCGGGTGTGGGTGGGGTAGGTGTTTCATTTGAGTTATGATGCAAGCACGAGGGGGGCTGCCGTGCTGATTAATAGGAGGGCATCTTTCTCAGTGGGTAATATAATGATGGATTCAGGGGGGAGATATGTGATCGTGGGTAGGGTTTTGGCTGGCGCCTAGGTGGTCTTGGTAAATGTATACGTGCCGCACTGGGAGGATACAGATCTCGAGGGTGCTGGTGGCCATCCCCGACCTGAACTCACATCAGCTGATCATGGGTGCAGATTTTTTTTTAAATAAATATTTTTATTCTCCATTTTCACATTTTCTTCAGAATTTACACCCCACCAACAAACAGTAAACGGTAACAAATGCAATGTCAATCCCCTTATTAACAACAACAATCCCATCCTCCCACATACCCCCCAAACAACGGCCCACCTGACAATATAAGCATCAAATGAAACAAACCCTCCCAAGGTGGAAAAATAAAGAAAAAAGAAAAAGGAATCGGGATTCGCCTATGGTCACCATTGACACTTACGGTCCACCACCCAACCACCCCCCCTAATATTCAACGCCATCCAATCCCCGAAAGAGTACCGTGAATGACACCCATGAATTGTAGATCCCCCCACCCCCCTCCCAGACTCCTCCCCTCCACTTCCTCTTGTAAACTCCTCCCCCCAACCTCGGTTCCTTCCCCCAACTTTTCACCCCGGCTAGACTTACCGAAACCTGTTCTGCCAGGCTCCGATGGCCGCAGCCCCTCCCCCCACCTCACTCCCATTCACTGGCCGGCTTAAAACAGCCAGCATGGAGGCAACCGCCCGGGTCTCCTTTCCCTTTGCCTGGTCCCAGGAAAACCAAGAAATCCCCTTTAGCACACAAACTCAACATGCACACCCAAGCCCCAAAGAACCATCATTGCAAATGAAAGTCCCATCTCTTCCCTTGTCCAAATATATACAGCGTCGATTAATTTAGTACATACACCCGCCGCAGTGAAAAAATACAGTTACATGAGGCTCCATTGGGCACACGACCATTTCTCAATTCTGCCAGTCCTTCCGCCTTCGCAAACTCCTCTGCTGCTTCCGCCGTCCCAAAATAAAGTCCTTGGATTTGTAGGTCACCCTCAACTTAGCTGGATATACTATGCCGCACTGCACCTTGCTGATGTACAGTGCCTTCTTCACCCGGCTGAAGGCAGCCCGCCTCCTCGCCAGCTCCACCGTAAAGTCCTGGTATATGCATATACAAGCTCCAGCTACTGCACCACCCGCTTCTGCTTTGCCCAGCACAGGACCTTCTCCTTCACACTGTACCTACGGAAACACACAGTTACTACTCTTGGCGGCTCACTCTCCTTTGGTATAGGCCTCCATGACTGATAAGCCGGATCCACTTCATATCAGGAGGGATTGTCCCCCTCCCCCAATAGCTTCGCCAACATCATGGCAAAATACTCCGTCGGCCTCGGGCCTTCCATCCCTTCGGGTAGACCCACAATCCTCAGATTCTGTCGCCTGGATCTGTTTTCCAGGTCTTCCATTTTGGCTCGCAGACCCTTGTTGGTCTCTATCACCCTCTGCAACTCCTTCTCCATCGAGGTGAGTTGATCACTGCGCTGCGATAATGCCTCTTTCACTTCCTTCAGTGTCTCACCGTGCTCCCGCACTCCGCCGCTGCGCTTGATACCGCCGCCCTCACCGGGGCAATCGCCTCCTCCACCAGCATTTTCAATACCACCCCCATCTCCTTCTTCATCGCTTCCATGTGTTTCGTGAACTGTTTTTCAAGTTCCACGACCATCACCTTGATCATTTTTTCTGCTGTGAGCGATGCGGCCTCCCCTGGTGCCCCAGCCTCCACTTTCCTTACAGTTCCTGCGCTGACTTTTTCACTCCCCGGCACACTTCCGTTAACCCCCTTTTTCACGGCATTTTCTCTCCCAAACTTGGACATTTTGCCTCCCTGTGCCTTCTTACAGCTTTTTCAGCCTCCGTTGCCCCTGGGACCGGGCGTTAAAACTCCGAAGTTCCTATTTCCCGAGTGGGAGCCCTCCAGTGTGCGGCTGCCTCCCGCCCGCTGTCACCGTAAGTCCCATGGGTGGAGACTTTAATTGTGTGCTGGATCCCAAATCCCTTCAGTCATCGGGGGTGGGGACAGAGCGGCTAGTGTTTATGGAGTAGATGGGGGGAGCAGATCCATGTAGATTCAGAAACCCGAGGAAGAAGGAATTTTCCTTCTTTTCACATGTGGTCTACTCCCATATTGACTTCTTTGTAGTGGGTAAGCCGTTACTTCCCGGGGTGGTGGGGATGGGTACTCGCCGATTGTCGTATCTGACCATGCTGCGCATTATGTGGATTTGTGTTTGGAGGAGGGCGGCGCTCAGCGACCCCCGTGGAAGTTGTATACGGTGTTGCTCGCGGACAAGAGGGGGTGTGAGCGAAGATAGGTTCCGCTATAGGGAGCTATGTGGAGTTTAAGAAGAACGAGGAGGTCTCACCTCCACATTCTGGGAGGCATTAAAGCTGGTCATCGGGGGGAGTTAATTTCGATTAAATCGCACTGAGATAAGTCTGGTAGGGTGGAGAGGCAGAGGTTGGTGGAGTCAATCCTTGCAATGGGCCGTCAATACTCTGCTGCCCAGCAACAGAGTTGTTAGCGGAGAGGTAGAGGCCCCAGATGGAGTTTGAGTTAGTGTTGACGGGGAAAGCGGTTAGACAGCTTTGTCGTGCGAGAGGAATGTTTCATGAGTATGGGAAGAAGGCCAGTCGTTTGTTGGCTCAACAGCTGAGGTGGCAGGCGGCCTCTCGGAAGGTAGTGCAGGTTAAGGGCTTGGGGGGGATGGCTGGATTCCGATTTGGAAAAGGTCAACTTGAGACCTTTTACCAGGGGCTATACGGGTCAGAGCCTCTGGAGGAAGACTCAACAATAGTACAGTTTCTGGATGAGTTGGTATTCCCTGTGGTTGAGAGGGAAAGAAGGCAGGAGCTGGAGACTCCACCACTGGAGGAAATTATGAAATGTATCTGGTCTATGCAGTCAGGGAAGGCACCAGGCCCCGAAGGATTCCATGTGGAATTTTATAAAAGATTTGCGACAGAGTTCGGGTCACACCTTTTGGACATTTTAATGATTCTCTGTCCTGGTGGGTGTTGCCGGCTACACTGGCTCATGCATCCAATTCCTTAATCCTGAAGGAGGATTAAGATCCCTTGGAGTGTGAGTCATATTGGCCCATTTACCTGAACTTAGAACTGAAGCCAAACTGCCCCTGTACCTCAAAAAGGTACCCCACTCCATCCAGTTGAATACTGATCCAAAGCTGTTGGCGAAGGTGTTGGCAACTCATTTCGAAGGGTGCCTGCTGCGTACAGTTTCCAAGGATCAGATGGAATTTTTCAAGGGCTGGCAATTATCGGCCAAATATTAGGAAACATCTGAATGTGGTTCTGTCGCCCTCATTGGGGGTCGAACCAGAGGTAATCAGCTCCATGAACACAGAGAAAGCTTTCAATCGTGTGGAGTGGAGGTACTTTTCTGAGGTACTGGGCCAGTTTGGCTTCGGGCCTTGTGTGTGTTTCAGTGTCTTCCAATCTTTCTGTCTAAATCGTTTTTTTCAGTTGGATTAACAAGATAATCTCGACCTTTGTGTGGGTGGGTAAGACTCCCCAGGTTCGGAGGGTGTTCCTGCAGAGGGATAGACAGTCGGTGGGTTTGGCATTACCAAATTTGATGAATTATTACTGGATGACAAACATCGAGAAAGTGCGGGGTGGTTTGTGGGCTCGGGGTTGGTTTGAGGGCTAATGGAGGAGGCTTATTGTACAGGTTCAAGTTTGAGGGCACATGTTACTACTCCTCTTCTGGTCTTGCTGGCAAGGACTCTACGAGCCCAGTGGTAACAGCCAACCAATTTGGACAGCACTTTATACTGGGATCTTTGTCACTAATCGCGCCTATCTGTAGGAACCATAAATTCATACTGGCTGGGAAGGATTCTTGTCACAAGATCTGGGAGAGCGAAGGGTCGAGAAGTTTGGGGATTTCTTTGTGGAGGGTAGGTTCACTAGACTGGAGGAGCTGGTGTAGAAGTTCCAGCTCCCGGGGGGGGGGGGGGGGGGGGGGGGGGGGGTGTATGTTTAGATATTTACAAGGAATATTGTCCGCAAGGAACTTTCTACATTTCCTTAGTGCCGGCCCCCTCCCTTATGGACAAGGTGCTGTCCCTGGATGAGATGTTATTTTTAAATTTTAGTGTACCCAATTCATTTTTTCCAATTCAGGGACAATTTAGCGTGGCCAATCCACCTAGCCTGCACATCTTTTGGGTTGTGGGGGCGAAACCCACAGAAACACGGGGAGAATGTGCAAACTCCACGCTGTGAGGCAGCAATGCTAATCACTGCACAACCGTGCTTCCCTGGATGAGATAAGGGAAGGGCGGCTATCAGTTATTTATGGGCAGTTGATGGAAAGGCTTTGCTGGAGGAAGTAAAGGGAAAATGTGAGGAAGAGTTGGGTTGAGCTTTTGAGGTGGGGGGAGTGTGGAGTGAGGTTCTGCCCAGGGTTAATTCTATCTCCTTGTGCACACGACCGAGTCTGGTTCAGTTTAAAGTGGGCGCACATGACCACGGTGCGGACGTGCGGGTTCTTTCCAGGGGTGGAGGATAGATGCGAGCGTTGTTCAACGGGGCCAGCGAATCACTCGCGTATGTTTTGGTCCTGCCTGAAGTTGGTCAAGTTCCGGGCTTCCTTCTTCAAAACTATGCCGGAGATTTGGGGGGTGAAAGTGGAGCCGTGCCCATGGGTGATGATCTTTGGGGTGACGGACTTGGCGGGGCGGCAGGACGGGGTTAAGGCTGATGTCCTGGCCTTCACTTCTCTGATAGCCTGGAGGCGGGTTTTGCTCAGGTGGAGGACATCGGCTCTGCCTAAAGCAAAGGCATAGGTGGGGGCCTGTCCGAGTCCTTGCAATTGGAAAAAGTCAAATCCGCCATCAGAGGGTCGGAGGAGGGGTTCTATTCGAGGTAGGTGCCATTTATTACCTTCTTTAAGGATCTGGTTGTCGTCAGCAAATAGGGTGGTGGATAGGTGCGGGAGGGGGGGTGGAAGGGGGGGGGATTGGGGGCTTGGATTAATAAGGGAAATGTGGGACTGGGTTGAGGGGAAGGTTTTTTAAAATTGTATAACTTTGTTTGTCTTTTATGTAGGTTGTATAATTGAAAAGTTCCTGAATAATAATATTCTTTTTTTAATGAATTTAGAGAACCCAATTATTTTTTTCCAGTTAAGGGCAATATAGTGTGGCCGATCTACGTACGCTGCACATCTTTGGGTTTGTGGGGGTGAGACCCTCGCAGACATGGGGAGAATGTGCAAACTCCATATGGACAGTGAGCCGGGGTCGGGATCAAACCCGTCAGGCAGTAGTGCTAACCACTGCGCCTCTGTGTCGCCCCAAATAAAAATATTCTTAATTTTAAAAAGATGTATCCGACCTGGTCCTGGTGACTTTAAGTACTGCCAGCCTTTCTAATGCCTTCGCTTTCTAAATGTTCAGATCATCCAGTATCTCAACTATCCCTCTTCCACTCTGACTTTGACATCATTTTCTTCCTTGGTAAAGAAAGATACAGATTACTGATTTGGTCCCTCAGCCCTGCTGTCAGCCTCCATGTAAAGATCCTCTTTGGAAGACTGGCCCCACTGCTCCTATGGATACCCTTTTACTATTTATATGGTTATGGAAGACTTCTGGGTTCCCGTTTGTGTTAGCTGCCTGTCTCTTCTCATACTCTCACTTGTTGCCTCTGATTTCCTTTTTCACTTCCCCTCTGAAATTTGTAAACTCAGCCTATCTGTCAGTTGTATTTTCAACCCGATATTGACCAGGTCAGCAACAGTTCAAGAGAGTCCATCACCATCTACTCAGGGCAGTGGAGAGTGTGAAATCACTGTGACTGTATCAGGGTCGCTCACGTCTAATGACCACATGGAAAGAGAAAAGGTGACGGGGGAGCCTAGGTAAATGTTCAAATTGCTTTTGGTCATTATGTTGCCAGACTAATTTAGAGCAGTGCTGCAGGCAGTGGTTACGCCCCTCTGTCTGTCATCTTCATGCATAGATTTATAGGCTGAAAACCAGTTTAAATAAATAATCCAAACACTGTATCTAAATCTGAGGCAAATTCTCACCCATATAACTGGGAGGGCCTGGGTTTGAATTCACCCCTGGCGGATAATCTCCTCTTGTTAAAAAAAACCTGAAAATGTTCAGCAGGTCGGGCAGTATTTGAGGAGAGAAAAGACAAAGCTAACCTTTCAGGTTAGTTCCCCATCGTCAGAACCAAATCACTTTTTAAAATTCCTTTCATGGGATGATAGCATCCCTAGCAAGGCTGGCCTTGGTTGTCCGTCTCTAATTGCCCCCAAGTGGCAGTTAAGAGCCAACCACATTGCTGTGGGTCTGGAGTCACATGTCGGCCAGACTAGATAACGATCTTCTTCCCTAAAGGCTATTCGTGAACCAGATGTTTTTTTTTTACTACAATTGACAATGGTTTCATGGTCATCACTTGACTTCTAATTCCAGGCTTTTTACTGAATTTACCATCTGCCGCAGTGGGATTCGAACCCGGGTCCCCAGAGCAGTATGCAGGGTTTCTGGATTACTAGTCCTGTGATCCATAGAATAGAAATCCTGCAGTGCAGAAGGGGGCAATTCGGCCCATTGAGTCAATGCTGACCCTCTGAAAGAGCACCAGAACTAGACCCACTCCCCAGTCCTAGCCCCGTAACCCACCTAACCTGCGCATCCCTGGACACTGAGGGGCAATTTAGCTTGGCCAACCCATGTAACCCGCACATCTTTGGACTGTGGGAGGAAACCACAGGCAGGGTGAATCTGTGTAACTCTTTGCCGCTGAAGGCTGTGGAGGCCAAATCACTGTCTCGTTAAGACAGAAATAGATAGGCTCTTGGTCAATAAGGGAATCAGGGGTTCTGGGGAGAAGGCAGGAGAATGAAGATGAGAAAAATATCAGCCATGATTGAATGGCGGAGCAGACTCAATGGGCCGAGTGGCCTAAATTCTGCTCCTATGTCTTGTGCTCTTATGGTCTAAACCGGAGCACCCGGAGGAAACCTACACAGACACTGGGAGAAAGTGCAAACTCCACACAGACAGTCACCCAGGGCCGGAATTGAACCCGGGTCCCTAGCGCTGTGAGGCAGCAGTGCTAACCACTGTGCCACTGTGCCGTCCCGTACCTGCTGAAAACCTTTACCTGAGTATGTATTGTTCCAAATCAAATCAAGCAATATAAATTCAGTGCAAAGACTCTGAGTAGTCAAACTGTAAACTATTCAGTTGCTCTCCCTCCACCTGATACTCAGCCACGTGAATGTCAGTGCAAATGGTTCAGTATCAGTTCCAATCCAAGTGCCAAAGTATTCAAAGCCACTGGTTGTTATGGTGCAGAGTGAAAGCAGCCTGCAAACTGACCTTTAGGTTGCTAGGCTGTATTGTTAAGCGTGTGACATAAAGTGAAAAAAGATCCTGAGTGACTGACATTCCTAGCATTAATGGGCGTCTAAACCTCACATGAATCCCTCATGCACATATTAAGCTTATGAACACATGAAGCCCCATGTGTTTAGGAACAGCACATGGAGCTTGTGTTATTTATGAACACGTGAAGTTGCGTGTTTAGGAATAGTGCACGAGGCTCAGTATGCGTTAAGGGATTATGACTGCTTAGGAACACCATGCAAATTTCTGTGGGTTGATTCTCATTAATTCCACAAAAGATTTAAATTCTACACGGATGCTATTTGCATCAAAACAGCTTTGTTTTGTAATCTCCCAGTCTAGCCTCAGCATAAAGAGTAAACAATGTGCACATGTACAAACTGCATGCAAGCCGTTTCAATGTGCACACTGAGGGGCTGGTGGAAACAGTTGATAATCTATAAAGAAGCCCTATTAAGACTGGGTGAGAATGGGGAGAGTAAACAGAAAGCTGGGAGTGGGGTTCATAATTGGGATGGTGCAGGTCCAGAATGGTAGCTCCAACTCCTTCAGAGCACACAATAATCATTCGGCACATACTTTGTGGAGATTCTTTGGTTCCATCACCCATGCACTGCGTAACTCTGACCTGGTACAGCCCCAAATGGTAATTGGGATACCATTTACATCACAGGTCCCAAATTAGGAAACAATCTTGACACCCAGCAGTTGGCCCCTTTCAAAATGGAGCCATTCGCATTGCCAGTGTTGATGGGGTTAACCGCGAATGCTAACCCCATCTGCGGCAAAGGGCGGCGCTGAAAATGAACCCTCCTGCCGTGGAATCTTTGGGTGCAGTTTAGCCCCAGCCAAGCAGAAAGAGATAGGTCCCCCATGGGGAAAGTTGGAGCCAGCGGCCAAACCAGCTCAGGCTGCTTTCCGCACTTGTCCTTGAAACTGGTTCGAAAATAACATGGGCAAAGACCCAAGATTGGGTTCCTGCTTCTACCGTCAACTGAGTAGGCCATTAATTACATTGAGGCCAGGGAAGGGGCCATTTTTAGTTGAATATTAAACTGTACTTAAAATTGGCTCTAAAGGAGACAGACTATAGGGGAGTGAAAACACTTTGAGTATTATTTCTCCTCATTTGCAAAGCAGTAAAATATCGTGCAAAGGTTGCCCTCCTCAGGTGAACTACCTTTATTTATTTCGAATTATCTGACATCTTCCCTGGGGAAGATGTGGCACTTGATTTGCATCAGGAAGTTGATTGAGAAATCAATCCCAAAGACATCAGGAATCGCTGAATGTTTTAAGGATTACACTGATTGAAAGGATTCACTGCCTTCTCGATCGGCTATTTCTTAACAGGAATTAATACAAAGTGGGACTTCCGGTGGTGGTGGTGTGCAGAACAGTTACATGAAAGGGGGCAACACGGTAGCATAGTGGTTAGCACAATTGCTTCACAGCTCCAGGGTCCCAGGTTCGATTCCGGCTTGGGTCACTGTCTGTGTGGAGTCTGCATGTTCTCCCCGTGTGTGCATGGGTTTCCTCCGGGTGCTCCGGTTTCCTCCCACAGTCCAAAGATGTGCAGGTTAGGTGGATTGGCCATGCTAAATTGCCCTTAGTGTCCAAAATTGCCCTTAGTGTTGGGTGGGGTTACTGGGTTATGGGGATAAGGTGGAAGTGTGGGCTTGGGTAGGGTGCTCTTTCCAAGAGCCGGTGCAGACTCGATGGGCCGAATGGCCTCCTTCTGCACTGTAAATTCTTTGAAAGGTGGCTCTCCCCCAGAAACTGCAACTTCGGATCTTTAACTTGAAAAGCGGCCACTAAACCAACATTAAACCTCTCCACATTGCCCCAAAACGAACCACCACCTGAGGAAATGCCCTGAAGCCAGCAGAAAAGCCAAAAGGACAACAAAAGCAGCAAGAGCCAGGAAAGGGAAGCCCAAACCTCGGACATGAGTGAAGCAGGGCAGGACATTGTGGATCAAGAGGAAGCGCCAACACAAGCAGGGGCAGCACGGTAGCATTGTGGTTAGCACAATTGCGTCACAGCTCCAGGGTCCCAGGTTCGATTCCGGCTTGCGTCACTGTCTGTGCGGAGTCTGCACATCCTCTCCATGTGTGCGTGGGTTTCCTCCGGGTGCTCCGGTTTCCTCCCACAGTCCAAAGTTATGCGGGTTAGGTGGATTGGCCATGATAAATTACCCTTAGTGTCCAAAATTGCCCTTAGTGTTGGGTGGAGTTACTGGGTTAGGGTGGAGGCGTGGACCTTGGGTGGGGAGCTCTTTCTAAGAGCCCGTGCAGACTCGATGGGCCGAATGGCCTACTTCTGCACTGTAAATTCTATGATAAGCGTCTGCCCATCCACTGGCAGGACAGCTGATGGAGCTCAGAACACAAGAGTTCCTGAAGCATAAGGGCACCATCAAGGAGGACCTCATGATAACTGTGCAGGCAGCCATGGTGATTGCGATTGCCCCCATCAAGGAGGCACTGGAGAGGAGGAATGGCGATTGGAGGCCCAAGAAGCGACGGTCCGGGAACTGGAGAAAGTGGCCACTGATTGGAGTGACAGGATCGACTCGTTCGAGACATAAGTGTCAAAGTTGGTAGCGGCCCAGGGAGTGCTCAAGGGGAAGGTAGAAGACAACAGGTCCCGCTCCAAAATCTCAGGCTAGTCGGGTTACCGGAGGGTGTGGAGGGCACAAACCCAACAGTGTAGGCAGCACAGATTCTGGTGAAGCTGATTGGGGGAGAAAACTTCCCCAAGCCCCCAGAGGCAGACAGGGCCCACAGGTCACTTCACCAGAGGCCCAAAGCAGGAGAACCACCAAGTGCGATCATTGCGAAGCTCCACAGGTTCCAGGATAAGGAGCGAATCCTGACTTGGGCGAGGAACACATGGTCCTGCACATGGGAAAGGCACATGATCAGATTTATCAGGACATTGGGGCCGGCCTGGCCAAGCGCCGTGCCGAGTTCAACGGGGCCAAAGCAGCCTTATTTTAGAACAAGGTACGATTCAAGATGCTGTACCCGGCAAAACTTTGGATGACACATGCCAACAAAGAACACTAATGGGATGGGGCGGTTGTGGGGGCAGGGGGTGTGGGGGGGGGGGGTGGAGCCACCGTGTTGGTACGTGAAAGCAAGAGGAAGGGGGGGGTCGTGATGCTGCTCCAGAAAGGGAGGGACCACCTGGCAAAAGGGGGGACAGGACAACTGTCCAAGGGGAACGGGGTGGGAGAGGGGCAAGGGGGTGCATGGCGGAAGAACCCATAGGAACACAGGCAGAGGGTGTGGCAAGAGCAGGTGAGTGCTTGGGGGGGAATCGGATAATAGGTGGGGGGGGGGAGGGGGGGAGAGGAGGGAGGGTGGAATTTTTGTTGCAAAGGTCGCACATGGAGGTGGCTGGGACAAAGAAGGCAACGGCAGCCATCTTGGATGGTCCCCAAACAAAGGGAAACCCCGCAATGCAGGGGCACATCCAAAGGGTAAGTATGGCTGATCCCACATGAAGGGGGGGACAAAAGCCCCCCAACAGATTAGTCACCTGGAATGTCAGGGGACACAACGGCTGGTGAAAAGATCCAGAGTCTTCGCCCATTTGAAAAGCCTGAGGGCTGACATAATCTTCCTCCAAGAGACACTTCTCCTGAGGGAGAAGGACAAACTGAGGGTAAGAAAATGTTGGATAGGACAGAACTGCCAGGCAAGCTCTGGGGTGAGGGCAAGGGGATGGCCAAACTGTTTAATAAGACGACAACCTTTATGGCGGCCACTAAGGTGGTAGACCCATGGGGATGGGACACGGATCCACAAATGGAACCTGTCGAGTCTGATGGAGGAGAGAAAGAGAGACTCACAGATGTGGGACTCACTCCCATTCTCCCTGGAGGGGAGAGTGCAGACGATCAAGATGAACATGCTGCCCCGATTTTTCTTCCTATTCAGATCCCTCCCGATCTTCATCCCCAAGACCTTCTTCACTAAACTAGACAAACTGATCATGGCGTTCGTGTGTTTGCGTATTGTGTGTGGGGAGGCTGGGGGCGGGGGGAGAGGAAGAGCCCTGGGATCTGAAGAGCGTACTGGAAAAAAGAAGTTATGATACAGCTAAGGAACTTCTTCCATTAGGAGACAACACCTTCCTCGACTACCAGGACACACCCTACTGGACAGACTCCTGACCGCGGGCATACTAGGGGACAACAACTGCGCGGACAAGTGCAGATGACTACTGGAAGAACTGCGCTCACCACTGGTCAAAACACGGGAGAAATAAGTGGAAGAGTTAGGCATAGAGATAGGGGAAGACTCTGGAGTGAAGCACAGCACAGGGTGAACTCCACCACCTCATGCGCAGGGCTGAGCCTAGCGCAGCTGAAAATAGTGCACAGGGCACACTTCATGAGAACACGCATGAGTGGGTTCTTTCAGGAGGTGGAGGATAAATGTGAAAGGTACCAAGGAGGCCCGGCCAACCACACTCACATGCTCTGGTCCTGTCCCAGACTGTTCGGGTACTGGACATGTCCAAGATTGTGGGAGTAAGAGCTGTGCCCACTAGTGGCGGCTTTCAAGGTCTCAGAACAGCCAGAATTGTTCTCGGGGAGGGCAGGCGCCCTAGCCATTGCCTCCCTGATCAGCCGCCGGAACCTCCTGCTCAGTTGGAAATCAGCAGTGCCACCCATGGCCGCAGGCTGGCTTTCCAACTCAGCAGAATTCCTTGAATTTGAAAAAATAAAATTCACAATACAAGGGGGGTGATCAATTACGACGAGACAAGAGTAGAATGTAATGGAGGCTTTTTTACACTGAGATGTGTGGCCTCCTACAGCAGCTTGCAAAATGCTGCTGTTCGGAGAGCACACACATTTATACTCCACCTCCTGGGCGGAGCCAGCAGGCAGGGATCTATCCCCGTACCTGTAGTACAGGGGCCTTACCGTAATACCCATATATACAATATAATACAATAGTGGTGACTACCACATTCACCCCCTGTTAAAAATGAGTCCAGCGGGGGGGGTGGAAAACTATATACATACAGATTAGTTTTAAAATTACAGAGAAGGTTACAAATTTAGACGATCAGGCGCCTTGATCTTTCGTTGAGAGCGCCGCAGTGCTGGTGGCAACTCAGGCGTTGGCTTGGTCTTCGGTGACTCCGGGAGCGTGTCAAAATTCTCTTCATCCCTGGGTGGGAGCAAGGGGAGGACGGATTGTCCTGGAGCGGGGGCTGCGGTGGGTGTACCGGGGGAGGGGAGGATGGTGCCGGGGCAGGGGGTGCGGAGGATAATGGGTCCTGGAGCTGCCAGCCACGTTGGGAGTGAAACCCCGGAGGTGGACTTCCTGGGGAAGGCAAAGAGATGTTCATGGGGGGTTTCATTGGTCGTGGTGCACAGGAGCGACCGAATGGCGTGAAGTGCGTCGGAGAGGACCTCCTGCCAAGGGAGGCCGGGAGATTTCTGGACCGTAGGGCCAGCTGGACGGCCCTCCAGACCGTCCCAGTCTCACGCTCCACCTGCCCATTTCCCCTGGGGTTGTAGCTGGTTGTCCTGCTCGAGGCAATGCCCCTGTTGAGCAGGTTCTGGCGCAGCTCCTCGCTCTTAAATGAGGATCCTGGGTCGCTGTGGACATAGGCGGGGAAACCGAACAGAGCGAAGATGGTGTTGAGGGCTTTGATGACGGTGGCAGACGTCATATCGGGGCATGGGACAGCAAAGGGGAATCTGGAGTACTCATCGACCACATTAAGAAAGTATGTGTTGCAGTAGGTGGTGGGGAGGGACCTTTGAAGTCCACGCTGAGGCGTTCAAAGGGGCGGGAGGCCTTCACCAGGCGCGCACAGCCTGGCCAGTAGAAGTGTGGTTTACACTCCGCGCAGACATGGCAGTCTCTGGTGATAGCCCTGACTTCCTCGATGGGGTAGGGCAGATTGCGGGTCTTAATTAAGTGGTAAAAGCGGGTGACTCCCGGGTGACAGAGATCATCGTGCAGGGTCCGGAGTCGGTCCACTTGTGCGCTGGCACATGTATCTCGGGACAGGCCTTCGGGGGGGGGGGGTCGTTGAGTTTGCCGGGGCGATACAAAATCTCGTAATTGTAGGTGGAGAGCTCGATCCTCCACTTCAAGATTTTTTCATTTTTGATCTTACCCCGCTGTGTGTTGTTAAACATGAAGGCAACCGACCATTGGTCAGTGAGGAGAGTGAATCTCCTGCTGGCCAGGTAATGCCTCCAATGCCGCACAGCTTCAACGATCGCTTGGGCCTCCTTTTCGACGGAGGAGTGCCGAATTTCGGAGGCATGGAGGGTGCGGGAAAAGAATGCCATGGGCCTGCCTGGTTGAGGGTGGCGGCCAGAGCGACGTCTGATGCATCGCTCTCGACTTGGAAGGGGAGCGTCTTGTCGACTGGATGCATCGAGGCCTTGTCGATGTCGGCCTTGATACGATTGAAAGCCTGGTGAGCCTCGGCCATCAGCGGGAAAGTGGTGGATTGAATTAGTGGGCGGGCCTTGTCTACATAGCTAGGGACCCACTGGGCGGAATACGAAAAGAACCCCAGGCATCGTCTGAGGGCCTTGGGGCAGTGGGGGAGGGGGAGTTCCATGAGGGGGCGCATGCAATCGGGGTCGGGCCCTAGAACTTCGTTCTGAACCACATAGCCGAGGATGGCTAATCAGTTTGTGCTAAACACACACTTCTCCTTGTTGTAAGTTAGGTTAAGGAGTGTGGCGGTGTGGTGAAATTTGGAAAGGTTAGCGTCGTGGTCCTGCTGGTTGTGGCCGCAGATGGTTGTCCAGTTACGGGAAAGTGTCCCGCAGCCTGTACCGGTCAACCATTCGGTCCATCTCCCGTTGGAAGACCGAGACCCCGTTGGTGACGACGAAGGGAACCCTAAAGAAATGGTAAAGGCGGCCGTCTGCTTCAGACGCAGTGTATGAGCGGTCCGCCTTAATGATGGGGAGCTGGTGGTAGTCAAATTTCAGATCCACTATCGAGAAGACCCGGTACTGTGCAATCTGATTGACCATATCAGGTATGCGTGGGAGGGGGTACGCGTCGAGCTGCATGTACTGATTTTTGGTCTGACTGTAGTCAACGACCATCCTGTTTTTCGCCCCGGTTTTCACCACTACCACTTGGGCTCTCCAGGGGCTGTTGCTGGCATCGATGATACCTTCCCGTAGCAGCATCTGGACCTCAGACCTGATGAAGGTCCTGGGCGCTGTACCGTCTGCCCCTGGTGGCGACCAAACAGTATGGGGTGGTAGGGGCCCACCAAATTTCAGGGTTAGGCTCTGGAGGTTGCACTGGAAGTCCAGGCCGAGTAGCAAGGCAGCGCAGAGGTTGGGGAGGACGTAGAGCCGGAAGCCGCTAAACTCTACGCCCTGGATGGTGAGGGTGGCGATGCAGAACCCCCGGATCGCCACTGAGTGGGATCCGGAGGCCAGGGAGATTCTTTGGTTAATGGGGTATACCGCGAGGGAGCAGCGCCTTAACGTATCGGGGTGGATGAAGCTCTGTGCTCCCGGAGTCCAGAAGGCAGGATATCTCGTGCCCGTCGACTTTCACCTTTGCCGAAGCGGTCGCGAAGTTGTGCGGTCGAGTCTGGTCAATCGTGACAGAGGCGAGACGCGGCTGGTTGTCGGCGGTTGCAGGCAATGAGCGGCCCGATGAGGTGCCCGACGGGCTGGGGTTATGAGGTGAGTAAGATGGCTGTGCCCATTGGTTCTGAGGCAAGCAAGATGGCGGCGCCCTCTGGCCGCACGTGTCGTGGGGCAGGCAAGATGGCTGTGCCCATTGGTTCTGAGGCAAGCAAGATGGCGGCGCCCACGGGCCGCACGTGTTGTGAGTGGAGCAAGATGGCGGCCCCCACGGGCCGCACGTGGGGGTGCCGGGGCAATAGCGGCAATTGAGCGGGCCTGGCACACTGCAGCGAAATGTCCCTTCTTGCCACAGGCCTTGCAGAGCGCGCTCCGCGCCAGGCAGCGCTGCCAGGGGTGTTTTGTCTGTCCGCGGAAGTAGCACCTGGGTCCCTTGCGGTTGGTTGGCTGAAGGCGGTCACTGATGGGGTCCGCGATGGGGTGGCCGCTGGCGGGGTCCATGATGCACAGGGTGAGGGGGGGGCCGTGCAGTCAGGGACATAAGCCTGTATGTTGCGTGAGGCGACCGTGAGCGAGAGCGCTAGTTTCTTGGTCACCGCGAGATCAAGCGTGGCCCCTTCTAAGAGGCGCTGGTGGATGTACTCAGACTCTATGCGCGTAACGAACGATTCTCTCATTAGCAGATTCGAATGTTCAGTGGCTGAAACGGCCTGGCAGTCACAGTCTCTCACCAGGACGAGCAGGGCACGCCAGAAATCTTCCACAGACTCGCCGGGAAGTTGGTGCCACGTGGATAGGAGGTGCCTGGCGTAGATCTTGTTGGTCTGCTGAGCGCAATTCTCCTTCAGTAGCGCCATGGCTTCTGCGTCGGTACGCGCGTCCTGGACGAGGGGAAAAACGTTGGAGCTCAGCCGCGTGTACAGAATCTGGAGCTTCTGTGCTTCTGAGATTGTGTCTGGCGCAGACCCGATGTAAGCTTCAAAACAGGCTAGGCAATGTTCGAAGTCCTTTTTGGCGTTGTCTGCTTGAGGATGCAGCTGCAGGAGATCCGGCTTGATGCGGAGGTCCATCTTTGTAAAATCTCTGTGTAATAAATTGATGCACTATCAATTACGATGAGACGAGAGTAGAATGTAATGGAGGCATTTTTACACAGAGATGTGTGGTCTCCTACAGCAGCTTACAAAATGGCTGCTGTTCGGAGAGCACACACATTTATACTCCACCTCCTGGGAGGAGCCAGCAGGCAGGGATCTACCCCCGTACCTGTAGTACAGGGGCCTTACCGTAATACCCATATATACAATATAATACAACAGTGGTGACTACCACAGGGGGGTGAACAGAAGAAAAAGAAGGGGGTAGGAAGATGGGGGCGGGGGATAAAAGGCAGGGGGCATGCCGTTGAATACTCCAGCTGAGCAGAGAGATAGTCCGACATATCTGCCAGATGATCGCATACCTGGCACCGCGGGGGTATGGGGGAGGACACCAGGTCACTGTGGCCATCACGGTGACAGTTGCCCTGAACCTTTACGCAACGGGGTCCTTCCAGGCGCCAAGTGGGGACCCGCGCGCAATCTCACAGACCTCAGTGCACTGATGCATCCGCGCAGTCACGGAGGCCCTGGACTGGATTCTCGGATTTTGCGGCTAAGTGCCAACGTCGGCATGGGAACTTCGGCGTTTTACAACACCAAACCCGGCGCCGAACCCTCACCGATTCCGGGACCAGTGAGGGGCTAGCAGTGGCGCCGGATAAAGCTCCTGGCTCCAGCACCAAAACCAGCTGGAGAGTGGCCAGGCCTGTGGCCATGCATGCCGACGGCCTGCAGCGGTCGGACCGTCCAATATGGCACCGACCGCGCCCGGACCCGACCAGCCAGATAGTGCTCCCCTGGAACCTCCCTCGCCACCCCGGAACACCCTCCACCAGTCCCATCAGCCTTCACTGAAGCCACCCCGGCCAGCGTCACGGCTCCCCTCCTGCCCCCCGACTGTGGCGGCGCCATACACAGTCCGCAGCCGCCCCGCGAGGTCTATGAAAACTGAGAGCACAAGTGATCCACGCCGTCGTGAGCTTGGCCCATCGGGGGGGGATGCATCGGGGGAGGGCCTTCAGGTGATGCCCTGAGGCGTCCCAACGACGTGCGGCGTACTCCCCCATTATGATATTGCGTCTGGCAACGGAGAATTCCGCCCCCTATATGCCCAGGAAGATCAATACATCCACTTCAATGTGGACCGACCCCACCAAGATGCCCAGGCAGCAGGGTTCACCGCCATTGATGGGATGCCCCGGATCCAGGGGCTGATCGATGGGATGCATATCCCCCAACGAGCACTGGCTGATGACAGGCTGCTCTAATCCAGCCGAAAGGGGTACCACTCGATGAACGTGGAGCTGATATGTGACCATCAGCTGCGCATCATACAGGTATGTGCCCGGTACCAGGGCAGTGTGCAAAACCCCTTCATCCTGGCATACTCGACGATTCCTGACATTTTCAAGCGCCCCCCCCCCACCCACCGGCTGAGGGGTTGGCTCCCTCGTAACAAGGGTTATCCGCTGCGGTCGTGGCTGATGACACCTATCCAGAGGCCACAGACCGAGGCAGAGGCCCGCTACAACGATGTCCATGCAGTGACCAGGGGCATGACACCGCATCCCAACACCCCCACCCCGGCCACCCCCGCCTGCAACCCCCTCCGTGATACATACCTGTCCCAATACAGGTTATGGGCCCTGGGTTGGCAGTAACAGCGGTTCTGGTCCATGGGATGGAGGATGATGACAACACGCTCTGCGATGAGCTCTGGTGCTCCGCATCGTACAACAACATCTGACTCCTGCCCACGGAGCACTTTCCACCGTCCACCTAAGTGATCCCTGTATGCGAGCTGGTCATTCCATCACACGGTCCCAACGGATCCCTGGGGTGGCGGTGGTGGGGACGGCTGAGGGGAGGAGGGGAAGCATGGGCCACCCACAGGATCGGCCCATTTCCCCGCCCACCCTGATCAAGCCAGACCCATCAGACTGAGCACCAAAGCTGACTGCAACACTGGTAACAGGTGTTTAATGTGAACAAATATGTACAGGTTTGTGCCCTTGCCCCTATAACCCATAAACTGTACCCTGCACCCATGATGACTTAACTGGTGTCTACTTTTCTGGCCTTACGGACAAATGGTTAATCTAGGTCGATCCCCAGGCGGTACAGCAGGAGTGGAGGTGACCTGTGGTGCCACACTGTTCTGCCCACTGCCCACCAAATCTGCCAGGGACAGGAAGGGGGGGGGGGAGTCCGAGGTGCTACGGTGTTCTGGTGTTCCGGCACCTCCCCTGCGTGAGTCACCGGCACGGGCCCCATCACCTCCTCCACCCTCTGGATGCCCGATGGTCCCCGGGCTACTCCATGGGACAGGGTGCGAGCGGAGCTATCCCCTGAGGCTCCCACGGCGCCTGGTGCGGCCTGTCCTGGAGGCCCACACTGGTCTCGACCAGGGTCTGCACGCTCGCATAGGGAGTGGACCATCACCGGCCGGGGTTGCACCACATCACCCAATGACTATGTCACCACCGTTTGGGCCTGTGTCACATCAGCCAGTGACTACGCCAGCTCCCTCTGAGACTGGGTCACCTCCTCTGTGTCTGCCTCACATTGGCCAGAGCCTGGTCAATGCCGCTGACGTTCCCAGCCAGGGCCTGCTGTGACTGGGCCACGCTCAGAAGCGCCGCTGCGATTTCCAGGTGGCTCCGGGACATCGTCGCCTGTGAGGCGGTAACCCTGTCCTGGGCCTCGGTCAGCATCTGCACAGAATGCCCCAGGCCTTGGACTTGCTGATCCATAACCAAAGTCATCCCCCCAATGTCTCCACCATGGATGCCACCCGTGAGGTGTTGGCCTAGGTGGCTCGCATGGTCAGCACAACCTCCTGCTGCTGCCAACCGCACCTGCAGGTGCTGGATTCTCGCCGACAACCCCTCGTGTAGGCCCTGGCTCTCCGACTGCATCTCCACTATAGATGGGACTGTACGTTCCAGAAGCCCGCGAACGGTCTGGACGGAAGCTAGTTCCTCGGGTCAACCTGCCCTCGACTGTCCGCCCCCTCGGGTGTTCCCACCTCCACCTGCTGTACCGGAGCAGATGTGTGGTGCGGACAAGAGAGTGTCCCAGGAGTCGCTTCACTAAAGTGCCCAACCGAGGTGAGCGTCTCTGGGATGGTGAAGGGTGTTGGTGACAGCTGTGATGGGCAGTCAGTGTCATCCTTCGGCCCGAGCTCCGGGGTGTCCTGAGTTTCGGTCAGATTGCTGGGTGTCCGACTTGCTCTCGTCGTCAGTGTTCGGCTCACCGGGGCGGTGGGGGGGGGGGGGGGGCTCCGGCTGTGGCACTGGCTGGGGGCAGGGGATGCCAGCTGGACTGGATCCGCCCCATCTCCAACAGGTCTTGCAAGACAAGATGCATGATTAGACCGCCGGCCGAAGGTGGGGGTTGGCATGGGGGTGGCTGGTGGTTGTGTGGGGGTGGTTAAGGGGTGAGGATCATATGGGGGGTGGTGTTGGGTCGGGGGGAGGGGTTGACACACGTGTCACAGGAAACCACACCTCAGCAGTGTCTCACTTCCTCAGCACGGCCAAACTCCACCTTGGCGACCTCCCTTCCCTCCGGGCTGCCAACCATGTCCAGGACACTCTGCTTGCCACGGTGAGGGCCCACAGGTCCGGCGGCCTCCCCTCCTGTCCTCATGCACTCCCGGTGGTTGTGCGTGGCCTTCTCCTGGGTGGTGGGGGGGCGGGGGGGGGGGGGGGATGGAGTGAACATACAAAACGACAGTGTTAGACAATCCGACGCATGCAGCCCAGGGGGTGGGTAGGCCATGGCAGCCTGTATGTGTACCCGAATGTTGTTCAGTATGGGGGTTTGGCCGCCCTCGGGGGGGGGAGGGGGGGGGGCTGGTGTTAGTGCCAGGGGCACACTGCTGCCTACTCACCCTGGCCGCCCTGAGGAGGTTGTGCAGTTTTATCCAGCACTGCTGGCCTCTCCGGATGGTGTTGCCCATGGCGTTCATGGCCTCTGCCACCTGCGCCCAGGCACAGCCAACTTCGGTGGCTGGCAGCCTCCATCCTGGGCCGGGGCGCGGGGCACCCTCCTCTCCGCCACCACGTCCAAGAGCGTCTCCAGCTTGCCGTCCGTGAATCTCGGGGTTGATCTCCTTGCTGCCATCTTATTGGCTGGGATAGTGTGTGTGGGGGGAGAATTGTTTATATGCAGCTGCAGCTCGTCAGTCTTTGGGTGCCAATTGCGAAACTGGCACCGTTTCTCATTGGAATCGATTGTGTTCCACATGGCGCCAGTGCTAGCCCCTTAACAGTAGTGAAATTGGTCCAGGTACAGCGCCAGTTTTTCTGTCGTGAAAGTCCACGAATTCTGCGTTGGCCTCAACACTTATCCTCATAAACAGAGATCCCGCCCATTGACTATTGTACATGTTGAACTTGTTTTGAACATGTTGAGGATGTTCAATTTAAGGGGAGAAGAAATTTGTATTAATTCTTCTTAGCTCCAGTGAAGCGCTGTTGTATTAATGTATTCACTGGAAGTGACGTTAGAAGTCCTAGCGCGGGAAGCAGAGAGAGAAGATCACACACTGTAAATAAATCTCCACTGATTTAAAATTGACAAGCTCCCCAGTATCACACCTCCAAAACACAGCAGTGTTTAAAGGCCTTAAGATCTGTGCGTGAAGCACCTGCCATCTGGTGGCTACTTCACTTCATTACATGTAAAGTCAGAAGGTTGTACCACTTTTGAATAAAAATTCCGTCTTGGAAAGTAGAACTGAAAGATTCCATAAATAGTTTGCCTCAGCTTTGTGTTTGTTCTTTTGTAAAATGATTTTCACGCGAACGAATGCTGAAAAGTACAACACTAGACATGTCTCCATGTTTGAGAATAACTATAAAGATCCAGGAGGCCGAGAAGGTAAATTAACTGAATTTTTATTTGAGCTTAAGAAAATGGCCGCTACACCGCATGCAACATAATAGGTCCTGGTTGGGACAATCAGAATTGCCAGTCCCAGTATAGACCGGCTTTTAAAATCTAAGGTAACGGGCTCCAGCTGGGCGGGCCTCCGCCCACTGGCGGGGAAGCTCGTATTCTGCGAGCCCCACATGGAGATTGATTAGTGTATTCCCGTGGGCCTTGTAAGTGTTATTACATCCCCTACTGCCTTCCTATAAGTCCGAAGGTTCCCCTCTAGTGGCCAGCTGAGGAGGCCTTCTTTGCCGCTTCGCATGTGGCTGCGCCTCTCCCAGTGGTGGGGCTGGGTCGTATATCGAGTCAGTGATCGCCTCTTCCATGTAGAATGACAGAGGGTTACTGCCGAGGGCTCGGCTCTAGTTGCGACATTGTCCAGAAGTACTGGTTGTCCATGTCCAAAGCCGAGTAATCATCGTACTGCTGGCCCGGACCCTGGTCCATGGTGGGCTTTGCCTCCAGACTGTAGGGCAGCATGAAAGGCGATCAAGATAGATATATCCATCGTGGTTTCCTCCGAGGCGGGTTCCCTGCCCTTGAAGTGGTCCACATACATCTGTACGGTCTTCTCCTTGGTTCCGACCTTGTATGAAACCAGCCCCATATTCTCCATCATGGCACCTAGGACCCACTGGGCACCATCCCTGAAACTGCGGACATGTACGGCGTCCCCTGGTTTGAAATGTCTGCCAGATGTCAAGTGGCACAGGTATTTTCTCTGGAGGTCTTGCTTCATCTCTACTTTCCCGCCAAGACACTGGAATGTTTGGCTCAGGTGGGTCCAGAGCCCCGGCCTATCCTCCGTTGTGACATGTGGCAAGATAGTAGAATAGGAACCGCGCAGCTTTGTTTTGAGGGAGCCCGTATTTCATTAAATTTAGATTTATTGTCACGTGTACCGAGGTACAGGAAAAAGTATTGTTCTGCGTACAGTCCAGGCAGATCCATACATGAAAAACATCGAGCATACGATAAACACACAATGTAAATACATAGGCACAGACATTGGGGGAAGCATACGGAGTATAGTACTCGTCAGTAGAGAAGATGTGTGGAGAAATCAGTTCAGGTCATAAGAAGGCCCCTCAGGAGCCTGGTAACAGCGGGGAAGAAGCTGGTTTTGAATCTGTTTGTGCGTGTTCTCAGACTTTTGTATCACCTACCTGATGGAAGAGACTGGAAGAGGGAATAACCCTGGTGGGAGGGGTCTTTGATTATGCTGTTCCCTTTCCCAAGGCAGTGGGAAGTATAGACAGAGTCAATGGATGGGAAGGGGGTTTACGTGATGGAGTGGGCTGTTTATGCCTCTGTAGTTTCTTTTCAAAAAAATTATTTTTATTCAGATTTTTGTCAAAAACATAATTTTTTTGCATAACCGTTCGCAACAATTAACATAACAAAGTAAATGTTAACCATATATACAGAGGAAAGAACAATACTACGTAATGATTCCCCCCCTCCCCCACCGCCCCCCAGGATGCTGCTGCTGCTGACCTTTACTGCTCTCCTAGAAAGTCGAGGAACGGCTGCCACCTCCGAGAGAACCCCGTCATGGACTCTCTCAAGGCAAACTTTATTTTCTCGAGACTGAGAAAACCAGCCACGTCACTAACCCAGGTCTCTACACTCGGGGGCTTCGAGTCCGTCCACATTAACAGGATCCGTCTCCGGGCTACCAGAGAGGCAAAGGCCAATACATCGGCCTCTTTCGCTTCCTGAACTCCCGGATCGTCTGACACACCAAAGATCGCTATCTCTGGACTCGGCACCATCCGCGTGTCTAAGATCTTGGACATTGCCTGAGCAAATCCCTGCCAGAATCCCTTAAGAGCCGGGCATGCCCAGAACATATGGACATGATCTGCAGGGCTTCCCGCTCACTCGCACATTTATCCTCAACCCCAAAGAGCTTGCTCATCCTGGTTGCCGTCATGTGTGCCCGGTGGACCACCTTAAACTGGATTAAGCTAAACCTGGCACATGATGAAGAGGAGTTGACCCTGTTTAGGGCGTCCGCCCACAGGCCTGCATCCAGCTCCCCACCTAGCTCCTCCTCCCATTTTCCCTTAAGTTCCTCCACTGGGGCTTCCTCCGCCTCCTGAAGTTCCTGGTAGATGTCCAATACCTTCCCCTCCCCTACCCAGGTGCCGGAGACCACCCTATCCTGTATCCTGCGTGGGGGTAGCAACAGAAATGATACCACCTGTTTTTTGAGAAAGGCGCGTACCTGAAGGTATCTGAAAGCATTTCCAGGGAGCAAACCAAATTTCTCCTCCAGCGCTTTCAGGCTGGGAAAGGTCCCGTTTATGAACAGGTCCCCCATCCTTTTAATGCCTGCCCTGTGCCAGCTTTGAAACCCTCTGTCAATCTTGCCCGGGACAAATCTGTGATTGTTGCGTATCGGGGTACAGACTGAGGCTCCCTCCACCCCTCTGTGCCTTCTCCACTGACCCCAGATCTTTAATGCTGCCACCACCAACGGACTGGAGGAGTAGAGGGCCAGCAAGAACAGCAGAGGTGCCGTTACAAGTGCCCCTAGGCTGGTACCTTTGCATGAGGCCGCTTCTAACCGCTCTCACGTCGACCCCTCCCCCAATACCCATTTCCTAATCATGGCTATGTTACCCACCCAATAGTAGCTGCAAAAGTTCAGCAGCGCCAACCCCCCCGCTGACTGCGCTCCAGGTACAGTCTCTTTACTCGCAGGGTCTAATTTGCCCATACGAATCCCGAGATGATCTTGTTCACCCGCTGAAAGAAGGACTTAGGGATGAAGATGGGAAGGCACTGGAAGATGAACAGGAATCTGTGGAGAACCGTCATCTTAAAGGTCTGCACCCTCCCCGCTAAAGATAGCGGGAGCACATCCCACCTTTTGAAGTCCCCCTCCATCTCCTTTACCAGCCGAGATAAATTAAGCTTGTGGAGGGCATCCCAATTTTGAGCCACCTGTATCCCTAGGTACCGAAAGCTCTTCTCAACCATCTTCAGCGGAAGCTCTCCCAGTCTCTTTTCCTGCCCCTTAGCTTGGATCACGAACATCTCGCTTTTCTTCTCGTTCAATTTGTACCCCGAGAAATTGCCAAAGTCCCTCAAAATCTGCATGACCTCCCCCATCCCCTCTAGTGGGTCCGCGATGTACAGGAGCAGATCATCCGCATAATGCGAGACCCGATGTTCCTCCCCCCCCAACCAACCCCTGCCAGTTCTTAGAGGTCCGCAGCGCTATAGCCAGCAGCTCTATCACAAGGGTGAATAATAACGGGGAGAAGGGCACCCCTGCCTCATCCCCCGGTGGAGCCTAAAGTATTCCAACCTCACCCTGTTCGTGCACGCACTTGCCACGGGGGCCTGGTAGAGTAGCTGGACCCAACCTATGAACTCCTCACCGAATCCGAACCTTCTTAGAGCTTCCCACAGGTACACCCATTCTACCCGATCACAGGCTTTCTCTGCGTCCATCATGAACATCTCGCTTTTCTTCTCGTTCAATTTGTACCCCGAGAAATTGTACCCCGCCACTACCTCTGCCTCCTCTCCCACTGAGGGCATCATGATGATGTTTAAGAGCCTCCGTACATTGGAGTTCAATTGCCTACCCTTGACGAAGCCTGTCTGATCCTCCCCTATCACCCCAGGGACACAGTCCTCAATTCTAGCAGCCAATATCTTGGCCAGCAGTTTGGCGTCTACGTTCAAGAGCGATATCGGTCTATAAGATCCACACTGTCGCGGATCTTTCTCTCGTTTGAGGATGAGTGAAATTGAAGCCTGTGACATTGTTGGGGGAGGGTCCCTCTCTCTTTGGCCTCATTATAGGTCCTTAGTAGGAGTGGGCACAGCAGTTCCGAAAATTCCTTGTAGAATTCTATAGGGTAGCCGTCCGGCCCCGGGGCTTTGCGTAACTGCATGTTCCCTAGACCCTTTACCATCTCCTCCAGCTCTATCTGGGTCCCCAGTCCCTCCACCAGATCCTCTTCCACCTTTGGAAACCTCAGTTGGTCCATGAATTGCTTCATCCCCTCCCCTCCCGGCGGGGGCTCTGACTCATACAATTTACCGTAAAATGCCCTAAAGACTTTATTCACCCCCTCTGGGTCTATGACTGTGTTGCCCTCCTTATCCCGTACTTCCCCAATTTCCCTGGCTGCCTCCCTCTTGCGAAGTTGGTGCACCAGCATTCTACTCGCTTTCTCCCCGTATTCGTAGACAGCCCCTTTGGCCTTCCTCAGCTGTGAAACCGCCTTCCCAGTGGTCAGCAGATCGAATTCCACCTGTAGCCTCCGGTGCTCTTTCAGTAGCCCCATCTCGAGGGTCTCCGCGTAGGTCCTGTCTACTCTGAGTATCTCATCGACTAATCTTTCTCTCTCCGCTCTTTCTTTCTTCTCTCTATGGGATCTGATAGAGATTAACTCCCCTCTGATAACTGCCTTCAGGGCCTCCTACACCGTGGACGCCGCTCCCTCCCCGTATTGTTAGTATCCAGGTAATTTTTTATGTTCCTTCTTATCCGCCCACAAACCTCATCGTCTGCTAGCAGCCCCATATCTAGCCTCCATAGTGGGGGCTGACCTCTCTCCTCCCCAAGACACAAATCCACCCAGTGTGGAGCATGATCGGAGACTGCAATGTCCAAGTATTCTGTCCCCTCCATTGTAGCCACTTAAAATGGCCAACTCCCGATTCAAAATGGCGAACGGCAAAGTCTGATGGGAAAGTCAGCCAACAAGACAAAAACCAGCAGCTGCAGGCTGGCTGTGTACTTACCTCTGGAAAGGCCAGACAATATTGATACCAGCAACCATCAGCGTAACAAAACACCAGCCATCTGCATACTAATGAGCAATCCCCGGGAACAATAAGCAACATTTAGACACACAAAGCAAAACCAGACTCTTCGGCGCCAGCAGGAGCCTACACAAAAGGAGGTGAACGAGCACCTCAAGACCGCCCATCGATCAGGGAACCGCTCCAGCATTGGAGAAAATCGAACCAAGTGATTGGGACAAAGTCCAATCACTTGGGACCAGGTACAGGGTCCGCTCCGAAAGGCGGGAAGCCCCTGGGGACTATAAGAATTGAGCCCCAAGTTCAAATCGCTCTCTTCTCTTCCTCTCCACCACTTCGCGCACTTCGTCCTGCCGGGGTCACCCAGCAACAACGAACCAATATTGACCGTGACCGGTGCAGTGACTCCAGTGAAGATCAAACTCGTAAGTCTTAATTCAACGCTCGCTACGAGATAGGCGCTCCTAGCTACCAATCCGTACCAACTTCGAATCCCGCAGGCTCAGAACCCGAACGAAAGGCCATTTGTTTCCCTGACCTGGTGGGCCAGTTCTAAGTTAAGTATAGGCCTGTTAGTTGTAGAAGTAGCTTAGACGTAGAATTTGTGCATGAGTAGCGATTACTGTGTATAATAAATGTGCTTTGATTTAAACCTTACTAATCGGTGTATTGGATTATTGATCATTACTCGGACTTGAACCTCGTGGCGGTATCATAAAGATACCTGGCGACTCAAGAGCAAAGGTAATAAACAGAGCAATTGAACTAAGGCAAAGTCAGCAACATTATTTGGCGACTGTGGTGGGACCTGATCTAGAAGTGGAAAACCACTCCGGGAGAACCCAGAATTTGAATTAGAGATCCAATTGGAAACAGAAAACCACAAGTGTTCAAGCAGTTCTGAACAATACTCATAATTCGGAAGTGTGTGTATGCATGCGTAACTAACAGGGCGATAACGTAAAACTGATAGATTTTTTGTTGCGACAAAACTGTCGGAAGTTTGTATATCGGAAAGTAGCGAAAGCCGTACCCGTATTTACAGCACCACCTTAATACCCCTGTCCCAAATTTGAAGAGCAGCATTCGGATTAATACCCCTGTCCCAAAATTTGAAGAGCAGCATTCGGGATAGGAAAGATGGCAATGCAGGCAATGCAGCGCCTCATGAACCCAGAGGAATTTGCGGTTGCAATGACCAGCAGCAGTAGAGTGGGACAATGTCCCATTTGGGAGGAAGAGATCAGGAAATATCTCAAAGGGAAAGGATGGCCCCTTTGGAATGAATTCTGTGACAACGAGGAATCAGGCCCCGGGAGTATAGGACATACTTGGTGGGAGAACCTGAGCGAGGAAACATGTGCGCAGGGAAAGCCACAAAAAAGGAAAGCGCCCCAACCCCCCACAGAGCAGATGGTCACGCTCCAATGAACCCAGTAACCACCCGCCGCACAGCCATAGTGGACGATGCGGAATTTCTATACTCCACCCCCTTAACAGTGACCCAATTACGGGACGCGTGTGATAAGATCACACCGTTCCTCCCCACCTCAGACCCCCACCATTTCTTTGCCACAGTAAAACATCAGGCAACCATGTACGGCCTGGATGAGCGAGAGCATGTAAAGCTCACAGATTTAAGTTTAGATCCTTCAGTAGCAGCAGCCCTTCCCGACCCACAGAATGTAGGAGGAGGCACCCTTGCAGAAATGCATACCGCGATCCTGGATGCGATCGGGTATAACCGGGGTGACCCCATAGATGACCTCAACAAATGTAGGCAAAAAGAAATCCGAGCACCCCACAGCGTTTGCTGGACGCCTGTGGATCCACTTTGCAGCAGTCTTTGGAGACATAGACCGCGCCCATTTGTCCCCAGACAACATGACCAAATGGACCCGCACCCTTATCTCCCATGCCACAGAAACAGGACAGAAAGCTTGCGCGAGTTATGATCCCTCAGAGGAGGCCCATAACGAGAAGTGGGTAGTGAAAAGATTGTCCCGCACTTGGGAGCAATCTATACAAAGTAAACCCGCAGTCAAGAATCTCGAGGAAAAGCAGGCCGGAGCAGATATGCAGGCAGTAAAAACACACCAGAACCCCGCATGGGTGAATGAGGGAAAGAACAGCCCCCCACCCAAGTCACAGGAGTGTTACAACTGCGGACAGTTGGGACACTTCGCAAGAGAGTGCAATGCCCCTAAAAAGCACAGTGAGCCCAGCAGACGGGCACTCTCAGTAAGAAGACAGAGCCCATTCATAGCGTTAGCGCCCATTCAGATCAGACGGACTTGACCGGAACGGACTGACGGTGTACGGGCTCCCCCAGTTGGGTCTGCGACACCCTTTGGGATAGGTCCGGACGACCGGTAGTTGCAGCAAAAATATGGGGACAGCCCATCGAGTTTCTCTGGGACACAGGAGGGTCCCGCACCACAATAAATTCCTCCACCATGTTCCAAAAGGACACGTGGCACACTACAGCCACTATCACCCTCAGCGGCTTTACAGGCCACTCACAGCAGGGACACATCACAGCCCCTGTACCCATTCAAATCGGCAACATCACCACCAAGCACCCCATAGTTTTAGTTGACCTGCCCCACATAGCAGAACACATTCTGGGAATCGATTTCATGAATTCCCATAATCTTTCATTCGATCCAGTCAACCAGTGTGTCTGGAAAATGGCAAAATCCGCAAGAGCCCCCGCAATGCTCAACATAGGAGAGTACGCGAACAAAATTAGCGCCGTAGGCGAATTTTGGTTCAACCCGACCACGCTTAGTACGGACAAGCAGGTTAGGGCAGTTCTGCAAAAGAACAGGGCAGCATTCGCGACCCACAAGCACGACTGTGGACGGATGACTGGCTCCGTACAAATAACAGGACCTGACCCTAGACCCCAAAAACAGTATGGATTTCCCCAAGAGGCAGAGGGAGAAATCTCAAAGGTAACAGGAAGCTTATTAGAGCAGGGCGTACTTAGATCAATAAGTAGCCTCCACTAATAATGCCCCGATTTGGCCAGTGAGAAAGCCCGATGGATCATGGCGACTGACCATCGATTACCGGGAACTCAACAAAGTCACCTCCGCAGCAGCCCCCACAGTAGCAACAAGTCCCGAGACAATGCTCAGGCAGGGACTCAATTCCCGATTCTTTACAGTTTTGGACATCAGTAATGGATTCTGGTCCATTCCATTGGCGAAGGCGTGCCAGTACAAATTTGCCTTCACCTTTAAAGCACAGCAGTACACGGGGACATGCCTGCCACAAGGCTTCCACAACTCCCCCTCCATTTTCCACCGACAGCTGGCAAATGGTTTAGCCAAATTCTCTCGCCCCGAATGTCTGGTTCAGTATGTAGACGACCTACTACTGCAGACAGACACCAAGGAAGAGCACATTGAGCTTCTGTCCGAACTCCTGGAACTCTTACACTCAATCGGTTGTAAAGTCAACCCCATAAAGGCCCAGATTTTGGAAGATAAGGTGATATATTTGGGAACAATTAATTATCACACATGGTAAACGCGAGATCGAGCATAAAAGGATTGACTCGATTGCTAAATTGCCCCTTCCCCAGAACGTTTCAGCCCTCCGGTCGTTTTTAGGACTGGTTGGCTACTGCCGAAACCACATTGACGGTTTCACCAGCAAGGCAGCACCCCTCTCAGACCTTCTAAAGAAAGGAGCCCCCTGGGAATGGCTTCCGCAGCATATGGATGCTGTGGACTCTTTAAAACAGGCACTCATAGCAGCCCCCGCACTACAAGTTCCAGACCCGCTTTCCCCTTACGCCATAGAGGTAGCGACCACAGACCACACCCTTCCGGCCGTGCTCCTCCAGGAACGGCATGACCAGTTAAGGCCCGTAGCTTACGCCTCCAGAATTTTAGATGCTGTGGAGCAGGGATTTTCAGCCTGTGAGAGGCACCTGCTCGCAATATTTTGGGCAGTTCAGTACTTTTCGTATATTACCGGACTGAACCCCATCACAATTCTCACCGAACACACCCCCACCCAACTTTTACTGGACGGATGACTCAACGACGCTACAGTAAGCCAGATTAGAGCATCTAGATGGACCCTTCTCTTACAGGGACGGGAGATCACTGTTAAACGGACAAAGACGCACAACTTTTTAGCACATCTTTTTAGCCGACAACTTACGGTACCCCAGAAACCCCGTGAATGTGAGATTATCTCTCCACACCACAACACAAGCCCCTTTACTGCTAAAACATCCCCCAGAAAGATAGGTAGTTCAACCCAGAGCCCCCAGCACACAGACACGTGTGAGCCCATAAAGATCTATGTGGATGGATCTTCCACAGTCTTGGATGGGAAGCGCATAACAGTTTGCGGTATCTATGTCGAGGACGTGCAGGGACACGCCCTTGAGGAAATATCGTTAAAACTTCAAGGCCACTGAGGCGTGCAGGCAGCAAAACTTGCGGCCATCGCATATATAGTGGAAAACCCAGATTCCTTCCCCAGCCCAGCAGACATATATTCGGACAGCCTCTATGTCTGCAACAGCCTCACGGAATTTCTGCCCCTGTGGAAAGCAAGAGGATTTGTTTCCGCAGACGGAAAACCCCTCCCCTCAGCCCCATTGCTCCATCATATTTTACAGAGAGCCCAGAACAGGACTTATGGGATAAACAAAGTCTGCAGCCACCATCGTTCCTCCCCCCCTGGAAATGTGAAAGCCGACGCAAAGCAGGTTCCAGACACAGATATTTTTGGACACCCCCCGAAAGCGCACCAGTGAGTGCAGTTCAGGTCTCACAAACAAAGATCAAGGATCTAGTGGAGGCCCAGAAGCAGGACAGCAATCTCAGGGAGATTGGAAAAGGAAAATATCCAGCACCCTATGAGAGATTTTAAAATGACCACACATGACGGTGTGGTGTAAAAAGACACCCTTTATGTGGTTCCTGAACAGGACAGGAATCAACTGATTTGTTTGTTCCATGACGGTCATGGACATCAGGGAATCCATCCCACTACAGCCCACCTCAAGCAGCTTTGTTGGTGGCCGAATTTAAAGGAAGATGTAAACCACTACATCGAGAATTGTCTTATCTGCGCCCAGAATAATCCGGACAGATATGCCAAAAAGGCTCAACTCAGCCACACCCGACCCGTTAACGGCCCCTGGACTAACCTCCAGATTGATTTTATAGGACCATTGCCCCCTTGCAGGAATGGCTCTAAATATGTACTTGTGGTAATTGACACATTTACAAAATGGGTGGAAGCATTCCAAGCCCACACAAACACGGCAAAAACCACAGCCAAGATTTTGACCCACCACATCTTTACAAGATGGGGACTCCCCGCAGCATTGAATCTGACCAAGGCTCCCATTTTACAGGACGTGTCATGCAGAACGTCCTCACGATATTTGGCATCACTCAAAAATTCCATATAGCATACCACCCACAGTCGAGTGGTATCGTGGAGCGCATGAATCGGACCCTAAAATCCACCCTCAGAAAAATGGTCCAGCAGAACAACACCACTTGGGACTCAGTCCTCCCTTTTGCGCTGATGTTTTTGCGTAACACAATTTCTACTTCCACAGGTTACACCCCACACACTCTCATGACCGGACGCCCCATGACAGGCACAGAATTTTTATTAGGTTTAGACTTGACCAGCCCCGAGGTGACGGCCCTCACACACGAGAAAGCAGTAGAGCAATTAGTTGCAAATGTTAAAACGGCTCAGCTAGCAGCCGCAGTAAAATTGGGCACCAAAAAGAAACAGAGCAAGGCTTGTTTCGACAAGACAGTGCATGCGACTGAGTACAGTATAGGACAGCAAGTCATGCTCTCCGTATATAACCCCAGCTCATTCCTGTCACCAAAATACTCGGGTCCGTACTCCATTGCGGACAAAGTAAGCCCTTCCGTATATAAAATAAAGTATCCCAACGGTAAGACTGCGTGGTTCCATATCAACCAGCTGAAGGCATATGGAACACAGTCTAACCACGCACACCACATCATGCTCGACACAGCACACCGCGCCCCGCCCACAGCCAACGTAACCCTGCCATCCCCCAACACGTCTAGCCCAGCCACGGACTCGACCTCGACTCGACCGCCAAAATATACACTCCGCCCCGGAACGCCCACCGACTGCAGCAGCAGAGACAGTGACTGTGACTCGGACGATAGCCACAGCACGCCTCCCTACTATCCCCATGCACCAGGACGCACACCCAGCGAATCGGACTACGATCCACGTGATCCCTTCATGATCACTTTCCTAAACAAACCCCACCACCGACCACCGAACTACACTGACGATCCCGATTCCGTCCCCACACAGCTAGACACCCACTATTGGCACCGAGATAACTCGTTCCGACTCATCCGCAATGATGAGAGCGACCCCACCTCACACCATGCAGCCCTTTCAGCCTTGATACACTCAAGAGTTTGGCACCCGGGAGAAGATGACGACCTTGGGTCTGACTCCCAAACCGAGAACCCCTTTGCGACCCTGTTCGCCACCGAGAACTGAGGTGTCCAGATGATGTTTTAAAAGGAGCCGCTTGGGAGAAGTGGTATCCTTTCTGATGGAACCTGCCCCACGCCTTTTCGGCCGAAACCTCTGTGGACTTGCCCACAGAGACTCACTATTGCCAGACACTAGTTCAGCGGAACTAGCTTGTCTGCAGAGACTGGTTAAGGTACCAGACGCCCGTTCGTAACTGCCCTTCTGTTTCAAAGGAAAGAACCACTACGGCAGCCCCACCACGATGACTACATTTCTTGCCCATTCTTGTCGGTTGCTCAGGCAGTGGAGAAATGCCTTGGGACCCGCCCTGCCTGGGGACCCCCCCTCTGGTCAACTACGCTCGAGTAGGAGAGACACGGCATTGGTAGCCATCCTACCCGGGGACTCCACCCAACTCTTACCCGTCGCGGCCCATACGCACCTCATTTTGGCACTTTTAGTTCAAAAAGTTTTGTTTTGTTTCAGGTAACCCTTAGGTTGCCAACCACATGCTATTTACATCCTGAAACATTTGGATGGTAAATTGCGCAGTCTGCGAGACGGCTCGCGCTGGTTCATTATTTGGAAGTGTGTCTTGTCCTAAAATTCGGTTTTTGGAAATAAAAAAAAAAACGAGGGAGTCACACATAGTGACCAATTATAAAGGGAGTAATTGGCACTAAAGGACAGACGGACTATCGTACGAGATGTTAAACAAAGATAGTTACAGACACTATGCTTGTTTCCACAGAACTCCAGAAGCTCCAGGACCGGAGAAGAAAAGAAAAGAGAAGAGCCATGAGGACTTCCTCCACATGGATCAGCATCATACTAATGGACATTTGGTTGCGAGTGAACGCGAACCCCATGACCTCAGCCCCCCAGCCGTTAATGTTTCACTTCCCCACAGTACCCAGAGCCCAGTCACCAGCGACACCGCGCCATCTTGGTGTGCCAGGTTTATAACCTGGTACTCTCTGTCATATGTAATAGAAACCTTACTGGTATTGGCGATACTCTGCTGCATCGTGCAGACTATGCGTCTAAGAAAATGGAGAAGGAGAGCCCACCGCGCTCGAACCCCGGTGTATAGGATCAGATCCCCTATTTTCTAATACGACCAGACCCCCGCGATCTATAATAAAGAGCATTCATTTGCGGTTTTATTGTAAATAAAGAAATGTAAAGAACTGTTCATGAGCAAATTATACGATCCTGTGCTTGACTGCCAAGCCAGGAAAAATGTGTATAAACTGCTATGATTTTGTTGTATGGTTGAGGAAGGTAGAATGATGAAATGTTTAAGTGAGTGTAGTGTATTAAGAATAGTTAGAGGTTCCCAGTTTATTGTTTTGTAATGCATGTCCCTGTTTGCCATAGCGCCCTTAGAATTGTCATTTAAAAAATGTTTTTGCATAGTTATGGCCAGTGCAGCGGCCATGAAGGAAGTGCCCCCCCCCCCCCCCCCAGGTCAGGGAATGGAAAGCAACATAGTTATGTGATCCTTCACGCTTCGCGTTAGGATGCCAAGGAGGGCGTATAGCCACTTAAAATGGCCAACTCCCGATTCAAAATGGCAAATGGCAAAAGGTGATGGGAAAGTCAGCCAACAAGACAAAAACCAGCAGCTGCAGGTTGGCTGTGTACTTACCTCTGGAAAGGCCAGAATATATCGATACCAGCAAACATCAGCATAACAAAACAACAGCCATCTGCATACTAATGAGCAATCCCCGGGAACAATAAGCAACATTTAGACACACAAAGCAAAACCAGACTCTTCTGCGCCAGCAGAAGCCTACGCAAAAGGAGGTGAACAAGCACCTCAAGACCGCCCATCGATCAGGGAATCGCTCCAGCATTGGAGAAAATCGAACCAAGCGATTGGGACAAAGTCCAATCACTTGGGATCAGGTACAGGGTCCGCCCCAAAATGTGGGAAGCCCCTGGGGACTATAAGAATTGAGCCCCAAGTTCAAATCGCTCTCTTCTCTTCCTCTCCACCACTTTGCGCTCTTCGTCCTGCCCGGGTCACCCAGCAACAACGAACCAACATTGACCGTGACCGGTGCAGTGACTCCAGTGAAGATCGAACTTGTAAATCTTAATTCAACGCTCGCTACGAGATAGGCGCTCCTAGCTACCAATCTGCACCAACTTCGAATCCCGTAGGCTCAGAACCCGAATGAAAGGCCATTTGTTTCCCTGACCTGGTGGGCCAGTTCCAAGTTAAGTATAGGCCTGTTAGTTGAAGAAGTAGCTTAGATGTAGAATTTGTGCATGAGTAGTGATTACTGTGTATAATAAATGTGCCTTGATTTAAAACTTACTAATCGGTGTATTGGATTATTGATCATTACTCGGACTTGAACCTCGTGGCGGTATCATAAAGATACCTGACGACTCAAGAGCAAAGGTAATAAACAGAGCAATTGAACTGAAGCAAAGTTAGCAACACCATCCTAGGTATTAACGCCCTGCTCATCACAAAGAAATCTGCCGGGAGTAAACTTTGTGGACATGGGAAAAGAAAGAGAACTCCTTCGCCCTCAGTCCTCTCTGTAGTTTCTTATGGTCTTGGGCCAAACAGTTGCCATACCAGGCTGTGATGCAGCTAAATAGGATGCTTTCTATGGTGCATCTGTAAAAGTTTGCGAGTTTATGTGGATCTGCCGAATTTCCTTGGTTTCCTGAGGAAGTATAGGCGCTGTTATACTTTCTTGGTGGTAGCGTCGACATGGGTGGACCAGGACAGATTGTTAGTGATGTGCACACCTAGGAATTTGAACTTGTCAACTATCTCCACCTCGGCACCATTGATGCAGACAGGGGTGTGTACAATACTTAGCTTCCAGAAGTCAATGACCAGCTTCTTAGTTTTGTTGACATAGAGGGAGAGATTTTTGTCGCTACACCATGCCACTAGGTTCTCTATCTCTCTCCTGCACTCTAAGTATCGTTTTTTGAGAACTGGCCGACTACGGCCGTGTCTTCAGCAAACTTGTAGATGGAGTTGGAGCCATATTTTGCCACACAGTCTTGTGTGTATAGAGAGTATATTAGGGGGCTAAGTACACAGGCTTGCAGGGACTCGGTATTGAGGACTATCGTGGAGAAGGTGTTGTTGTTTATCCTTACTGATTACGGTCTATGGGTCAGGAAGTCGCGGATCAAGTTGCAGAGGGAGGAGCCAAGTCCTAGGTTTTGGAGTTTTTATATGAGCTTGGCTGGGATTATGGTGTTGAAGGCAGAGCTATAGTCAATGAATAGGTGTCTGACATTTGAGTCCTTGTTGTCGAGATGCTCCAGGGATGAGTGTAGGGCCAGGGAGATAGCGTCTGATGTGGAATGGTTGTGGTGGTACGTGAATTGCAGTGGATCAAGGCATTCTGGGACTTTGGAGTTGATATGTCTCGTGACCAACTCCTCGAAGCACTTCATAATTATAGATGCCAAGGTCACCAGATGGTAGTTGTTGAAACACGTTGCCTGGTTCTTCTTTGGCACCAGTATGGTGATGGCCTTCTCGAAGCAGGTGGGTACCTTGGAATGGAGAAGGGAGAGGTTGAAGATGTCTGCGAACACATCGGCCAGTTGGTCCATGCAGGATCTGAGTGCACAGCCAGGGACTCCATCAGGACCCGTTGCTTTCCGAGGGTTCACTTACAAGAAGGCCGGTCTGACTTCAGAGCTGTGACGGCAGGCAGGGTGTGCCCATTCATAAGAGGGTCAACAGTTTATAGTTTCCTTTCTTTATTTTTATTAGAATTTTCTAATTTTAATAATTTAACAATTAGACATATAAAACACATAATATTTACAGCATAATAGGGCGACACAGTGGTTAGCACGGCTGCCTTAAGGCACCGAGGACCCGAGTTCTATCCTGGCCCCAAGTCACTGTCCATGTGTAGTTTGCACATTCTCCCCGTGTCTGATTGGGTCCCACTCCGACAACCCAAAGATGTGCAGGGTAGATGAATTGGTCATGCTAAATTGCCCCTTAATTGGATAAAAAAGAATTGGGTGCTCTAAATTTATTTGAAAAAAGGCTGCTGAGTTCTTGAATATGGACCAGTCCACTGACTCCAAGCAGTCGTGTCGTAGCTCTTCTGTTGCCTTGGATCAGCTTTGCACGACCTTCTTAGCCGGGTCCTCCCGCTTAAGTTTCTGCTTGAATGCTGGGAGAAGGAGCACCGTCTTGTGATCCGATTTTTATGAAATGCAGTTGGGGAATGGATCGGTAGACGCCTTTGATTTTTGTGTAGCAGTGGTCAAGGATATTGGGTCCCCTGGTGGGACAGGAGATGTGCTGGTGGAATTTTGGCAGAACACTCTTTGAGGTTGACCTGGTTGAAGTCCCCAGCCACGATGTACAAGGCCTCCGGGTGTTCTGTTTCATTGTTATTTATAGTGGTGTACAATTCATCAAGCGCCTTCACTTCCGCCTGGGATGGGATGTAGACCACACGCAGAAGTGAACTCCCGCGGAAGGTAGTATGGTCGGCACTTCACAGTCAGGTATTCCAGGTCCGGGGAACAGTAGTTCGCCAGGGTCGTCACGTCCGATTCTCCAACCTCATGCCTTGCTTTCATGCTTGAACCACCCGCTCTGCCAACCCATTTGAGGACGGATGGTATGGAGCAGTTCGGAGGTGCTTTACCACATTGGGAAGCATGAACGTCTGGAACTAATTCACTGGTGTATGGTGTCCCACTGTCTGTGACAAGTACGTCTGGCATACCATGGCTGCTAAATGATTGGCGTAGTTTCTCCATGGTGACCCCCAAAGTAGTAGTGGGCATCTGGTGTACGTCCAGCCATTTTGGGTGGGTGCCCACGAGGACCAGAAACATCGACCCTATAAAATGCCCAGGGGTGGAGTGAGATCGATGAAAGGAGCTTCTGGTGTTCCTGCCATGCCGAGCACTGTTTTACCACACTCTCGATTCCAGGCCACCACTACACATGTCCTCGCAAGCACTTTCATCTTCGAGATACCAGGGTGTCCACTAAGTTGATCCTTCAGGATCGTGTGTCGGCCCAGCTGCGGATGATCATGTGGGCTCTCCACAGGAGGATACCATCCTCCATGCTTAGCTCCTGTTACTTTGTGAGATAAGGCTGCAGCTTCTCTGGAGCGTTTCCTTGCAACCCGCCATGCAGCACAATGTGGTGTAGTTTTGTCAGTGTGGTGTCTCTCTGAATCCATGTGTGGATCTGCTCAGCTGTCATGGGCAGAGTGTCCATAAAGTTCAGAGCTGCCATGACTTCCTCTGTTACTGAAAAGGGGGGACTCACAAGCAGTGGGAGTCGACAGGGCATCTGCATTTGCTATCTGTACTCCCGTGCATCGCTGGAGCGTATACTCGTAAACCGCTAATAGAAATGCCCAATATTGGATCCGGGGCGAGACGATCGGAAGAATCCCCTTGTCCTCCTTGAGAGACCCAGTCGGGGCTTCTGAGCAGTGATAATTTTAAAATGGCGCTTGTGGATGAACTGGTGGAACTTTTTTACCACGTACATATCGGCCAATCCTTCTTTCTCTGTTTGGGCACAACGGTCATTGGCCAGGGTCCTGGATGTTCCATGCTGTCGTCCCACCAGTGGGACAACGCTGCCCCAATGCCACATGGGAGGCATCGCATGTGAGGACAAGCAATCATGAAGGGTCATAAGGTGTTAACAGCTGAGAGGACAGCAGCTGCCTCTTTACTCTGGCAAATGCTTCCTCTTGTAGTGCTCCCCTTGCCCATTTTTGGTTTGTTTTCAGCAGCCCATACAGGGGTGCCAATAGAGTGTCAGGTTTGGGATGAACTTCCCATAGCAGTTCATGAGCCCCCAAAACATCTTCAGCTCAGTTCTGCTTACAGGTGTCGGAGCTCCCTTTATGGCCTGAACCTTTGCGTCTACTGGGTCTAAGTCATCCTTATCCATGCGGTATCTCAGGTATGTAACCTTTGGAGAACCACCTGAGGACCTCTTCCAGGTTGTCCAGGTGTTCCTTCTCAGTGTCTCCTGAAATAAGCACATCGCTCAGTTATACCGCTACTCGGGTCAGTCCCTGGAGGATGCCTTACATTACTGTCTGAAAAATCACACATGCGGATGAAACCCTGAAAGGGAACTGAGTATATTCATACAAACCCCTGTGGGTATTGATGGTAACGTACTTCCACAATGTTGTGTCCAGCTCCAGTTGAAGGTACTGCATTGCTCATGTTGAGCTCTGTGAATGAGTGGCCCCCGGCTAGCTTCACATACAGGTCTTCCACATGCGGCATGGGATACCGGTCCAGGCAAAAGGCCCTGTTCGCTGTCAACTTGTAGTCACCGCAATGATGGACCGACTTATCCGGCTTTGCCACCGGGACCACTGGTGCTGCCCATTCTACACATTGTATGATACCCAAACTTTCCAGACATTGTTTCTACCATCACAAGTAGGGCATAAGGAACCGATCATGCCCAGAGATATTTAGGCGGGGCCTCCTGGTCGACGTAGATTTTCATCCTCGCCCCTTTTATTTTTCCTAGGCCCTCCTGGAAAACCTCCAGATATTTCCCGAAGACCTCATGCAGACTGCCGGTGCCCATCGGAAGATTTGCTGCCAGTCCGGATGAGTGTCTGTAGCCAATCGCGGCCTAACAGGTTGAGTCTGGCTCTTGTACTATTATCTGCGGAAGCCTGACTGTCTGTTGTCCATAAATGACCAGAGTCACGGTGGTGACTCTGATGTTCAACAGCTCTGCTCCCTCTACATATTGCCAGCCAGGCTTTGGTTTCTTATGAGCCCAAGAGCAGAATGCCCATGTGGAGCTGATGAAAGGTTTGTGACCGATGGTGGATAAAGCAGCCCCCGTGTCAAATTCCATTACCAGGGGGTGACTGGTAATTTGGAGACCAATGTGAATCAGGGCCACTTTACGGGCCGTGATGCAATGCGGCTGCATCAGGTCGTCCTTCTTGGGTTGGGCAACGTGCAAAGACCTAGAATCAGGGGATTTGGCCAGGGGTGAGGTCTCTGGTGCTTATGGCGGCCTTTGCTGCCATGCATTCTGCGACAACAAATGCAGCAACGTGAAGTGTACTCCCCACAATCCTCCGGGGAGGTATCCTGTTGGTCAGTAGTGGCCCTCAGCCACTGAGTCCGGACACGATGCTGTGAAGTTGGCCTTTGCTTTGGTGGCAATCGGGTTACATGAGCACTGTCCTTAGAGGGCACTGTTACCAGGGCTGTGCAGCACTATGGACGCTCTAATCAATGGAATCCGAGAGCTCCTGGATCCCCTTCTCAGCATTCTCGCTTGATAGGGCCAATTCAATGGCTCTTTTCAGGTCCAAGGCTGGCTCTGCCAATAACTTCCTCTGGGTGGCCTACTTGTTGATCCTGCACTCCAAAAGGTCCAAAAGCATCTTGGCGAGAGATGGACCAACTCTAAATGTTATGCCAGCTTTTGGAGTCACATCAAGAAATCTGTCATCAACTCTCCGGACGTCCCTGTCGTCGTGTTTAACCAATACTTTTCCATTATCACTGACAGTTTTGGGTCACTGTGATTCGTCACGAACTCCACGAGTTCACCGAAGGATTTCAAGTCCGGGGCTACCGGGTAAGTAAGACTCTTGATTATGTCGGTCAGGAGAATTACTTTTCATCAGTCTTCTCCACTGATACCATTTACCTGAAAGATATATCGCGTCCGCTCGGTATTTTGGGGCCAATCTTCCCAACCTGCACTAAAGGCCACTAATTTCCCAAAAAGCAGCATTTTTAAAATTCCTTTGAACTTGTTCCAGTGCGGGATTATTCCAGTGTGGCCAAGACATCCAGAATCGCAGGCGTCATTTTTACCTCATCATCATAAAGATCCAATGGCCGAGAAGGTAAGTTGGCTGGAGTTTTATTTGAGTTTAAGGGAATGGCCGCTATGGTGGCATACAACACAATAGTTCCTGGTTGGGACTAAGGGAAGTACTGGTCCTAGTCCGGCATTTAAAGTGTCAGGTAACAAGCCCCAGCTGGGCAGGCCTCTGCCCAATAGCGGGGACATTCGTATTCTATGAGGCCCACGGGAGATCAATTAGTGTATCTCCGTATGTCTCGTAAGGGTGATTACAATAACCATTGTCTGTTGCTGAAAAGATGTATGTTGCTGAAGCCATTCATCTTGGACTTATTAAGACAAACAGAAGATTGCCAATTTTCAAACAATTATGACCAGTCAACTCTGATCAGCTGAGGCTTTGCCATGGAGACAGCAATAGGAAACTGTCGGCTTCCTGTGTTTCCAAATAATTCCAAAAAAGGCACAAGACCTGGTCATATTCCTTTTGTTTGCAGAGAATTGGTCCTGTGTATGAATGTATGTCATTTCCAGCAAGCTTGTATGAGCTTATATTAGCACACTCAGGGTTGTTTGGCAAGTTCAGTCCAATTGCAGAATCACATCTAACAGTAGATGTTTTGTTTTGGGCTTTGCAAATATGGGCTGGTTCAGTGCGGTCTGTACTCTACCTATCACAAAAAGTGGTTTGAATCCATCAGCTGCTATTGTGTTATATTTCTGGGGGGGGGATTTTAAAGATGCATTGGGGAATTCCCTTCGTTTGACAGCAATTGGCCACACGTGCAAACTTCTCCTGTAGGAACCATCTGGAAAACACAATTTAAATAATGGTTTTGACCGGGTTACACCAATAGTTAACCAGAAAAGGTTAGAAGAATGAAAATCACTTCTCACTTCTGGGTAACTATTGCATAAACCCACAGATCCACAACCCTGTCCCCATAGGGCTATCCCCTACTCCCAAGGGACTCTTCTCACAGAATGTCCCCATCCTCACGACATCCCCTGGGCTTCCCCCTCCTCATCCCCCCCCCCCCCCCCCCCCCCCCCACAATCATCTCAAAACTCCACACCCCAACTACCCCAGCTGCCCCATTGGGCTCCAACCATCCCCAAGGGATTACATTAGCTGACAGGAACTCTCCTTCTGCACTGTAAAACAAATTCTAAGTTCGTTCAGAACTGGTCACTGAGGAATCTGGTTGAGGGCTGTGGGGTTGACGGTAGATGGTCTGTTCACCATGCTGCTGAAGTGTTCTGCCCATCTGTCTCTTATTTCATAGAATCACAACAGTGTAGAAGGAGGCCATTCAGCCCATCAAGTCAGCACCGACCCTCTGAAAGAGCACCCTACTTATCCCCATTAGAGATAGGAGAATTATTGCACAGGAGCAATCCCGCTCTCAGCAGTAGAAGCCGGAGTACAGTGACAGAGAAAACTGTTATGACTAAAAACCTCATCATAGAATCCCCACAGGACCTTCAGCATTCCACCCAAGCCTACTCACCTGCCCTATCCGCATAACCCGGATCTCTGATGCTGTAAGGCAGCAGTGCTAACCACTCTACCATCCCCTTCTTTGGCTGCAGTGGATGACCATTACATCTTTAGTGTCTTGTCACGCTGCACAGCACGATGCTGGACCACTTTTTTGACCTCTGAACAAGTCAAGTGATTTCTTTTGCCCAGTCTGCCGGAACAGTCTTTACATGCTGGAGATAGACAAATCCCAAACTCACCTGGTTTCGTCCGCCTGTCAAAGTGGTTGCTTTTGGTGTGGTCGTTTACCACATGCAAGCACCTTCTAGGAACCAAAGCGGGCAAACTAATCAGGTACTCTGAGACAAGTATTGCCATCAGAGATACCAACCCTCCCTGGGAGCTGGTTCGTGATGCTCAGCAAGACCAGCAGTGCAGGTTAAATTCCCGCACCGGCTGAGGTTATTCATGAAGGCCCCACCTTGCCTCTCGCCTGAGGTGTGGTGATCGTCAGCTCTCTCCCTCAAAGGGGAAAGCAGCCTATGGTCATCTGTCACTATGGCGACTTTACCTTTACCAACCCTCCGTGAGCATCCCATACACCAACAGGGGATGTTTAGGAACCTGAGAATACACTGCCATGACAACTGAACTCTCAGGCCATCGCTAAGAAGGAGTAAAATCCAACTGCGTTTAAAGGAAATGCTTATGATGAAGGCGTGGAAGACGGGTGACAGGAGCCAAAATTGCCAACTGCTTCCACCACGCTGGTTTCAAACAGGTTACAGTTGTACAAAATGTCAAAAAAGAGGAGTGACAGAGTGAGTTCAACCAACACTATATGACAAAGCACTTCTTGTCCGTCATGGAAAGTTTGGCAGAGACAATTAACCATGGAAACATAGGCAGAGGCGAACAATGCCATACTTTGTATGACTGAGTTGCAGTGCGTTCTTCAACCAAGGAGGCTGATGCCCCTGAACAATTTGTTGAATGACCTCCCGTTTCCCTAGCTGATGGCACAAGGGTGTAGCAGTGCTCTGAGATTTCACACAGCATGGAAACAGCAAAAACATGTTTGACTGCATTGATGACATGGTGGCACTGTATTACATAGGTCCGAAAACAGCAAACCAACCAGGGGGATGTTACGAAATTGTTCCAGAGCTAACGCCTGACATTTTTCAATGCAAAGCTCCGGTTTTTACAAGCTTGGCCATTGAATAAAGGCTTTTTCACACGTTTGCTATCTTACCATGTTTTCATTTAGTATTGGAATCTGTTGTTTTTGACATAGTTCTTGTTGGCAAGCATACTGGGTGATATAGTTTGATTCATGTGGAAATAGAGCCACCTCAGACTCACAAAGTTCCACTTTACTCGGAATCTATGGGCGGATCACCTGGTACCTGACTCGTCAGGATATTACTGCAGTTCCTTTTCTCGAGCTTATGACTCGTCTCCATGGTAGTGCCAATAATTTTTGTATTAAGCAACCAGAACTCCCCCATCAAATACTGGGAGATGTTATTGGTCCTCTGCCCCAATCACCACCCCATGCAATTCAATACAGCTCAAAGCACAACTGGGCAGAGAGGACTCAACAATGGTTTTGTCCCTTGGTGATCAACACAACACTCCACAATCTCAAGATTTGCAACGGTTTTCTAAACAGAAAAAAAATCTACGGTGCTGATTGGAAAAATTGCCTTTTGTTATCATTGAGAATCATAAATGTCACAATAATATTTCTTACACATGACAACAATAAATTATAGCAAAGTGGAAGAAAAAAATTAAATATTCCTGAATGACAAAATCTTTTTTTTAAACTTAGAGTACCCAATTCATTTTTTCCAATTAAGGGGCAATTTAGCGTCGCCAATCCACCTACCCTGCACATCTTTAGGTTGTGGGGGCGAAACCCACGCAAACACGGGGAGAATGTGCAAACTCCACACAGACTGTGACCCAGGGCCAGGATTGAACCTGGGATCTCGGCGCCATGAGGCAGCAGCACTTACCACTGCGCCACCATGCTGCCCCGACAAAATGAGATAATGCAGATTACAAATTTTAAGGAAATGATACGGAGAAAAAAAAAGTAGATTAATCACCCATTATGCATGTGTCTGGTGCTTTTTAAGAATCTTCTCATTTTATGTAAATAGTCCATTTTATGCCCAAAAAACAGGAAACCGGGTCACGATTTCACCTCCAGATGCCTGAAACACAAAACTGCACGACTTCTTAGCATTTTACGATTCCCGTAGGGCAACCATAACCCAAAATAACATTTACCAAATGAACCACAAAGAAGAAAATACCAACAAGATCTGACTTGTAACTTTTACTTTAATACAAATCCAAGTCACCACAAATTAACAAGCAAATTACTCTTCAGATAAAGAGCTAAAATTCATTTTAAATAATCAATATAACAAAGATACATCTTATACAAATATTTGCATCAGTCCCCACACAAATATGGCAATACAAAGTGTTGCCTTTTTTACCTACTGTAAATAGGGCAATCAATAAGGTTGCCCTTCTTTCTTTGGATATGGATATTATATTGCTCAGAGTCGCCAGGTATCAAATGATACCATCACAAGGTTCAACCGGTTATCGATCAAAGAGCCAAACACCAGTTAGTTAGTTCAAGGTCAAGGGTACTTTATTTACACACACAATTAACCATGCAACATAGACACTACTAGTTAAACTACACCTATCGACTAAGACAACCTGTAATTAACTTCAGGCTTAGGTCAGAGGAACAGTGGCCTTTGTTCGAATCTGGATCTACTGTGTCTGGAGGAGTAACTGCTGCTCAGCTGGGCTCATCCGTCTGGTAGCGGGTGTTGAACTTGAACTTGCTTCTGGTGGTGCTGCACTTGGGAGGTGGACGTTGCCGGAGCGCCAGGTCCAAGAGAGAGCGAACGCATGGTGGACTCTCTCTTTATCCTTGGCGAGTTTCGCGCTCTTTTGGGCAGTCCTTCAGTTTGGACCCCACTAATTGGGTCATTCTTGATCACTGTGTTCGATTTGAGCCAATAAAGGGGCGGGTGCCTTGATGGCCGGGCGTGTCCTAGGCGGTCATTGACCCTGTTGTTTACGCTTTCTGAGTCCAGGGAGTGGCGCCGAAATGTCTGGTATTGTATCGGTCCCTCAAGTATCAGTCTTTTGTCTGACGGAGATGGGCCATCAAAATGCTAATCGGTTGGGGGTTTAGATACCGTCTGGATTCTTCGCTCACAAATACATTCAGGCTCTGAGCCTGCCTGAACCTTGCATTGTCCATTTTTCCTGTTATGCTTTGCGACTGTCCATGTTCCTTATTGTAAGTGGCTATCCCAGATGGCTACAAAAGGTACACAGTTCCAAGATGAACTGCTTTTTATTCTCTCTGGATAGATCAGGAGTCCTATCTGACAACAACTTTTACCTTCGAGTTTCACAGATACAATCACCAGCAATCCCTCTCCCTCTCAGGTCACAAACATCCTGATGGTTTTCCAGTGTTCCCTTTCAACTCACCTACCAACCACCCAGCTCTTTACAGTCTTCAAAGTTATTCTCAGGGCTTTCCAGGTTTTAGACCTTTTTGACCAACTCGCGCAGTATCTCCAAGAGCACCAGTCTCCTTTGCTGCTGAACCAGGAAAATTGACCTCTTCATAAACTCAAAAGATATAGGAGCAGAATTAGGCCATTTGACCCATCCAGTCTGCTCCGCCATTCGATCATGGCCGATCTCATCCTGGCCTCAACTCCACTGTCCTGACTGTTCTCCATAACCCTTCAACCCATTACCAATTAAAAATCTAACTCCTCCTTAAATTTACTCATTGTCCCAGCATCCACCACTCTCTGGGGTAGCGAATTCCAGATTCACAACCCAGTCTCTCCACAACCCTTTTAAATTTGCTGCCTCTTATCTGAAGACTATGGCCTCTCATTCTAGAATGCCCAAGAGGAAGCATCCGCTCCACGTGTAGTTTATCATACCTTTTATCATCTTATGTACCTCAATTTGATCTCCCATTCTTATAGGCCTAAACTGTTCAATCTCTCTTCAAAAAACTAACTCCATATCTCTGGAATCAACCTAGCGAACCTCTTCCCGAGTGATTTGTTTCCCCTTCCAGGAATTCTATGCTCCTCTTTGGCGCTGTCTGCTTTCTCATTGTGTCTGCATCCATACCTTTACCCTTCCGCTCCTTTGTTTGTAGCTCTCCTTCATGCCTGCAGCTCTTCTTTGCAAGAGATGCTCTGAGAATTGCAAACTTAGTCCTTTTCAAACAATTTTTAAAAACGATTCCAGATTCTATGGACATTTTAAAGAATTTACAAAATTTCCTTCCTGTCCTGCCCCCCACCCAACTGACAAAATAATTCCTTGACCTTTGCTGAAATATTGTGGTCAAATAATGTACATGAGAACAGGTGACCCAGAGTATTTGTAATTGTGCTCAATCAGTACACTCACAGAGCCCGAACATGCTTTGTGACAGCGTCAAGTTGCAGATTCCTCCTCCTCCTGTTTCCTATAGTGAGCTTCTAGTCGCAGCCAGGCTAATGAGCAAAACACACTTTCCCAGAGAAAGGATAATCAGATGACAGTTTAACATGTGCATGCACAATTGCCGCTTTCTGTGCTGTATCATTTCATGAATCCAATTTGCACTACACTCCTGGAGCTCAGCAGAAGAGCAAGAATGCTGATTATTGGAAAAAATTAGCTACCCAATCACTGTAAGGGAATCTCATTGGATGCATAATGACAGCATTTTCCAGCCTTCTCTCAGTCCATAGAGCAATACTCCCATCTCAGAGGGAGAAGGTTGTATGGTAAAGAGGCCAGGAAAGGTGGAAATAAACAAGAGGCGAGGCCACGTTGGATTTGGTTTTGGGTAATGAACCAGGCCAGGTGTTGGATTTGGAGGTAGGAGAGCACTTTGGGGACAGTGACCACAATTCGGTGACGTTTACGTTAATGATGGAAAGGGATAAGTATACACCGCAGGGCAAGAGTTATAGCTGGGGGAAGGGCAATTATGATGCCATTAGACGTGACTTGGGGGGGATAAGGTGGAGAAGTAGGCTGCAAGTGTTGGGCACACTGGATAAGTGGGGCTTGTTCAAGGATCAGCTACTGCGTGTTCTTGATAAGTATGTACCGGTCAGACAGGGAGGAAGGCGTCGAGCGAGGGAACCGTGGTTTACCAAGGAAGTGGAATCTCTTGTTAAGAGGAAGAAGGAGGCCTATGTGAAGATGAAGTGTGAAGTTTCGGTTGGGGCGATGGATAGTTACAAGGTAGCGAGGAAGGATCTAAAGAGAGAGCTAAGACGAGCAAGGAGGGGACATGAGAAGTATTTGGCAGGAAGGATCAAGGAAAACCCAAAAGCTTTCTATAGGTATGTCAGGAATAAGCGAATGACTAGGGAAAGAGTAGGACCAGTCAAGGACAGGGATGGGAAATTGTGTGTGGAGTCTGAAGAGATAGGCGAGATACTAAATGAATATTTTTCGTCAGTATTCACTCAGGAAAAAGATAATGTTGTGGAGGAGAATGCTGAGTCCCAGGCTAATAGAATAGATGGCATTGAGGTACGTAGGGAAGAGGTGTTGGCAATTCTGGACAGGCTGAAAATAGATAAGTCCCCGGGACCTGATGGGATTTATCCTAGGATTCTATGGGAGGCCAGGGAAGAGATTGCTGGACCTTTGGCTTTGATTTTTATGTCATCATTGGCTACAGGAATAGTGCCAGAGGACTGGAGGACAGCAAATGTGGTCCCTTTGTTCAAAAAGGGGAGCAGAGACAACCCCGGCAACTATAGGCCGGTGAGCCTCACGTCTGTAGTGGGTAAAGTCTTGGAGGGGATTATAAGAGACAAGATTTATAATCATCTAGATAGGAATAATATGATCAGGGATAGTCAGCATGGCTTTGTGAAGGGGAGGTCATGCCTCACAAACCTTATTGAGTTCTTTGAGAAGGTGACTGAACAGGTAGACGAGGGTAGAGCAGTTGATGTGGTGTATATGGATTTCAGCAAAGCGTTTGATAAGGTTCCCCACGGTAGGCTATTGCAAAAAATACGGAGGCTGGGGATTGAGGGTGATTTAGAGATGTGGATCAGAAATTGGCTAGCTGAAAGAAGACAGAGGGTGGTGGTTGATGGGAAATGTTCAGAATGGAGTACAGTCACAAGTGGAGTACCACAAGGATCTGTTCTGGGGCCGTTGCTGTTTGTCATTTTTATCAATGACCTAGAGGAAGGCGCAGAAGGGTGGGTGAGTAAATTTGCAGGCGATACTAAAGTCGGTGGTGTTGTCGATAGTGTGGAAGGATGTAGCAGATTACAGAGGGATATAGATAAGCTGCAGAGCTGGGCCGAGAGGTGGCAAATGGAGTTTAATGTAGAGAAGTGTGAGGTGATTCACTTTGGAAGGAATAACAGGAATGCGGAATATTTGGCTAATGGTAAAGTTCTTGAAAGTGTGGATGAGCAGAGGGATCTAGGTGTCCATGTACATAGATCCCTGAAAGTTGCCACCCAGGTTGATAGGGTTGTGAAGAAGGCCTATGGAGTGTTGGCCTTTATTGGTAGAGGGATTGAGTTCCGGAGTCGGGAGGTCATGTTGCAGCTGTACAGAACTCTGGTACGGCCGCATTTGGAGTATTGCGTACAGTTCTGGTCACCGCATTATAGGAAGGACGTGGAGGCTTTGGAGCGGGTGCAGAGGAGATTTACCAGGATGTTGCCTGGTATGGAGGGAAAATCTTATGAGGAAAGGCTGATGGACTTGAGGTTGTTTTCGTTGGAGAGAAGAAGGTTAAGAGGAGACTTAATAGAGGCATACAAAATGATCAGGGGGTTGGATAGGGTGGACAGTGAGAGCCTTCTCCCGCGGATGGATATGGCTGGCACGAGGGGACATAACTTTAAACTGAGGGGTAATAGATATAGGACAGAGGTCAGAGGTAGGTTCTTTACGCAAAGAGTAGTGAGGCCGTGGAATGCCCTACCTGCTACAGTGGTGAACTCGCCAACATTGAGGGCATTTAAAAGTTTATTGGATAAACATATGGATGATAATGGCATAGTGTAGGTTGGATGGCTTTTGTTTCGGTGCAACATCGTGGGCCGAAGGGCCTGTACTGCGCTGTATTGTTCTATGTTCTATAATCTTCCTTCTACATGGTGAGCACATAAAAACCATAAATCATTCACTCGATCCTAACTTTGTCTGTATGCACGTGGTCTGAATTTGATGGATTTAAAACGGCAAATACAGAACCACCACGTTGATTCAGATACATCCAGCACAAAAGCATTGTATAATCATATTAAATTTTCTGGGCTGCTAGGCAGGGATGTAGAATGAGCAAAACAATTGTTTTACAAGAGGTTTTGGTCAGTTTTGATAGTGTACTTTCAATAATACAACAACCAATGTCCTGAGGAGCAAAAGTAATCCAAATTCCAGATTTCTGAAACCATGTCCCCTACCCCCCACCTATCGCATGGATAGAAGTCTCCCCATCTGGGCACAAGAAACAGAGGCACGGTAAACTTTAAGTCAGATAGATTGTTTCATCTCATTGCTGCTATTCCTGAAAATGCGGGTGGCAATTTGTTGCTTACAAAAAAATAATTTCTACCACTAGAATCAAACTTCTGCTTTTCCCCAGGGTATTGTGCACTCACAGGATTCAAACTTGTAATCGCCAAGCTTAACTTGACGTGTAGAATGAACAAAATCAAATAGTGACAAGCAGCAAATAATTTTTTTTAAATAATTTTATTTAGCATTTATTACCTTATCATGCACCTAGTTAATTCCATTACTCAACACAAGACAGAGAAATCTTTTGAAGTTGGGACTGTAAAGTGTCAGCAGCACTTGAACAACTTTTATGGGGAGAAAACGATATATTTAAAAACAAACTTTTTGTATTAAACATGGTACATAGTGCATGCATGTGATGCAAATAGGGAACATTTAACAATCTTGTATGTGATGTATAATTACAAATGAGAGTGCTTTGCACTCGTTAGCTATCTGAAAAGTCCACTGGTTATAGGTCAGATTTCACTTCTTAAAACAGAATTATCAGCAGCAAATGGTCACAAAGTTATTGGTGGGAGTTTCACTTGGCTTCTTGAACTTTCTTGGCGTTCTGCTTTTCTTTAGCCTGTGTTGAAGAGTAAATACATTAGTCATGTGAATCCAGCAAAATGTAGTCAACTTTATTTTCTTTCTCCATAATTTTGAATGGGATTCTGTAATTGAGTAGAGTTGGTATATGAGGAATCCGGGAATGATCCATCCTCCCAATGTTCAACAGTTTCCAGCCTAAGACCTATTGCATGGGGCATTATTGGGATTTATGCAGAAGAAAATCACACAAATTTGGTTCTTCACTATGCTGTCAAAACTCTAATCGCACACATTCTTTGAAATTCCTAATGGTGCTCATCAGGTGGGCCGAGCTACAAACTTTTCAATCTCAATCTGTATTTAAATTGCTTTTAACTTTGTTGAAATTTTGCATTATATAAAATATATATGCACATATACTCTTAAACATACAAATACACTAATCACATATATACTTCCCTGAACTTGGCCTGCTGTCACATGGTCGAAGCTGCTGGCAGACGGAGAACATACTCTGTCAAGATAGAATTCTTTGGTCTGATCATTTGTGATGAGATTTGTGGGAGCTTGTCTACACTTGTTTCTGTCTAAAATAAACTCTCATCCCTTTCCACAATGCCTTTTACTTCCCACAAATTCTAAACCTCCATTGCTACCTAATGTTGGGATGTGTTGACCATATCAAACCCTGTAACAAAGTACAGGGCAGTGGGCTACACTTCTCATAGCATAAATGCACAATTCCAGGTTACCAGATTCACAGAGATAGAATCTGGCTATTGTGCAGATCAACAATTTTTAGTCTGACATTTTTCTTTTGCCTCCTTAAGTTCTTCCGAATAAGGGCAACTCTCCCACCCAAGTGTGCACAGGAGACCTGCTCCCAGATCTACACACATCTGACTCTTCGAACAGGCAGTTGAAAGAGCATACTCATAATATAGTTGGCTTTGCTTTTCCTTTCTAACCACTCCACCCCAGCTAAGTAGTTCACTGGTACTTCAGAATTCCTTAATCAACTCTCATCAAATCACCAAATCGGAATGTAGAATTCACGTCCTACCATGCAATTAAAACACATTCGCAAAGTCGCCATAGTCCCAGGGGCTGCTATCCCCTTCGAGGGGCAGAGCTGACTGGTGGTGACTTAACCGGAGGATCACCACACCTCAGGCGAGGGACAAGGTTGAGAAGGCGGGGCCTTCACAAATACCTCAGCCAGTATGGGAATTAAACCCACGGTGTTGGCCACGCTCTGCATCATGAGCCAGCTGTCCAGCCAACTGAGTTAAACCAACACCCAAAAATACATTACGCCCTTGGTCATCACTTACTTCACATCTCCAACACAACAGCTGGGCACAAAATCTACAATCATTTAATTATTTAAGCTGACCACTTTAATAAAATTGGATAGAGAGGAAGCATGTTGCTTTACCTCCAATATCAATAAGTCAATAATGTGTGACTAAGTTACTGAGAAACCTGACTGCACTGTGGGTATATCCAGACTACAAGCACTGCAGCAGTTGAAGGGGGCTCATATTCTCAAAATCAATTAGGGATGGGCACTAAATGCTTGTTGCCAGCAACACTTACACCCTTTGAATGAATTATAAATAAAGATACACTTGCCTTCTCTACCAGTGGTATTAACTGCTGGTGCTCTGCCAGAGTCTTCAAAAGTTCCATAATAAAGGGCAAATAATTGTGTTTTCTTCTGACGTTTTCAATCTGAAACAAGACCAACAGAATAAAGTTAACACATATACTGTAATATACATATTATATATATATAAAAACATACCGTCTAACATATCTAACACAGCCACCCAACAGACTTATCTATAATTTGCAGGTTCCACGTCTTGGGGATCTCAGATTCAGGAGCCGAACTCTCAATATTCAAAACTTGCATTCCTATAGATTTTTTTTTAAATATGGAAAAAAGCTACAGCGGCAGTCAGCAAAAATGTGATGAGTTAAAGAATGAGGTATTATATATAGATTCTCCGTTCCTGCCTCTAAGTACTGACGCCAACAGAGGATCCGTGGAATTCCACGACGGGAAAATCGGCGGCACACCCGCACCGATTCAGCTTGCGGTGAGGGGCTAGCACCGGCGCACTTGGAACACCCGCAGAACACGCGGAAAACAGTGGGGGAAATCGGCGGATCCGTGATGGACACGCGCAGGGCTGACAAGCTGCAGCCGCATGTACACTATAAACGCCCCACACTCACACCGATGGCACCTGTTGTGCTCGACCGCGTATGTGTCTGCCCCGACCCCACAGCCCACCTTCTGGCCACCCCCCACTACTCCCCCCGGTACTGGCAGAAGCCCCCCGGCCAGCGGCACGGCTGTCAGCGAAGTATGGCGGTGCGGGACACGGTCCGCATGCCCTCTCGATAATGAGATGTGATTGTGGTTGCAACTGTGCACGTCACAATGATGCCGATTTGGGGGGGGGGGGGGGGTGAGCATCGCGATCCGGCGTAAAACTGCCACGATTTCGACGTCGGGAGCTATTCTCCGCCCGATCGTCGTACCCGATTTCAGCGTCGGACAACGGAGAATCCCGCCCAGGGTAACCAAAAGCTTGGTCAAAGAAATTGGCTTTAAAGAAGATCTTACAGCATGGGATGGAGATAATAATAATAATCTTTATTGTCACAAGTAGGCTTACATTAACACTGCAATGAAGTTACTGTGAAAATCCCCTAGTCGCCACACTCCGGTGCCTGTTCGGGTACACTGAGGGAGAACTCAGAATGCCCAATTCACCCGAAAAGCACGTCTTTTGGGACTTTGCAGGAGGAAACCAGAGCACCCGGAGGAAACCCACGCAGACACAGGGAGAACATGACATGCAGACTCCGCACAGACAGTGACCCAAGCAGGAATTGAACCTCGGCACCTGGTGCTGTGAAGCAACAGTGCTAACCACTGTGCTAGGAAAGATGGGGAAGTTTCGGGCGAGAATTCCAGAGCATGGGTTCTAGGTGTTTGAAGACACAACTGCCAATGGCAGGACGAAGGAACGGAAAGGCCCACAAGAGGCCAGAGTCAGAGTAAACACAGAGCTCTGGCGGTGGTGGTGGTGGGAGGGGGGATTGTGGGAAGAAGAGGTTCAACCAATAAATCTGACTAAAATGTACACATGTGCATAGTACTTCTACTGGATGTTTCTTTCTTCCAAATTACACCTGCCTTTCCAACAGCTTATGGTTTTATTTTGCTTTCTTATTGATACAAGCTAAAATGGTTTGAATAGAGAAGTGCACTATACAACAATCCATTTCTGTACAACCCACCTTATACCGTTTTAATTTCTGATTTTCTTCTTCAATCAGCATCTGATATTTAGCTACTTCTGACTGAATAGAGTTTATGATACTGCTGTTCTGATCTGTATCCATGGGTTCTTCCTGCACAAAGAAAACATAGATAGAAAGAACCTTTTCAGTATGTTTTCAGTATGCGATCTCCTTCTCAGCATCAAAACGCACAGCCATTTTTAAATCATCAATGATTTCTTAGGTTTACAGTTTTCTAGCATTTTCAGATAGGAACACAAGGTATTTTGAAATTAAGTTAAAATAATTAAAAGGTTAAATAATAAAAGGAGCAAATGGTTGCTGCTCCACTTGGTGCCCCCCCACTTTCTCTGACTGTGTCTTATAATGGAATTCAGTCAACTACTTTAAATCCAATTGTTGCTTAATTTAAATAAACTAATCATTTACACACTTTTAAGACTAAATTCCAATTTTCTCTGGACTTACGTTATTTAATTCAGATTATTAATAGTTCACTTTATTTTTAAGCACAAAATTGACAGTTATCAATGGCGGCCAGTGTGTGGGAGCTGTGTCAGGAAATTCTACGACAGCCAAGCGCTCAGTTTAAAACTGTTAGTAAAGAGGGCAGAGGAGATTCAAGAGAAATAGGCTAAAAGTTAACATAGGATAGAGCTTGAACAAACAAACTGAAACTAACTGAAAAAGGGGTACAGAAAAAAAGAGGAAACTGGAAGGCAGAAATAAGGGCGGCATGGTGTCTAGCACTGCTACCTCACTGCGCCATGTTTTCTGCCCTTGGGTGACTGTGTGGAGTTTGCTCTTTCTCCCCGTGCCTGAGTCGGTTTTTTCCGGGTGCTCCGGTTTCCTCCCACGGTCCAAAGACGTGCAGGTTAGGTGGAATGGCCATGATAAAATTGCCCCATGGTGTCCAGGGATGTGCAGGTTAGGTGGGGCTATGGGGATAGAGCGGGGGAGTGGGGCTAGGATGGGTGCTCACTCAATGCATTGTAGGGATTCTATGATTCTATTTTTTAAAAAAGACAAGTGGCTTGTTAATGCAGTACATTGAAGAGTTTGTGGAGAGGAGCAACATGTACATTTACTTCAAAGATTAGTCACACAACAAATGGTTTAGTCATTCTGAAAAGGCACAGGCCAGACACATCTACAAGGGGAGGAAAAAAGGAAAATACTTCTGGTCGCTTGTGCACACACCTTCAGTAGTTATGAGTTTAAATCCAGACAGTTTTATTATGCAGCAATGAAGACAGATAAAATGAAAAGGAAATAAAAGTACATCACCAAAGGAGAAAAAGGTCCATACAAAAAGATAACATTAAAAAACACAAATTGAAAGAACAAATATAAAATATAAGTTCCAACTGAGTCGCAAATACACAGCAGACAAATGGCCATGATTCCAAAGAATCTAACAAAATGTGTAACAGAAATCAAAAAGGGTACAACTTTCAGCTTGTGCCCATGTTAGCTACCCATGTTACAAAGAGGAACTGAAAACATGTGGAAGTTTAGTGTACATCCACTTTTTGAACTTTAGATAGTTTTATAAGAGTTCAGTACCAAATTATTCAGAAGGCCGAGAAATGCTTTTATCATGCAGCCTGGTATGAATCCTGGAACCTAAAGATCTTTATTTTTGGACTTGATACAGGTTTTGATTTTTAAAAATAAAAACATTGTCATTACTCAGCATTAGACAGTGTATCGCTATGAGTTATAATTGAAATGTGTGCGTTTGTTTGGGTTTATAGTTGGGGACTCATTTTAGACATGGATTATATCCTCCCTGAGCATACCCTCTGGTTTTCCTCCTAATGAAACAATTTCACTGAATACTACTGACCAAAGTGCACACGGTAGCAGTACAAAGTCTGCCAATGCTTCATTCTGCCATTCCAGAGCACTGAATTGACAACTTTTCCTTCCAAGCTCACTCCTAGTTTCTAATGCTCATTTAAAACCAGCGACAACCCATTTGTGTAGTCAGGGAGAAAGATTTAAAATCAGCAGTAGCTAGGAACTTAAGATTGAAATGAAAAAGAATAGAAAGAAAAATCATTCATGAAGGTCAGTTGATAAGAAATTGAGAATTTTGTAGGCAGAATTTGCAACGTTATCAGTGCCTTATAAGAGTCATAATCTTTCCGAATGGATGTCAAGGGAAGGGGAAAAGACATTGCTTTACATGTGAGTATATAAAATATATTAAAAAGAGTATCGAAGGGGACAATGCTGAAAGCAGCTTTTCAAGCATAGCCAACAGCAACACAGGGAAAGCTAACCAAGACATGGAAAATATAGTGATGAATGTCAAGAATATCAATCAAGTTGGAGACACTCAAATGAAGACTGATTGCAAAGACTGACATTCCAACAAAGTGGTCAACAAGTAGATGAAGCAATATGAATCCGAGATAATCAGCACCAAACTTTCACAGGAAAGATTTGAACAATTAAGGATAACTAAGCTGAAGATATAGTAAATCAAGCAGCAGTTAAAATCAGGTGACAGCTAACCTATTAAATGTTACAAATCTCCACAGCCAGAGGCAACAAAATGGCCCAGAAGTTGGGAGGTTAGAGGGAAAGATGGATCAAACAGTAAGGCACAGAAGATCAGGGAAAACAGGAAGCCGATGAAGTAGATGTGATCTAATCAGTAACATTGCAACTGTCAGGATGTGGAGACCCATCTCCACAAATAAATCATCACCAGAGCTTACCCATAAACGTGAGAAGGAACCAGTGGCACCCAGCAGTCCATAGAAGATGACCAAACTCAACGTCACCTTCCCTGGAAATATCACAGAGACAGAAGGGAAGCCACTGTTTAAGTTTACTTTTCCAATGTATTGAGGCCCAAAGGATGACCAAGATACCATTACATTTGTCCCCCAGTGCAAAGTTCACTTTGTCTTACATTCTTTAGGTAATAGAATTCTCCTTGTCCTCCAAAATATGCTAGATGCTATTGAAAACTTGCTTCACAGCCAGTAGAGCTGGGTTCCAGAAGAAATTTCATTCTGCAATCCTGTTAAGGGGAGGCAAAACTAACCAACAAACGGATAATAAGCCCAAAACAGCAACATACCTCAACAAATGAGTTCATTTTCAAAAGGCTGACTCTGCTGAAAACGGTCCTCAAAAAAGCTGATCAGCGAGTGGGCAAAGGGAGCACCCAGAAGATCCTAGAAATAATATATGTATTCTGTCCAGAATTAATTGACATGAGGCAGAGCAGCAATTGAGGTGCTTCGATTGGCTAGTTTCACATTTTCTCCTCTTCCAAAGGTCTGGAGTCAATGGGTTTCTTCCTGTCCTTCATTCAAATGGCCATTCTTCATATTAAGCCCTGTGCTACCAAGATATGCTCCAATTGAATCATCATAGTAGAATCCCATGCTGTCTTTCATCTAATGTTTACTTTTTCGACAATGGGAGCATTATCCATTTTTTCCTTCGCTAAGTCAGGGATGCTGTGGCCAACAAAGATATACCAGCTGCCACCTAAACTGGAGTCAGCTCAAGCACAGACCAGGAATTGAACAAGGGACCTTCTGGCCTGTTTGACCCTGTTGCAGCTTTTATACCAATCGAACCTGTGCCAGTCTCAGATTTCCCATAAATTAGATGGTCAAAACAACAACTGGAGCCAGGGAATCCACACCACTAAATTGTGTCTTAAGAGTTAGCAATGCTTATTTAGAGTACAAGTGACTGGGGAAGGGACGGGCACCAAAGACCCAAACCTTTGCCAAAAAATCTTGACTTCACTAGGTGAGACTTTATGAACTGGGATGCATTGCAAACAAAGGCTTCCCTTTCAAATTACAAAGAGAGAAAGAATATAGGACATATCCGTAAAATCTCAGTATTACTCACTTATCATCTAGAGTTTAAAAACTGAAGAAACGTCTACTGATGCCAACATTTCAGGAAAATTCTTCAATGCAGGCAATGTTTTAATCTCTCTATCAGCATGATAAAATATGTCAAGCAAGAGTGCGAACTGCAGTTTTTAATATTTCATCATCAAGTTGCTTCAAAACTACATTCAGCTGAAGTGGATGATAATACCTTACAAAAAAGTAGTTCCCACTTACCAACTGCCCAAGTTACTTTGCCTACATTACATACTTCTTTTATACCATTTAGTTAGAGGATATTCTCCACATTTAATACAGATCAAAACAATGATCCACAGACTCCACAAGTAAATTGAGAACACTCTAATATTATGACTTTATTTAGTTAATACCAACAGTAAATAGTTGAAGCATCTCCAAAGGCTGCACGTTAAATTAAATCTTGAAAACTGGATATCCAGAGAAGACAAAGCTCATGTTAACCATGAAAAAATGAAAGCAACCTATTAGACATGCAGAAAACTTCAATGGCAGGACTACATATTCCAAAAGTGAACTGGACATACATGAAAAGGAGGAAATTGTGGTGCCAAGGGGGAAGGAACAAGGGATTGGGAATAATTGGATAGCTTACAAATCCTGGAAATGGCACAATCGGTTAAGTGACTTCTTTGTGTTCAGGGAATCCTTACAGTGCAGAATGATGCCATTCGGCCCATCGAGTCTGCATCGACCCTCTGAACGAGCACCCTACCTTGGCCCAAACCCCCCCCCCCCCCCCACCTAACTGTTGGACACCAAGTGGCGATTTAGCATGCCCAATGCACCTAATCTTTGGGCTGTGGGAGGAAACCAGAGCTCCCGGAGAAAACTCACGCCGACACAGGGAGAATGTGCAAATCTAGTCACTCGAGGTCGGAATCGGACCAGGTCCCTGGCAACGTGAGGCAGCAGTGCTAACCATTGTGCCACCTTGCCATGTTGTATGATTATAGAAATATTCTGCAAATTAACCAAATGCTGACTCAGTTCCTTTTCAGTGGCCAAGAATTGCAGTTTCCTAAAGTCGCAGCAATATGTGAAGGCGAGAACTGTATTGGCAACAGAAAAGACAACAAATTAACACATATATACGAAAAAAGTAGTAAACGAAAGCAAAGGCAAGTATCAGAATGTGAGTTGGGTTGGGTAGCACGGTGGTGGTGGTTAGCACTGCTGCCTCATGGCAGACGAGGACCCAGGTTCGATCGTGGCTCTGGGTCACTGTCTCTGTGGAGTTTGCACATTCTCCCTGTGTTTGCATGGGTTTCGCCCCCACAATCCAAAGGTGTGCAGGGTAGGTGGATTAGCCATGCTAAATTGACCCTTAATTGGAAAAAATGAATTGGGTACTCAAAATTTAAAAAAGGAATGGGAGTTGGGAAAAATAAAAATCAGCAAAGATCAAGCTGACTGAAGATAGCAAAAAGATGAACACAAAAAATGAAGAAATAAAAATCAGGAAAATAAGGAATCCTTAAAACACAAGACAATAAGTGGCATTTTTTTAAAAAGCAAGCTAACTGGGGCAGCAAGGTGGTGCAGTGGGTAACACTGCTGCCTCACAGCGCCGAGGTCCCAGGTTCGATTCCGGCTCTGGGTCACTGTCCGTGCGGCATTTGCACATTCTCCCCATGTTTGCGTGGGTTTTGCCCCCACAAGCCAAGGATGTGCAGGCTAGGTGGACTGGCCATGCTAAATTGCCCCTTAATTGGAAAAAATAATTGGGTACTTAAAAAAAGCAAGCTAATAATAATAACAGCATCTGAAGCTGCTGACTACCATATAAATCTAACCCAGTAAAAGGGAGCCTGAACTGCCCAGGATTGCTAATTATCTTTTGACATATTAAACGCACATTATCTAAATAGAATAGACAGAAGACCAAGAGGTCTCACCTTGGACAGGAATGATGTCCTTAGTTACCCAGGCAACCTGTCACTGAAAAACAAGTCAGCGACTCAAAGTACATATTGCGAAGTTGGTAATACTACACATTATCACCAGTAGATTTCTTCTCGACTAAGTAATTTTTTGCTCTCATCATTAGATATATTTTGTGAGGTTATTGATCCTGGTAAGTAAAACTAGGCTAATGTGAGCGGCACGGCGGCGCAGTGGTTAATAGCACTGTTGCCAATGGCACTGAGGACCCGGGTTCGATCCTGGCCCCAGGTCACTGTCCGTGTGGGGTTTGCATTATCCCCGTGCCTGCGTGGGTTTCACCCCCACAACCCAAAGGTGTGCAGGGTAGGTGGATTGACCATGCTAAATTGCCCCTTAATTGGAAAAAAAATGATTGGGTACTCTAAATTTATTTTTTAAAAACACGGCTAATGTAGTGCCATAAATGCAGTTCAGGGACTTCCAGTGGCGGCTATGAAGGAGTACGTCGCACATTTGGTGGCTCCCGCTCGGGTCGGACTTTTGGGCCATTCCCCCCCCCCCCTTTTTCTACCGGACTTGAACTGTAAAACTGAAGACAGAGGTGATTGTGTACTGAATTCCCACATCAGTGCATGGAGAGGAGGACGAGAAGTGCTCGTAAAGGCAGAAACAGAAAGACAGAGAAGGCTTGGGCTAAAGCTGCAGCGGGAGACAGCATGGCGGAAGACCGGACCTCTGGTTTGTCGACCCAGCAGTCAACGGAGCAGCTGATGCAAGTTATTCAGGAAGGCTTTGCTCTGCAGAAACGGGACTGCTTGGACCGATAAGAGTCGATTGAGCGGCTGGAGCTTAGATTGGACGCCCAAGATCGGGCGATCCAGAAGGTGGAGAAGGCGCTGGCTGAGCAGGAAGAACATCAAACTGCGGTGGAGTTGGAGATGGGGGTGCTGAGAGACCAGCAGAAGAAGCTCCTGGAGAAGGCGGAGGACCTAGAGAATAGATCCCGCTGGCAGAACTTGAGAATCGTTGGGCTCCCGGAGGGTTCCGAAAGAGCGGACGCTGGGGCATACATCGCAGATATGTTTGAGAAGCTGCTGGGGGATGGGGCATTCTCCCGCGAACGGGAGACCCCCCCCCCCCCCCCGAGGCAATGGTGGTGAGATTACACAGGTGCTTGGATAAGGAGCGCATTCTACAGTGGGCCAAGCAGACATGGAGCTGTAAGTGGGACAATAGTATCCTGCGGGTCAACCAAGACCTGAGTGTGGAGGTGGCCAGAAGAGCAGGCTTCAACCAAATTAAGTCGATCCTTTTTAAGAAAAAGGTGAAGTTCGGACTGTTGTATCCGGCCCGTCTCTGGGTCACGTACGAGGAACAGCTCTTTTATTTTGAGTCACCTGAGGACACGCTGGACTTCGTGAAAAGGAAAGGACTGGTGGTGGACTGCAAACTTTTGAACTTTGCTGCAACGTTCATGTTTTTTTTTCTTTTTGTTTCTCTGTTCTTTAAAAAAAAGTTTCTTGTTTTTCGTTTTGTGGAAGCTGTTTGTAATGCCTTCTGTATTGAATTGGGACCAGTGGCAGAGCTGAGTGAGTTAAGGTTTTCATTTGCACTGTTGGGGGATTGAGGTGTGCTTGTTTAGATTTTGGTGTTTTACTGTCGGGCAATTGTGTGGGGATTGTTTGATGCTGGAGTTTGTTTGCATGAGTGGGGGAGGGGGAGGGTGGGGAGGGAACAATAGGTGGGAGACTATCCGGCGCCAGGGATGGGGGCCACCAAGCTAGCTGGGTGGGCTAGCTCATGGAAGCGCAGTGGGGGGTGTGCATATATTTGGTTTATCAAAGGGGTTGGGTTACAGAGTGTTGTTACTGGGGGGGGGGGGGGGGGGGATGTTTTGCTGACGAGGGAGGGACCTGGGCCAAGGGACAGAGAGGAGGTTGGGGGCGGAGGCTGTTGGGGGCGGAGGCTGCCTGGGGCGGGCTGGTGGAGGCGCAGAGCATGGGCTGGAGGCGGGCCCAAAAAAGGGGATGGCTGATCGTCGGAGGGGAGGGCAATGAGCCCCCCCAACTAGACTGATCACCTGGAATGTTCGAGGATTAAATGGGCCGGTCAAGAGAGCACATGTGTTCGCGCATCCTAGGGGACTGAAGGCGGACGTGGTAATGTTGCAGGAGATGCACCTTAGAGTAATTGATCAGATTAGATTGAGGAAAGGCTGGGTCGTCAGGTCTTTCACTCGGGACTGGATTCAAAGACTAGAGGGGTCGCGATCCTGATCAATAAGCGGGTGGTGTTTGAGGCGGGTAGAATAGTTTCGGATGTGGGAGGTCGGTACATTAAGGTCAATGGGAAACTGGAGGGGGTGCAAGTGGTATTATTAATTGTATATGCACCAAATTGGGATGATGTGGAGTTTATAAAGAGGATGCTGGGGAAGATACCAGACCTGGACTCGCACAGGTTGGTCACGGGAGGGGACTTTAACACAGTTATTGGCCCTGGCTTGGACCGGTCAAGCTCGAAAACGGGCAAGGTGCCAGCAGTGGCAAGGGAACTAGGGGGTTCATGGAGCAGATGGGGGAGGTGGATCCATGGAGATTTGGGCGGCTGAGGGTGAAGGAGTTCTCCTTCTACTCACACGTGCATAAAGTGTACTCCCGGATAGATTTCTTCATTTTGAGCAGGGCCTTCCTGGAAGGGGTGGTGGACACGGGTTACTCGCCGATCACAATCTCAGACCATGCTCCGCACTGGGTTGACCTGCAGGTTAGTAAAGACAGTAACCAACACCCGCACTGGAGGTTAGATGTTGTACTTTTGGCTGACGAAGGGGTGTGCAAGCGGCTGAGGAAATGTATTCAGAACTACCTGCAGGTCAACGACATGGGGGAAATTTCAGCAGCGATGGTCTGGGAAGCACTGAAGGCAGTGGTCCGAGTGGAGCTGATCTCGATACGGGCCCATAGGCAGAAGGTGGACAGGGCAGAGACGGACCGACTGGTTAAGGAGATACTACAGATCGATAGGAGGTATGCAGAGACCCCAGAGGCAGGACTTGTAAGGGAATGGTGGAGGCTACAGGCGGAGTTTGGTTTGTTAAACACAGGGAGGGTGGTGGAGCAGCTGAGAAAGGCGAGGGGGGGCGATCTAGGAGTATGGAGAGAAGGCCAGCAAAATGTTTGCACAGCAGCTTAGAAAGAGGGAGGCAGCCAGGGAGATAGGGAAAGTAAATGACGGAGATGGGAACCTGGTTGGAGATTCAGCAGGGGTGAATAAGGTGTTTAGGGATTTCTACAGTAGGCTGTATAGGTTGGAACCCCCGACAGGGCCGGAGGGAATGAGGCACTTGGGGGGCTGAATTTCCCAAAGGTGGACGGGGAGCTGGTAGAAGGACTGGGGGCCCCCATCGGGTCGGAAGAGATAGTGGAGAGTCTGAAGGCCATGCAGGCAGGTAAAGCCCCGGGGCTGGACGGGTACCCAGTGGAGTTTTATAAAAGGTTCTCTGGGATATTGAGGCCTGTGTTGATGAGGATGTTCAATGAGGCAAGGTAAAGAGGGGTGCTGCCCCCGACGATGTCACAGGCCATGATTTCGCTGATTCTGAAACGGGACAGGAACCCGGAGCTGTGTGGGTCTTACAGGCTGATATCCCTGTTGAATGTGGATGCCAAACTGCTGGCCAAAATTTTGTCCTCCAGGGTTGAGGATTGTGTTCCGGACGTTATTGGGGAGAACCATTGGGTTTGTTAAGGGTAGGCAGTTGGCGGTCAATGTGAGAAGGTTGTTAAATGTGATCATGATGCCCCCGGAAGGTAGGGAGGTGAAGGTAGTGATCAAAATGGACGCAGAAAAGGCTTTTTATCGGGTAGAATGGGATTATCTGTGGGAGGTACAGGGACGGTTCAGATTTGGGCGGGACTTTATTGACTGGGTCAGGTTGCTGTATCAGGCTCCTGTGGCAAGTGTACGGACGAATAGGACTACATTGGACTATTTTAGACTGCACCGGGGGACGAGACAGGGATGCCCCCTTTCTCCACTGTTGTTCGCACTAGCTATAGAGCCGTTGGCAATTGCTCTGACAGCCTCAAGGGGCTGGTCCCGGGGGGGGGGGGGGGGGGGGGGGGGGGGGGGGGGGGGGGGGGCGGCGGCACAGAGTCTCGCTCTATGCAGACGACCTGCTTCTGTATGTATCGGACCCAGAGGGGATGGAAGAAATCATGAGGATTCTAGGGGAATTTGGCCGGTTTTCGGGGTATAAGCTAAATATGGGGAAAAGTGAGATGTTTCCGGTCCAGGCGAGGGGACAGGAGAGGCGATTGGGGGAGCTGCCATTTAGATTAGTAGGGGGAAGCTTTAGGTCCCTAGGCATTCAAGTGGCACGGGAATGGGACCAGCTGCATAAATTAAATCTGGCCCGGCCAGTAGACCAAATGAAGGACGATTTTCGGAGATGGTATGCGCTCCCGTTGTCATTAGCTGGGAGGGTACAGACGGTGAAGATGACGGTCCTCACAAGATTCCTGTTCGTGTTTCAATGTCTCCCCATCTTTATTCCGCGGTCCTTTTTTAAACGGGTCAACAAAGTGATCTCTGGCTTTGTTTGGACGGGCATCACCCCACGGGTAAGGAAAGTAATGCTTGAGTGGAGTCGGGGAGAGGGCGGGCTGGCGCTGTCAAATTTTAGTAACTATTACTGGGCGGCGAATATAGCCATGATCAGGAAGTGGGTGGTGGGGAGGGGTCGGCATGGGAGCGTATGGAGGCGGCTTCATGCAAGAGCACCAGTTTGGGGGCGTTGGTAACTGCGCCTCTGCCGTTCCCGCCGGCACGGTATTCCACCAGCCCCGTGGTGGTGGCAGCCCTGAGAGTCTGGGGGCAATGGAGGAGACATGTGGGAGCGGAGGGAGCATCGATCTGGTCCCCAATCTGTAATAATCACCGGTTTGCCCCGGGAAGTATGGATGGGGGGTTCTGGATATGGCGGAGAGCAGGGATTGAGAGGATGGGGGATATGTCTATAGAGGGGAGCTTTCCGATTTTGAGGGCGCTGGAGGAGAAGTTTGGGTTTGGCGAGGGGAAACAAATTCAGGTATCTGCAGGTGCGGGACTTCCTACATAAACAGGTGTCAACCTTCCCGCCCCTACCGCTAAGGGGGATTCAGGACAGGGTAGTTTCCAGAGGGTGGGTGGGTGGGAGAAGGGAGCGTCTCGGACATTTACAAGGAACTTATAGGGTCAGAGGAGACACAGACCGAGGAGCTGAAGAGCACGTGGGAGGAGGAGCTGGGAGGAGAGATAGAGGATGGTCTATGGGTGGACGCATTGAGTAGAGTCAACGCGTCCGCAACATGTGCCAGGCTCAGCCTGATACAATTTAAGGTCGTTCACCAGGCTCACATGACAGCGGCCCGCACGAGCAGATGCTTTGGGGTGGAAGACAGTGTGCAAAATGTGCAGGAGGACCAGCGAGCCATGTCCACATGTTCTGGGCATGTCCGAAGCTTAGGGGATTTTGGCAGGGGTTTGCAGATGTCATGTCCACGGTGTTAAAAACAAGGGTGGCGCTGAGTCCAGAGGTGGCGATTTTTGGGGTGTCGGAAGACCCGGAAATCCAGGAGGAGAAAGAGGCAGACGTTCTGGCCTTTGCTTCCCTGGTAGCCCGGAGATGGATACGATTAGCTTGGAGGGACTCAAAGCCCCCGAAGTCGGAGACCTGGCTATCGGACATGGCTAGCTTTCTCTGTTTGGAGAAAATCAAGTTCGCCTTGAGAGGGTCACTGTTAGGGTTTGCCTGAAGGTGGCAACCGTTCGTCGACTTCTTCGCGGAAAATTAATTGCCAGCAGAAGGTTAGTTTAGCTTAGAGCAGGGGGTTAATAAAGGTGGGACCTGTAAAAGAGGGAGAAGGCTTTTGAATTATGTTTATAGTTTCATGTACATTGTTTGTGTTGTTATAATACCTTAATAAAATACCTCAATAAAATTTTTTTTTTAAATGCCGTTCAGTATTATTTCTGTTTTCAGATTTGAAATTTTGTTGGCAGTTTTAAAATTCAATCATTTTCCTCGTCAATATTTTTGCTGCAAGCAAAGATTCAATAGTGTGATGCCTAGATACTAGCTCAGACAACATTTGCTACTGGCTGAGTAGGTGATGAAAAAAAAACTGGCACACATATTAGCATTTTGGGAACTTTTATACTTACTTTCTGCTGTGATCCTGAGATATTGCAACAGTAGTAATAATGTACACTATTGCATAACAACAATGGCAACACCAAGTGCAGATTTTAGAATATAGAGTAAAATACAAGCCGTTTTTCATATAGTTACACCATAGGATTAATTGTCACATTTTTGAAGCACGAGTTTCTGTGCAAAAGTTCCATTCTGGCACAAAGAAGCTGTATTCCAGGTAGCACAGTCTACCTCCAATATATCAATGTCATATTCTGCGGTAAAGAAACATGAATAAACCATGTGTGCAGTCAATAAATTAATCTAGAAGTTCTCTCAAATACAAGTGGAGAACTGAAATTTCCTAATACTAGCAGGTCTCTTGTGGTATTGCTCAGTGAATTGGATGATGCATTTTGTTGAAAGGAAAAGAGCAATGCTTCATGTGCAAGGTATTATTCTGCTAAAGTGAGGTTTGAATGAACATACTAATTAGGAAGGCGGCCACTTGGCCACTTGCTCTGCTATTCAATTAGATCATGGTTGATCTGACTGTAACCCCCATCATACATTCCTACTGACACACGATGATGTTTCACCCCTTGTTAATGAAGAATCTCCCTAACCCTTGGATTCCCGTACTGATTAAAAATCTGTTTATCTCAGCCTTGAACATATTTAGCGACCCAGCCTCCGCACTCACTGCGATAAAGGATTCCACAGATTCACTACCCTGTGTTGAATGTAGGAATTTCAGATCTATTGCATTTGATGTAGTTGGTGCTGTAAGGGTCAAAAGCCTGGGTTAGCATGAGACTGCTACAAAAGTTCCTCCACAAGGAGACAACATCATACCCACAGACATCAATGATAGAGGAATTGTTAGACACAGGTGACCTAGGTGTGTGTGTGTGTGTGTGTGGGGGGGGGGGGGGGGGGGGGGGGGGGAGAGAGAGAGAGAGAGAGAGAGAGAGAGGGGGAGAGAGAGAGAGAGAGAGAGAGAGAGAGAGAGAGAGAGAGAGAGAGAGAGAGAGAGAGAAGAGAGCTGTGGGGGCCTGTATGAGCGACTGTTACAGGGGACACACTTCCAGCTGGACGAGACATGGGAAAAATAAGAGTAAGAACTAGGGACATAAATATAAATAGGGGCCGGCTAAACAGCTGGCTTGTAGTGCAGAGCAAGACCAGCAGCGCGGGTTCAATTCCCGTACCGGCCTCCCCGGACAGGCGCCAGAATGTGGCGATTAGGGGCTTTTCACAGTAACTTCATTGAAGCCTACTTGTGACAATAAGCGAATGTTATTACTATTATTATTAAATAGGGTGGGGGCTCTGGAGCGATGCAATGAACAGGGCCAACTCCACCACCACATGCCTAATGCAACTGAAAGTGGTGCACAGAGCGCACCTAACTAGAAACTGAATGAGCAAGTCTTCCCAAAGGTGGAGGACAAATGTGAACGGTGTCAGGGAGGCCCGACCAACCACACCCACATGTCTTGGTCATGCCTCAGACTTGTTGGGTTCTGGACAGCCTTCTTTGAAGCAATGACCCAGGTTGTGGGGGTGAGGGTGGAGCCAAGCCTGTAAGTGGCAGTCTTTGGGGTATCAGACCAGCCAGATCTATGTATGGGGAGAGGGGCTGACGCTCTTGCCTTTGCCTCCCTAATCGGCCGAAGGATTTTCCTCGGCTGGCGATCAGCAGCACCACCCAAAGCTGCCAGTCTGGCCGACCTGTCAGAATTTCCCCACCTGGAGAAAATCAAATTCCCCTTCCGTTGTTGGAAGAGAGCTTCCACAAGACGTGGAAGCCATTCACCAACTTGTTCCTGGGCTTGTTTGAAGCCAACAGCCAAGCGAGCTGGAGGCTGGGGGGGGAAGAACAGAAACTGCCGAAGCACATGACAGGGGGGGGGGGGCGCGGCAAGGGGAAGGCCACAAAGAGAGAAAACGCAGCAGCAGGGTGGAGGGGTCCCAGGTCAGAACGGGGGAAAGCACATGCTGAACTAACCCTTGCATGCAGGGGGGCACCCCCCCCGCCCGCCCTGATGGAAACGTAAATAAAACCGGCGGACACGATGAGCCAATGTACATCTAAAAGAGGGACAGGGATAGAGGTGTGGCTATCTGTACCACCTCCCTCTCCCATTTCCAGATGGTGCTGTCACATGTAAATAACTAAAAATAACTAAAAACGCTAAAAATATGTAACATAAAATGCGAAACCAATAAAATACTTCGGGAAGGGGGTTATTCCCATTACTATGTTATTGTATGATTTATCTTTTTTCTTGTAAACTTCGTAAAAAATAGTTAAAATTTCAATAAAAATAATATATTTTTTAAAGTGAATGTTACTCAACCATACAGGCCAGAAATGTCCTCGGGTCAATCACAGGTAAGTGCTCATTACCCTTTGCGTATGCTTGTATCAACATTGGTTGAAGATATGATGAACTATGATGCTTCCATAACAGAATTGACATGCACGTGGAGAACAACCATGCACACAAAGCATCAGAGAGTCTAGCAGTTGTGGAGTTATACAACAGCAAAAGCAAAATACTGCAGATGATGCAAATTTTAAATAAAAACAGAAAATGTTGGAAACACTCAGGTCAGGGAGTAAGGAGTGAGAACCAGAGCCAATGTTTCAGGTTAATGTGATGAAAGGTCATCAACCCGAAATATTGACTTGGTTTCTCTCCCCACGTGCGTGTTTACAGCATTTTTGTTTTTATACAGGAGCAATTGCCAGCACCATCAATATAAGGTAGATGTAGAACAAATCTAGTGAGGGCACACTATATTTATATATCTTGCCAGTGGAATTATTAACCACAATAGATGAGGAGATCCTCTTGGTGATAACTGAGGAGCCCCAAAATGTGGTCTTGCATATGATATTGCAGAGCGCCATACATAGAAATAAAGACAGTACTCCACAAATAACAAGAAGAGCCTCGCATAGATTTAATTGTCGAGATGGGTTGAAATGTAAATAGCAAAATGAATTTCAACTGGATGCGCAATGAAGGAAGCTGCAGCTCCAAGTTTTGCCATGTAACATTCCGATTGTTTAATTAGAACGCAGTCATCTGAATGTCTGAAGGTTATGTTTAGAATTTTAGTGATACAAGTAAACACGCAGACACTACTGTCTATGCAGAGTGGTTTCAGACTATAGACTATTTGATTACAGTGCCAGTCAAATTGACATGTAGCTAGACTCATGGGAGATGAAGCAGTTATATACTCTTTTAAAGTACAACAGTGAGAAATAAAAGTCTGCCTCACATACTATTTTGCTTAAAGATGGTATAAAGAGTTGTATGTAAATTAAATTCATAAAATACTTTGCTAAACCAGAAGGCTGGCTACATAATTGGTTACGAGTCCCACAGTGTTTTCGGTTATGTATTTTACAGAAAAAGATTAAATCTGCAAAGTATTTTGCAAAAACAAACGATTAAATCTACCAGAAAACATGAAAGAACCAAAAATCAAACAGCAACAGATATATGTTGATACATTTCGTGCCATTAAATAACTCACCTCCGACAGCTGTCTCTGTAGGTCCCTAATCTTTCTTTCATATATCATCTTCCTGTCTGACACGATTGCCATAAGGTTAAACCTTATCTCTCCCTCACTGTACCTAGAGCAAAACAACAACACCAGGTTTGTATCATGACGACTAAAACAAACAATGACATTTAGAGAATAAAACAAAACAAGTAATCTTCATTTCCAACATGGTAAAACGAATCCAATACGTTTCTGGCGTGCTGCATCTGTTCTTGGCATTCCCAAAATGCTCCACAACAAGTGCCAAATAGGACATTTAAAATGGGCATTGCCAGGTCCCTCAAATTGTAAATCAAAAGAAGAGTAAATTTGATTAGTGGAGGACATCCCCAAATAACTCAGGCTCTATTATGAGAAATGCCAATGGGACCATTACGTCCAACTGAAAACACATATCTCCGTTTTACTACAATCTCCAACAATACAACACTCCTTCAGGACTATAATGCAAGATCACTAACTTTCAGCCAAATCTATCAATATACATATTCATACTGTGTGTGTTTAACGGTTTAACATGGAAACCAACCACAGCCAACAAAGACTTTAAAATGGTCTGGTCATTGATTTTAATTTTGAAGAGCAGAGACCAGAATGGGAAAAGGCTGTTCAGTCTGCCAGTCTGTGTACAATTATGTTAACGTGGAGTTGGTCCTTAGTGCAAGGTGTGGATCCTTGACTTTGTAAGAAAAACAAATTCCAAACCTCCTTGGAAAAAATTTAATGAAGCAGTTCTAAAATCAACATCTCTATAGCCCTCAATTCTTTCTCTAACCTTGCTCAAGATTTGTGAATGTTGTGCCTGCCTCCTCTACCTCGATGTTCATTACCAAAGAGATTGCTTACATCAAATTTATTAGTGCCAGTCATTTTAAAGACATGCTGCCCATATTTTCTATCACTCGCAAAAAGCAGTTTAGTTGTTTGATCACTTTGCCATAACATTGTACCATTTTTGTCATTATTTTCTGAAGTCTTTCTAGTGCATCCATTCATTTTGCTATACAACCACCAAAATCACATGCCATACCTCAGAAATGAATCATTTAGGATGCGCAGTATTACCATGTTTTATTCCAATACCCACCAAGCACAATAAGAACAATTTGAAATGACAAAATGCCTCAGCACCCAATCGCTGCTTCAACGACTGATCAGATGCTTTCAGGGTATGATCATTTGTCTCCCCCAATCTTTTGCAGCTTCGTCAGTAGAAACCTCTCCGCTTTACTTTCAGTGATTCATGGTGCTAAGGATTATTGGCCAACATTATTCTGACGGCTTTTGCCCAAGTTTCAAGCAATTGCTTATATGCAATTGTGTCATACGATGTCTATCTTCATCTATTTGCATAATCAATGTATGGCTGAAGATGATAAGCACCTAACTATTATTCAGTTGTCCACATGGCTTCACTTGATCAACAAATTTATTGCCTTAATCCTCAGACTTTGTGTGATCCTGGGAGCGGGGTTAGGCTCCAGCATCAAGGCGGGAGGGGGTGTGCTCAAATTAGTGGGAACTGAAGGTTTTTTGTTTTTTTGCTTTTTTGAATCGAGCACCTCCATTTTCGCAGTTTTTTGCTGCTGCAGCAAACAGGCTGCAAAGGTTTGTTGGACTACGCTCACCAATAAGAAAACGCGAGACTTGAAGCTGTTTGCATTCAGCTGAACTCCACGGCAGCCATCGATGCCTTGGTGCTCGTGACCTCAAAATCCCATCTCACGACGCCCAGCCCACAGTCTAGGAAGCCTTAATCTATGTGCTTAGCTTTCCCAACTGCTTTACATGAGAAACTCTGTTGAACATGCTTTGAAAATTCAAGTGAACTACAGTTAAAGAATTAACCTTGTCCATGAATACAGAATACACACCAAAATTATTTCCAGTTTTGCATTTTCGTTCCCCTTTTCCTGAAGGAGATAACTCTCAAATGGCTCACAGTTCTACAGGTTACAAAGGTCCTTCAGTATTATTCTCAAGTGATCATTTTCCATATGTTGGGTAGTGTCAGGTTAGTTTAACCACGTTTTCACCTCATGTCTACACATACAAACTCCCTCTCTAGAAAGTGGTTGGTAAGCAGGAACGAGAACCATGTTTGCTTTACCCCTAGTCCAGGGTGTTGAAGCTAACCTTTGCATTCTTATCACCATCCTGGTCAAATCACAGTATAAAAGAAATATAAAAGGCCAGGCATTCAATTGGGGCTATTCCTCACGGATCCAAATTTCCCCATCATAATGTTCAATGGTATTTTCAATAACAGCGAGGAACCACTTTCAGCATTCTAAACTTTTAGCTACGTGCAGAGAATTGTCAAGAATATTTTTATCTTAAGTCACAATGTGCCTGTGCAACAAAGTAGCTGTAGAATATGTATTTACACACGGAATGAAAAGGGAAGGTCAGACTTACTTTTGTATTCGCTTCTCTATGACTGGTCGCACTGCACTGACCCAGTCATCTTGATTGCACGTCCCTGAGAAAAGGGAAGCACATTGCAGATATGGAAGTAATACGATACAAAGGACATTTATAAATAGAAACATTTGTTGAAAACCGAAAGATTTCCCACAGTGTTCCTCTGGGAGAATATATTGTTTTACAATAATGATGTTCCACCATGGCAGGGCATCATAATAGAATCACAGAACATGACAGCAGAGAAGGCCATTCAGCCTATCACGTCCACCCAGGAAGACATAGGAACAGGAGTGTGCCATTCAGCCCCTCGAGCCTGTCCTGCCATTCAATGAGATCATGGCTGATGTGTGGCCTAACTCCATATACCTGCTTTTGGCCCATATCCCTTTTATTCTGCTTAACAAAAACCTATCTATCTCAGATTTAAAATTAACAACTGTTGTAGTTTCAACTGCTATTCGTAGGAGAGAGTCCCAAACCTCTACCACCCTTTTCGTGAAGAAGTGCTTCCTAACATCTCTCCTGAATGGTCTAGCCCTAATTTCTTGGCTGTGCACCCTAGTTTTTGAATCTCCAACCAGTGGAAACCATTTATCTTTCTAAACCCTGTCTTTTCCTGTTAATATCTTGAAGACTGCGATCAGATCACCCCATAACCTTATAAATTCTAGTGAAAACAGGCCTAATTTGTCTTCCAACTTATTTACACTTCCCAGCTCTTGGTCTGTAGCCCTGCAGATCATGCCATTTCCAGTCCATATCGAAGTGCATTTCAAATGTTGAGAGTTTCTGCCTCCAGCACCCTTTTAGGCAGTGAGTTCCAAAATGTCACCATTCTTGGGCAATAGGATTTTCCCTCAAATCCCATCTTAACTTCCTATTTATTGCACTATGCCCCCTCGTTATGGATCTCTCAACCAAGGAGAGTTGGGCCTTACGATCCACTCTAGCTAAATCCATCATAATTTTATACACTTCAATTAGGTCCAAAACAATCTTAGTCAATCCAATCTTCCCTCATGCTCCAGTTCAGCAACATCCTCATAAATCTCCTCTGTTCCCTCTCTAGCCTATTTAAGCTCATTAGGAAAGGCTCATCTGGATACAAACAAACCCTTCATTATAATATAACACATTGCGTGTACATAGCAAATGCATATAGTAAAAAGCTTTTATGATTCGAACACAATGGGCTGCAACTTTCTCAGAGTGGCAAGCAGTGCCCATTCACTTTTGCCGAATTCCTTCTGTGCCAATCTCACCCGACCTTCCAACTCCAGCTGGGTGAGATTCAGGCAGAACAGCTGTATCCAAAGTGGAGCTTCACTGTCCAGTGGACTTGGATTGAAGGAGAACATGTCCCCTTTTCTACAGCTGTTGTAAGCCAGATAAGTTTACAGGTCCCATTGAAATCGACGGGCCGAGAAAGCAAGTGCCTAAGGACCAGAGGTGACCAATGTCAAGTTGGGCCTGCTTTGGGGGGGTGGGGGGGGGAAAGAGACAGGTGGTCCAAGAAGTTAGTATCAGCCTGCAGGGTAAGATGGGTGTTGTCTGCTGCAATCAGCACTCTACCCTCCCCCCCACCTTCCATTTCTCCCCCCCCTACCCTTGTGATCCCCCCCCATTGCTCCTTGGCTTTACCCCCTTCTCTACCTCCCCCAATCCTCCCTTCTTTTTGTCCTTTGTTTCCCCCTGATGTTCTGTTTTTCCTTTCACCTCTGCCAGGCGCTCCCTCCCTCCTGGGAGGCATGCCGTGGCTTCCGTACACCAGGCTGCTTGCTACTGTAGTCGCTCCCCTAACAGTCGATTCCCCTATTTGACCCCCTTCTCCCTCTGCCACCTTTCCCCCTCTCTCTGCACCTCTGCCTGTGGTCACCCCTGCCCTTCGCGAATTCTTACAGCCCACGTTCTAGCCATTGCACTCTATCATTGATCACCCAGTCCATTTTTCTGGCAAACTTGTTGGTTTCCTCCGGGGCATGAAAGTAGTGTTCGTCACCCTGGTACATGCCCCACAGCTTGGCAGGGTAGAGCATGCCAAACCGCACCCCACTTTTGTACAGTGCGGATTTGGCACCGATGAATTCTGCCTGACGCTTGGCCAGGTCGGCACCAATGTCCTGGTACAGGTAGATGGAACGCCCTTCCCACTTACACCCTCTCGCATTCTTCACGCACCTCAGGATCCACTCTTTGTCCTGGTACCTGTACCACCTCACGATTATCGGCCGCAGTGGTTCCCCAGTCCTGGGCCGCTGCCAAAGCAACCTCGGGTTTGGCGAAGTTCTCCTCGCCGCGCAGCTTCCCGAGCATCGCTGCTACGTATTCTGTGGGATTTCTCCCCTCCGTTCCCTCCGGTAGCCCCACGATTCTCAGGTTTTGCTGAGACGATCGGTTCTTCTGGTCATCGACTTTATCCTTAAAGCCCTTCTGGTACTTTACCAGGCTCGCCACCTCGGCCTCGGCTGCCGCAATCCGGTTCCCTTGGTTTGTGGCGGCTTTTTCGAGGTCCCTCGTCGTCGTCTCCTAGGCCTCTGCTCCATATTGTCCATTGCCTCGCTCATGGAGGCCGTCATTTGAATTTCCAAAATGCACTAGGTAAGGTGCCACACAAAAGGTTAAGATGCACGATATCGGCATATGAGGTCAGGGGTTAGCATGGGTGGAAGATTAAATAATGGACAGGGAGCCGAGGATAGGAGTAAACGGAGCACTTTCACTATGTGCCTGGTTATAATTTTACATCATGACTACATAATCATAGACGCTGTGAAAGGAACTGGTTGATCATTTCTGTAATCCAGCAAGCAAAACCACAGGAAAAATAATGGAGATGTGCAATTTTACTATCAATACAGTGGACAATGAAATTATGGAATGAATACAGAAAAAACATTACGATGTGAAGTATCTTTTGCATTTCATGGAGTACAAGTAAATGTCAGCAATGAGTTTACATCATCAAACCTATCCTGGGTAATTTAGCAAAATAACTCCTGTAAAAATGAAAAATTTGCATCTAGCACTTATCATTGCTTTTCTAGTTTCTTTTCTAGGGTGGCACAAACAGGATGCAGTTTGTGACAATGTGGGATACAATCTTCATTGCAATCAGGATGCTAAGTAGTACACACTTGTGAATTTGTTGAGGAGTATGAGGGGCATAGACAGGTGGATAGTCAGAGACTTTTTCCCGTGGTAGAGGGGTCAATTACTAGGGGGCATAGGTTTAAGGTGCGAGGGGCAAGGTTTAGAGGAGATGTACGAGGCAAGTGGTTTTTACACAGAGGGTAGTGGATGCCTGGAACTCGCTGCCGGAGGAGGTGGTGGAAGCAGAGACGATCGTGACGTTTAAGGGGCATCTTGACAAATACATGAATAGGATGGGAATAGAGGGATACGGACCCCGGAAATGTAGAAGATTTTAGCTTCAACGGGCAGCATGGTCGGCGCAGGCTTGGAGGGCCGAAGGGCCTGTTCCTGTGCTGTACTTTTCTTTGTTCTTTGTTCCTTTTCAGTCCAACAGTATGATACAAATCCTATTCCAGAGTATCTTCTATATCCCGCATTATTCATTCTGATTCAACACCGCTCACCAGTACCACCAACTGCAGGAAATATTATGTATATAAGCCACTCATTCAATCAATTTAGAATTTATTTTTAAATTTCATTAGCAAACTGCTTGGTTAGAGGAAAGAAATAGGTTACTACTTGCTAAGAAATGATGGAAAACAAGTTTCATCCACTTTGCAAGGATCATCTCAACCATGCTGTGATTGAGGGTGGAAGGAGGGTGGTGACGAAAGAGGGTGTTACAAAACAAAAACCAAGAAGCTCCACTAGCTCACTGTCACATGTTGCCCTTGCGCCAGCGATAGGCCAAGAGCAAGCTATCTGATTAGTTGATCTCAGTCAGGTTGTGGTTGAGGCCAAAACAGATTTGTTTCTTTATATTTGAGGTACAAACAAAAAAAGCAGACAATACTCCCACAACAAATTGCTACCAGGTAATTCTGCTGGAAAACACTATTATTGACATGAGATGACAATAGAATTGGGTTCAACTGCACTGATATTTACAACCCATTCCGGAGACAAACACACAACCTGGGCTGACTCCAGTGCAATACTGCAGGAGTGCTGCATTGTTGGAGTTGTGTCTTTTGGATGAGAGGTTAAATTGACATCTGTATCTGCTCAGGTGGGCGGAAAATACCCCATAGCACCAGCAGTAGAAGAGCTGATGCATTATGCCGATGTTTTGGGCAACATCTGTCCCTCAACCAACACCATTAAACCGCTCACCTGGTCATTTTACCTTGTTGCTACAAAAGAGACTGTACTTCAGAAGTAATGAATTTACAAAGAGCACTTTAGGTCATGAAAGTAATACAAAAATCCAAGTCTTTTCTTTCTAAGCTGGCACATGAGGAATGGCTCACAAAATGGCTAACAGGGCTGTCAAATCATCACCGAATGAACATCACCCCCTTCAGGTGGGAAGGAAGGTGGGAACAGACAATTAAATAAGCCGATTTTGAAAGCTAAATTGCCTCAAAGGAACAAACTTGATTATGCACAAGAACAAAAAAAAACGTCTTACATGAAGGTTTTCTGAGAAGTGGTCCTCATTGTTCTAACAAAGTTAATTACCCAAGTCCTATTTAGCTTGAATTGAGCTACTGGTGTACAAAACACGACAAAGGTGGTAAACAGTTCATGTTAAATATCGGAATCATCATTACCCAAGTCAATCGGTCCTTCTCTTAATCCATCTAGCTCATACAATCTTCCATGGACGGGAAAGTAACTAACAAAATGGAATGCATCTTCTTCCTTTCCTGCAGTCTTGGCATCAAACTCAAACATCTGCTGCCTGGTAAGGAAAGTGGCAGATTAGGTTAAGAGCAACTTTGGAGAAAGCTGGTTTGTAATTCAAGGATATGGTATAGGTTTCCTCATACCTGGCAAAGCCATTGTGAACTTGTCGAATGACTTCGGAGTTGCTCAATGCCAAGCCTTTCATCTGTTTTAATGATCAAAGACAGTCAGTACAAGAGTACTTTATTCTTATGTTATAAAAAAGTTAATGTTAAACATTTGTTTCATGTGACTTGGAATTAAATAGAGTGATGATTTGCACTCTGATGTCTACTCAGGTGGAATAAGTTAGAAAAATGTCACATCAGGAATTCAAAAATTGAGCAAAATGGCTATTTTTAAAGTGTATTTAAAAAGTATTAATACAATTTTTCTTTTGCTTTCTCCCTCTCTCTCTCTTCAGTTCTACGGGAACTGAAGAGTTTCCCAATGAAATGAGTCAGTCGAATCCTTATTTCAAGGTCTATGTCTGAATGTCAAGAGATGCAAAAATGGCTGGACAATTCATTCCTTCTCTCGCATTCAGAAAAGCATGCTCTGCAGTCATCCAGTGTCGCAACTAAGAAACGGAACTTGCTGTGCGGGAACTACAGCTGTGAATCTACATCCAATGGTTCTAAAATGCATAACTTCCAAAAGATCTGAGAGAAACAACTGCGTCATGAGATCTGGTTTAAGAGCCAATATGAAGATGAAAATGTCCCTTTTTGCGAGGTCATATAATTTATATATATATTTTTATTTTTTTTTAAATCTGCAGTACACACGTTACCAGCTCAGATTAGCTTTACTGCAAAGTTTCTCATCTAAAAGAAAAAAGGTTGCATTTTTAATCTGAAGTGTAGTAATATTTTAGCATACAATTACAGAAGAAATGCACCTGTTACTTTGGTACATCAGTCCACATGTAAGGAAATAAGCAATGTCAGGTTATACTTACAGCCGCATCAAAGCTTTGTGAAAATTCTTTAAATTCTCCAAGAGTTTCCCCTAGTTCTATATCTGGATGGACACAGTTCAGCAACACACTAATAATGGCTTGGGTGGCACAGGCATTATTGATTACCTCAAGAGAAAGAGGAATAATGGAAAAGTCAGACAATGAGGAGATACCTTCCTACATTTGCATCAAAATGAATTTTTTACCAAATGGAATAAAAATACAAAAAATATTGTATTCGTATCGACGCAAATACTTGGGTAAGGAAAAGGAGAAAAAAAAAACCATATCAGCCAGGGTAGTCCATTCTTGATTATCCAGAAACGTATAAAGTACTCACAGCACAGAAACAGGTCATTTGGCGTAACAGCTCTATGCCAGTGTTTATGCTCCACATAAACCTCCTCCTCCGCTAACCCTACTACATCTAAACTCATCAACACATCCTTCAATGGATTTCTCCATCGTACGAATCTAACATACTCTGAAACGTATTGATGCTATTTGCCTCAACTCATGGTGATGGGCAAAGAAGCTTCTCCTGAATTCCTTATTAGATTTATTAGAGGATTCACCCGAGGAAGGAGCTGTGCTCCGAAAGCTAGTGATTCCAAATAAACCTGCTGGACTTTAACTTGGTGTTGTAAGACTTCTTACTGTGCCCAACCCAGTCCAATGCCGGCATCTCCACATCAGATTTATTAGAGACCATCTTATATTTGTAGGGCCCAGTTCTGGTTTTGCCCGCAGGTGGAATTATTTTCCTACACATATACCCAAACCGAACTATTTCACAATCTTAAAAAGATTTTTGCTGGCAAGTACATGTCTAGAATCATAGAATTTACAGTGCAGAAGGAGGCCCTTTGGCCCATCGAGTCTGCACCAGCCCTTGGAAAGAGCACCTCACTTAAGCATATTCCATCCCTGTAACCCAGTCACCCCACCTAACATTTTTTGGACAATGTCATGGCTATTCCACCTAACCTGCACATCTTTGGACTGTGGGAGGAATCCAGAGCACCCGGAGGAAACCCACGCAGACACGGGGAGAATGTGCAGACTCCACACAGACAGTGACCGAAGCCGGGAATCGAATCAGAAGACATAGGAGCAGAATTAGGCCACTCGGCCCATCAAATCTGCTCCGCCATTCAATCATGGCTGATATTTTTCTCATCTCCATTGTCCTGCCTTCTCCCCATAACCCCTGAACCCCTTATTGATCAAAAACCTATCTATCTGTTTTAAAGAACCAGGAACCCTGGAGCTGTGAAGCAACTGTGCTAACCACAGTGCTGCCCTAGAGAAAATAAGGCTCAGCTATTAATAATAATAATCTTTATTAGTGTCACAAGTAGGTTTACATTAACACTATAAAACAAAGTTACTGCGAACATCCACTGGTCACCACATTCCGGCGCCTGTTCGGGTACACTGAGGGAGAATTCAGAATGTCCAATTCACCTATCCGCACGTCTTTCAGGACTTGTGGGAGGAAACCGGAGCACCCAGAGGAAACCCACGCAGACACGGGGAGAACGTGACAGTGACCCCAAGCTGTGAACCGACGCGGGTCCCTGGCGCTGTGAAGCAGCAGTGCTAATCACTGTGCTACTGTGCCGCCCTCATTATTACATCCTCAGTCAAACAAACTGATGCCTGTGCTCTCATTCGCGAAAGTATTCCTATGTAGGCATAGTAAAACTACAGATACAGATCCTTTATCAGTCACAACAACTGCAATTTCTATTCTACGGTGTCAGACATCCATCAGAGATCAGAATTCATCTAATCTTATGCATCAGTGAAATGTGCAATCCTTTCTTACAAAATTATTTGGTTTATATTCACAACTTAAAGCAAAAATCAGCAGAAAACGTCAAAAGAAAAGGTCCTACAACCTGTCAAAATTTGATTGCTCTGAATTAATATTTTGGTGACAAGATTGTACTGTTGAGCAATCTTAACTCAATAGCACACAGCCTGCGTTGTGTTACTAGATGCCATGGGTACTAAACTCTGTATGGTACCCATAAAAACTGTTAGGCATCATCCAGCGGCATTACTTTAAACTATTCATATGTGTAGAAAAGAAAATTACATGTAAAGACAATCCCTCACTCTATAGAAAGGGAAAATGATGATTGTGTTAATATTTACATTAAAGCAACACAATATAAAAGAGAAGGGCTCATATCCAATATCCCATTGTTTGGTGTTCCTGGTCTCATGCTACTGGGGGAGAAACCACAACAAAGATTTGGGATCTTCCCACATTGGAGGGAAAATTGGAGATTAATCTCCAAGCAAAAGTCCATGTGGAAATCCTACATATTCATCTAAAATGGCACTGGTGGACAATTAATTGACTACCTAGTGAGAAAAAGTCTAAATAAATTATACATAATTTAGAACTCTCAGTGAACCAGTAGCCAAGCAACTGATATGCAGTTTTCATAGAAAAATGCGCAAGACGTCAGAATATGATACTCAAAACACTGGCAAAAATCTCACAATCCAATAAAAGGGGCTGGTTTAGCTGGCTTGCAATGCAGAACAATGCCAGCAGCGCGGGTTCAATTCCCGTATCAGCCTCCCCGAACAGGCGCCGGAATGTGGCGACTCAGGGCTTTTCACAGTAACTTCATTGAAGCCTACTTGTGACAATAAGCGATTATTATTATTAAAAGTGTACTTATTTGATTTATTATACCACCATAAACTCGTGGAAATCAGTAAAAGCCATAAAGATCAACCTTTTATGCAGACATCAGTTTTGCCAATCTCTATTCTCAAAGGAGGCAGGAAGTCTACCATTTCCTGCCTGCACGTATGCACTCAGTAACATCTGACGGTACTCACCTGTTCACATAGGCTTGGGAATAAACAAAAGTTTTCTGTCAAATACTCACGTGGACACAACTACACCACTTCAGCCTTAGCACCAAGCTACTTTTTCTTTGCGCACTATGGATACTTCAAAATCAAGGGCATAGATTTGGAGCTCCAGCATCACCGGGAACAGCTGGAAAGTTGCCAAACATCAGGCTGTATGATTTTTTTTCTCTATCCAATTATAGTACTGGGGACATACAATGAAAATTAAAACCTCAGCTTCATTCATGGGAGTTTCTGACTTTTGCAGTAAGGATTTCATGAACTGCCAACTGAAGAATAAGCCTTCATTCAGGACTATGAAATGAAGCAGGACAAGAGGACCCTCAGAGATTGCATACATTCTATTTTTGGCTTATTCCTATATCTATGTGAACATGCGAGTACCTTCAGCTGTTGCAGAGTGCATACGTATAGCCCAGAAAACAACAGACTACTCGGAGCCTACACAAACAGCCCAGACAAGTACTTCAATCGGTATGTTTTTGGACAAATAGTGGACAGGTCGGCATTAAACGAAAGTGAGATTAATCATGCAGCGAAAGCATAGTGAAGAACCAACGCTTTCCATATGGGCAATCAGCATTTCTAGCTCTCGCTTTCACTGACGGCCAGAAAACTATAGGGATAAAAGCCTATTGCCATGGATATTATCCAATCATCAGGGAAAATGGCAGAAAACCATCAATCCATTTTCCATTGAGATGTCAGTATTCTATGCTATTTATTCCCAGTTTCATGCTCGCTGACTGACCACTGGCTCCCAACTAAGTGTGACTTTGATTTAAAAATTCTCATCCTTGTTTTCAAATCCCATCACATCCTTGTCCCCACCTCCCACTTCTGTAGCCTTCACCAACCGTACAAAATATCTCCATTCCTCCAATTCTGGCCTCTTAAGCATCCAGATTCAGATTTGCCTTCAGCCACTTAGGTCCTAGGCTCTGGAATTCCCTCTGCCTCTCATTGCTCCTTTAAGATGACCAAGCTTTTTATCATTCGCCCTAACACCTCAAGTGATTCAATGCCAAATATTGCTTGATAACCCTCCTATAAAGCATTATAAGATATTGCATTACATTAAAAGCAAAATGAAAGTTGTCCTTGCTGTTGAGAGGATGCTCATTCAGATTATTTTTACAAAGCTAAACCCGCTCATCACTGGTATCTGCGGGAGCAATGAATTCAATCCAGCCACACGCTTTATTGTGTAAATTAATTTTCCTTTCAGCCTCTACAAGTTTTCCTCAAATTCTTTTGTCCCTCGTGAAGCTCCTTTATTCCCAGTAATTGAAAATGCCATTGCAAAATACTTCTGGTTTCCTGTTTTAGGAATGAATTTATAGCATTTTCCACCTAAATTGTAATTGTCTTTTGTTTCAGACTTATTAATATCTGTTTTTCAGGCTTACCTGTTTCGCAAAGAAGATCTTCTCAAGTCTTGAATCTTGGACAATGGACCCTGCTGGTTCTTCTCCTGGCTGCCACTTGAATAGGAATATTAGGCCATGAACTGGTCTAGAAAGAAAGAGGACTACTGAAGCTACCACAGTTAGTTTTGTAGATCTTCATTACATGACCCGCCATTACATACACTAATAGAAAATATGCACCTATCTACCTCTGTTACAACATTGTTGTGAACACTACGATCATACACAATGGTTATTTGTGGATTGTCTACTAGATTGAACAAATTATTGTTTGAGGACAATGAAATTGTTTGAGGACTTTGTAATATCTAATATCTGAAAAATGCAAGCTCCTTTTACTAGTAGAAGCATGTTTGAAGAATTGAAGCGAATACCAGGACTGAGCAGCAAGACATATAATTTTAATTTCTGTAACTCTTTAGCACCGGTAAATTGATAAAGTACTACTTTCCTCTCCATTAAAACTTTGAGAATCTGAATGCATTTCTGTCCCATCATCTTAAACGTTGAATCAAGACAAACAGTGGGCGAGATTCTCTGGCCTCCCCATGGCACGTTTCTTGGTCCACCGCTGGCTAGTGGCGGGATCTTCTGGTCCCAACATGGTGAGCGAGATTTCCCATTGAATCCGCCAGATGTTGCCGCAAAACTTGCGGCGAGGATGCGCCACCGGCATGAACGTCCGGAAGACTTTGCCCAGTATGCTTCCTATTTAAGTCCTATACTGTTGTAACACGTCATTTTTAAGTACCATTTGGCATCACATAGTAATTCTCATACACAGGCATTTGTAGAAGTTATTTTTGTCATAAGGTTTTTGTAGACTGAGTTCAAAAGATTGGATCTTTCTATTGTTTCATACACAAATCACATTTTTGTCAGCTACTTTCAAAATATTCAACTGTTTCAAAAATGGGTACTCCGGTCCTTAAATAATATCTGTGACCTTTCAGATTTCTCCCCCATCACTGAACAGGGTTGACAAATTGGATGTCTTGAAATGTTTATTTAAGATCTATTTTTAACAATTGACAATAAAGACAGCACAAGCCAGTTATACATCATGACTTCCTGCATCACTGTTGTATCCAATTTAAGGTGACAACACTAAGCTGCATTTTATAAGTTTAAATTACTATATGTGATTAAGAACATTGGTGAATTCGGAGAGCTATAGCCCTCTGCTGGCTGAGCCACTTCTTTCAGGAATGATAAAGGTAAGCTCTGGGAATGGAATAAAGTCAAGCCCAGGAATTCGAGCATATAACGGGTGGGATTCTCCAGTTCCCCAGCTGCGTGTTTCTCAGCAGCACGCCGCTTGCTGGTGGCGAAAATCTGATGTGCTTCCTAGAATGTGCACCTCTTATGTTTAAGATCCTAAGTTTTAGAAGATTTTCCTATCTAGTCTGAATTGCTTGCCTTTCCTGGAAGCCATTTTCCACCATTCAAGCAGGTGGGTGCAGTCAGAAATTATAGTGCAAGATGTCACTGGCTGCGGCAAGGCAAACCCAAGCTGGAGCCCACAACAGGGTGCCGCTGGTCAGGCTCAAGACCCGGCCGCCCACCAGGCCGAGGAGTGGGCCAGGAGACAGCGGAGAAGGCAACCTCGGGTGTACAGGACTTGTGTCTACAATGTGGTGTCGGACACCATATGCTGCCGAAGACTTTGCCTCACCAGGGAGACAGTGCTGCATTGTGCCACGTCCTCGCAGACCTGGCACCACATGGAGAACACCCGCTCCCACTGGCCTTGAAGGTCACGGCAAACCTGATCTTTTTCGCCACCGTGTCATTCCAGGGCTCGAGCGGGGACTAGTGCGGCATTTCACAATCATCAGCCCATAAATGCACCCGGGAGGTCATGGATGCGCTGCATGCCCGTGTATTCCACTACATTGGAAGCACGGTAGCACAGTGGTTCGTACAGTTACTTCACAGTTCCAGGGTCCCAGGTTTGATTCCCGGCTTGGGTCACAGTCTGTGCGGAGTCTGCACGTTCTCCCCGTGTCTGCGTGGGATTCCTCTGGGTGCTCCAGTTTCCTCCCACAGTCCAAAGATGTGCGGGTTAGGTGGATTGGCCATAATAAATTGCCCTTAAGTGTCCAAAAGGGTTGGGTGGTGTTACTGGGTTACGGAGATAGGGTGGAGGCGTGGCCTTAAGTGGGGTGCTCTTTCCGGGGGCTGGTGCAGACTTGATGGGCCAGATGGCTTCCTTCTGCACTGTAAATTCTATGATTCACTTTGACCTGGACCAGGCTGACCAAGATGACCAGGCTGCAGGATTTGCCATCATCGCCAGGATGCCTCGGGACCAAGGGGCATGTCGCCATGAGAGTACCATGGCATCAAGACATGCCCTTCATCAATCGGAAGAGGTTCCACTCCCTGGATGTACTAATAGTGTGCGACCACTGCCTCAACATCATGCACGGCTGTGGACGCTACCAAGGGGGGTGCATGATAGCTACACCCTGGGACACTCGAAGATCCTAGAGGTCTTCAAGAACCACCCAGGCTGATGGATTGGCTCGTGGGGGTACATGGGTTACTGGCTGTGGTCATGGCTGATGACGGTAGTGTGGAGGCCTCAGACTGAGACAAAGTCCCATTATAAAGAGGCCCACGCGGCCACCCGGACTGTCATGAGTGGTGCACAGGATTACTAAATATGCAATTTTACTGCCTCAGCCGCACTGGCGGTGCTCTGCAGAACACCCCTCAGAGGGTCGCACACATTGCTACGGTCTGCTGTGTCCTCCACAACCTGGCACAGCAGCAGGGTGACATTCTGGAGGAAGAGGAACATGCAGCTTCCTCTGAGGAGGCAGACAGGCAGTAGCAAAGGCCCAACATGCCCCCCCCGAGAATATGTTTTTCCCCACCCTTCTTTCCGGCTCCCAGAAAACCCCTTTCCACCCTCTTTCCCCGCTCCCAGAACCATCTCCTGCACCTAAAGGTTTTTGGACTCCTCCAATCGGCCTTGCAGTTGCTGGAACGTCGCTGATACCCCCTCAGGAATTTCCCGGCTCGGCCGTTGCATCTCCAGCAGCTCAGGGAGAATCTTTTCCAGAGGCCCGGCATCTGGCTGGGGGCCAACTATGTCCTGGGGTCCAGCAGACCTCCAGCTGCCCCATCTCTTGAAATTTCCTGCCTCCTCCTGATGTGCACCAGCAGCTGTGTGGTGCTCACCAGATAGTGACCCAGTAGCCAAGGGAGGGAGAGAGAGAGAGAGAGAGAGAGAGAGAGAGAGAGAGAGAGAGAGAGAGAAAGAGAAAGAGGCCCTTTGGCCCATCGTGTTCCCGCCGACCCATCAAGTACCTAACTATTCTAATCCTATTTTCCAGCACTTGGCCCGTAACCTTGTATGCAATGGCATCTCAAGTGCTGATCAAAATACTTCTTAAATGTTGAGGGTTTCTGGCTCCACCACCTTTTCAGTCAGTGAGTTTCACATTCCAACCACCCTTTGGGTGAAAAAGTTTTTCCTCACATCTCCTGCCCATTACCTTAAATTTATGCCCCCTGGTTATTGACCCCTCCACTAAGGGGAAAAGGGACCTTCCTGTCCACCCCATCAATGCCGTCATAATATTATACATCTCAATCATGTCTCCCAAAGCCTTCTCTGCTCTAGGGAAAACAATGCCAGCCTATCCAGTCTCTCTCTTCATAGCTGAAATGATCCAGCCCTGGCAACATCCTGGTGAATCTCCTCTGCACCCTCTTCAGTGCAATCACTTCTTTTCTAAAGTGTGGGTGACCAAAACTGCACACAGCACTCCAGCTGGGGCCTAACCAGTGTTTTATACAGCTCCAGCTTGCTTTGATATTCACTGCCTCGATTAATAAAGACAAGAATCCCATAGGCCTTCTTTACCACCTTATCAACCTGCCCGGTCTTCAGAGATCTGTGGACATGCACACCAAGGTCCTTTTGATCCTCAGCACTTCCTAGGGTCCGACCATTCATTGTATATTACCTTGCTTTGTTAGTACTCACAAAATGCATTACCTCACACTTTTCATGGTTAAATTTTATTTGCCAGTCTTTTGCCCATCGAACCAGCCCGTTTATATTGTTCTGTAATCTAAGGCCTCACTCCTCATTATTTACCACATCATCGATTTTTGTGGCATCTGCAAACTTACTTATCATATCTCCTATATTCACATCCAGATCATTAATGTACACAACAAACTAAAAGGGACCCAGCACCGATCACCACTGGAAACAGGCTTCCAGTCACCAAAACAACCTTCAACAATCACCCTCTGCCTCGCACCATTAAGTTAGTTTTGTATTCAGTTTGCGAAATTGTTCTGGATCCCATGGGCTCTTACCGTCTTCATCTGCCTCTCATGTGGGACCTTGTCAAAAGCCTTATTAGAGTCCATGAAGATTATATCAACCACATTACCCTCATCTACACACCTAATCACCTCCTCAAAAAATTTAATCCACCGACCAGGGCGAGCAGATTGCCTCACTCGAGGCAGCAAGGTTGGTACAACCCAGAAAGCACACAAGAAGAAAGTCAACGATCAGGAGACTAGGTCCCACTGGCAGAACAGAGAATTGTCGGGCTACCAGAGGGCAGGAACCCAAAAGAATACGTTGCGAGGATGCTCGGGAAACAGGTCAGAGAGGAGGACTTTGCCAAACCCTCAAAGGTAGACCGGGCCCACAGGTCATTCCATCAAAGGCCCACGCCAGGAGAGCCGCCATGGGCAATAAATCGCAAAACTGCCAAGTTTCAAGATAGAGTGGGCGCTCAACAGGGCGAGAAGCATGCGGTTGTGTAGGTGTGAATGACAAACAATCCCCATCTACTAAGACATTGGAGCTGACATGGCCAAGCAGCGAGCAGAGTTTAACGAGGCCAAAGCTGCTATATTTAAAAGTAAGGTGCAGTTTAGAATGTTGTTGGAGCGACTATGGGTCACGTTCAACAGTACAGAACATTACTTTAGTACTCTGGAGGAAGCAACCAAGTTCATCCAAAAGAACGGGTTCTGAAGGGAATAAGGGACAATCAGGAGCTTTGTTTTTAAATTGAGAGTACGCAATTATTTTTTTCCAATTAAGGGCCAATTTAACATGCAGTTGTTAATATGGCTGTTATAGCCAACCACTCGGGAGGTCACTGTTAATATGCCTCAGGTTTATGCATGTTTCTTGCGTGTTCTTACCTTTTTTGTCCTGTTATAAATACAAACAAAAATCAATAATTTTTTTTCAAATTAAATTTGTAAGACATGATCTCCCTTTGACAAAACCATACTGACGGTCCTTGATTAATTATTGCCTCTCCAAGTGGAGATTAATTCTGTTCCTCAGAAGTTTTTCCAGTAGATTCCCTACCACTGAAGCCAGACTCACTGGCTATCCTGGTTCGTCCCTATTTCCCTTCTTGAATAATGGCACCACATAAGCTGTCCTCAGGCACCTTTCCTGTGGCCAGAGATTTGAAATTTTTTGTCAGAGCCACTGCAATCTCCTCCCTTAGTTCCCACAGCATCCTGGGATGCATCTCATCTGGCCACGCGGATTTATCCATTTATAGGACAGTTAAAACTGTTAATACCTTCGCCCTCTCAATGTTAAGTCCTTCAAGTAAATCATAATGCGCCGCCCTGATTTCTATACCTCCATCATCATTCCCCTTAGTGAATACAGATGCAAAGTACTCATTTAAAATCTCACCTCGATCTTCCGGTTCCACGCATATATTGCCACGTTGGTCCCTAATGGGCCCTACTCTCTCTTTGGTCAACTTCCTGCCCATAATATATGGGATAGAACACCTTTGGAAATTCCCTTATTTTACCCACCAGTGCTTTTTCATGCCCCCTGTTGCTAACTTTGGTTGGTTCTTAATTTGTTGCCCGTTGTATCTTTACTTAATTTGCTGTTTCTATAACCTTTGCTCTAGAGTCGCCAGCTATCTTTACGATACCATCACGAGGTTCAAGTTCAAGTAATGATCAATAACTCAACACACCAATTAGTAAGATTCAAATCAAAACACATTTATTATACAGTAAATCACTACTCATGCATAAACTCTACTTTCTAGACTATTCTCTATCACTAAAAGGCCTATACTTAGCTTTGGACTGGCCCACCAGGTCAGGGGAACAAATGGCCTTTCGTTCGATCGGAGTCTGCAGGATTCAAAAGCTGGTATGGACTGGTAGCTAGGAGCGCCTGTCTCGTAGCGTGCGTTGACTGGAGACTTACTTGGTTGATGCGGCAGCTTAGGCAGTTCACTCTCAAGGGTTGATTCGAGTTGCTGAGTGACCCTGCCAAGAAGAACAAATTGAACTTGGGGACTCTATTTTATAGCCCCCAGGGGCTTCACGCCCCTTTGGGCATACCCCGTATCTGGTTCCAAGTGATTGGACTACGTTCCGATCATTTGGATCGATTTCTCCAATACTGGAGTTGTTCCCTGATCGCTGGGCGGTCCCTAAGCGTCCGTTGGCCTTCCTTTGTCTTGGCTCCTGCTGGAGCCAAGGAGTCTGGCTTGGCCTTAATCACTTTACATGTTTCGATTGTTCCCGTGGATCGCTCATTAGTATGCAGATGGCTGTGAGTTTCAGTGCTGTCTGGGCTTTTGCAAGTTCTAATACACAGGATTTCTGCACTTGATAGTTTTTGCCTGTGTTGGCTGAATTTCCCTGTAGACTTTGCGGACCTCCATTTTAAGTCAGGAAGTGGCCAACACAGGTGGCTACACTCCCTCCTTGTGATCCCTAACGCGAAGCGTGAAGGATCACATAACTGCGTTGTCTTCACTTCCTGACCCAGCGAGCACTCTTCCATGGCCTCTACACTGACCATAACTATGTATGAAAATTTTTAACTAACAATTCTAAGTGGCGCTATGTCACAACAGGGACATGCATTACAACAGAACAAAGAAACGGTACCTCTAACTATCCTCAATAAACTATCCTCACTCAAACAATCAAAAAGAATCAACAACACTTTAAATGTACAAATAGCAGCAACACAAGTTTGTCTGGTTTGGCAGTCAAGCACAGAGGTTTACATGCTTTATTGAACAAAATGACGCCGAAGGAATGTCCTTTATTGTAGACCGAAAATAGGGGATTCATCCTGTATACCAGGGTGCTAAATCGGTAGGCTCTCCTTCGCCATTTTCTCATGCAGATAGTCTGCACGATGCTGCAGAATATTGCCAATACTAGGAGGGATTCAATTACGTATGATAGTGAATACCAGGTTATAAACGTATCACACCATGATGGTATGTTACTTGTCACTGGGCTCTGGCTGCTATGGGGAAGTGAATCATTGACGGCCGGGGGTTTGGAGTCAGGGGGTTCGCATTCGCGCGGAACCGGATACAAATTACAATAACGACAGAAAACACGTATGACGTCTTCATTGTTGTCTTCTTTTCCTTTCTTGTCTTCCTCGCGAGTTCCTGAGGTTCCAGAGTTCTATGGACACAAGCATAGCATCTGTTACTATCTTGTGTAATATCTTGAATGTTAGCATGTCTGTCTTTTAGTGCCAATTTACCTTTATAATTGGTCACCATGTGTGACTCCCTCATTTAAAAAAAAACGAAAATTTGGACAAGACATCTAAGAACATACTGCCGTACTGCGAGCCATCTCGCAGCCCGTGTCATTTACCATCCTAGTGTTTGAGGATGTAAATAGCAGAGGGAAGCAACCATAGGTTGCCAAAAGCAAACAAAAAGAATTTTGAAATGAGCCACAAATGGGGTGCGTACAGGCCGCGGCGGGTAAGAATGTGGTTGTCGTGGGGGCTGCCTCTCGTGATTACCTTCAAATCAGGAGAGTAGTTATGATTGTTGTCTGCCGACAGACTAGTTCCTCTGCTATTGTCTGGGACAAACTTGCACCTATAACAGCCGGGGGGCGTTAAAGGAGTGGTGACGTAGGGTCGTGAAAACTTTCGAGTTTACACACAACACTTAACGATAACATTAACGAACAAACATGCTGCACGTTTCATCAGAAAGGACATCGTAAATCACATTTGGACTGGGGTGTAACTAGCATATGGAGGCAGTGTAGTGTGGCCGAAGAAGAGAGAAAGGAGGAGTGAAACAAAAATGAAGTGGCCTTGCTGAGGTGTCCCTGCCAGGAGAAGTGGTGGGTAAGCGCTCACAGTTTGCATGGGGCAGCTGGGACCTTGTAGCTGCAGTGGGTGGTGTTCTCTTTCATATCTGGGGGCTAGTCTAGCTGGTGGGGGTCTCCTGCAATCTCGGGCGAAGTGTCCTGACTGCCAACAGTTGTAACATGACCCCTGGGGCACATAAGGTGGAGCAGGCTCTCTGGTGCATTGTTCCCTTGGGTATGGTTCCCTGGGTGGAGGGTCGGGGCTGTTGGTGTCTTTGCTGGTTCGGGGGCATTTGTGGGCTGATTCCGTTGCTGTTTCAGGGGGGGGCTTCACATTCTCGTGCGTAATGTCCTAATTGTCCACAATTGTAACATTCTTGAGCTTTGGGCTGGGGTTGGCTGTTCCTGCCCTCATTTACCTATGCGGGGTTCTGGTGTGCTTTAACTGGGTTCATTTCTACCTGCACTTCATCGGGTGCTGTAAATGCGGTTTTGTTTTGGACAGATTGCTCTCAGGTGCGGGACAATCTTTTTAAAGCCCACTTTTCGTTTGTGCGCCTCTTCCGAGGGGTCATAATTGGTACAGGCTTTTTGTACTGCCTCTGTGGCATGGGAGATAAGGGTGCGGGTCCATTTGACCATGTTGCCTTGGGACAAATGGGCGCGGTCTAAATTGCCGAAAACGGCTGTGAAATGGATCAACAGGCGTCCAGCAAACGCTGTGGGGTGTTCTGTCTTTTTCTGCCTGCACTTATTCAGGCCTTCTACTGGGTCACCTGTTGTAACCGATCGCGTCTAGGATCGCTGTGTGCATCTCTGCAAGGGTGCCTCCTCCTACATTCTGTGGGTCGGGAGGGGCTGCTACAACCGAAGGGTCTAAACTCAAAACTGTGAGCTTCACTTGCTCACGCTCATCCAGGCCGTACATGGTTGCCTGCTGCTTCACTCTAGCAAAGAAGTGGTGGGGGTCTGAGGTGGGGAGGAACGGTGTGATCTTTTCGCACTCGTCCCGTAATTGGGTCACGGTTAGTGGGGTGGTGTACAGGAATTCTGCTTCTCCTTCCGATGTGACTGTGCGGTGGGTGGTTACTGGATTCATGGGTGCCTGATCTATCTACTCTGTGGGGGATTGGGGTGCTTTTCTCTTTTGGGGCTTTCCTTGCGCACATGTTCCCTGAACATACCTATGCACAGTTTTGTTTATTCTTGCCAATCAGGGCCGTCTTCCTCGTCTAATTGGGATCCAAAGGTGCTCTGAAACCCATTTTGCACTGAAAGCAAAGACTGCAGTTCTGCAATCTGCTTCCTGCATTTCGCATGATCTAATGAGCTTTGTCTGTGCTCCGTGGTAGCAGCATGGAGTGCTCTTAAATCGCTGACTGCCTTTGCAATGCCTCTACCTGTTTCTGTCTCTTCTCTTACCAGGACTGCATGTTGCGTGTCCTGATAGGCCTTCTCATATTGAGTTTGGAAGCTACTCAGATGCGCTAGACAAGACTGGTGTGCCCACTTGGCATCATCCACCTCTCCGTCCTTTGCTGCCAACTTCCTTCTTAAATCTATATTCTCTCTCTCGTTCTCACTAACATCGACCTTGCTCATTCGATGTCTCTCTTCTATCTCTTTGTGGAGCGTCCGAGCGACCTCCTCTGTGCCTCGCAATTGTGCCAGACAGGACACGATTGCCATCGGCTTGCGAGCTTTCCCCAAGCTTTTCTTATGGATCTCTGACAGGTTCTCCCACCAAGAATGTCCTATACTCCCGGGTCCTGTTTCCTCATTATCACAGAATTAACTCCAAAGGGGCCATCCTTTCCCTTTGAGATATTTTCTGATCTCTTCTTCCCAAACGGGACACTGTCCTACTCTGCTGCTGGTCACTGCGACCTCGAATTCCTGGGGGTTCATAAGGCGTTCCATTGCCTTCAATGCCATTTTCCCTATCTGAATGCTCTTTTAAAATTTGGAACAAGGGGTGCTAAGGCGGTGCTGTAATCACGGGTACGCCGTTCGCTAGTTTCCGGAATACAAACACCCGACAGTTTTTCGCAACAAAAATCTATCAGTTTTACCTTATAGCCCTGTTAGTTACGCATGCATTAACACGCTTCCGAATTATGAGGATTGATCAGAACTGCTTGAACACTTGTGGTTTTTCTGTTCCCAATTGGATTCTAATTCAAATTTTGGGTTCTCCCGGAGTGGTTAGGCCACTTCTAAGTCGGGTCCCACCAGAGTTGCCACTAAATGTTGCTAAGTTTGGTTGGCTCTTAATTCGTTGCCCGTTGTATCTTTACTTAATTTGCTCTATTTCTATAACCTTTGCTCTAGAGTCACCAAGTATCTTTATGATACCGCCACAAGGTTCAAATTCAAGTACTGATCAATAACTCAACACACCAATTAGTAAGATTCAAATCAAAACACATTTATTATACACAGTAAATCACTACTCATGCATAAACTCTACTTTCTAGACTATTCTCTATCACTAAAAGGCCTATACTTAGCTTCGGAATTGGCCCACCAGGTCAGGGGAACAAATGGCCTTTCGTTCGATCTGAGTCTGCAGGATTCAAAAGCTGGTATGGACTGGTAGCTAGGAGCGCCTGTCTCGTAGCGTGCGTTGACTGGAGACTTACTTGGTTGATGCGGTAGCTTAGGCAGTTCACTCTGAAGGGTTGATTCGAGTTGCTGAGTGACCTTGCCAAGAAGAATGAATTGAACTTGGGGACTTTATTTTATAGCCCCCAGGGGCTTCACGCCCCTTTGGGCGGACATCATATCTGGTTCCAAGTGATTGGACTACATTTCGATCCAAGTGATTGGACTACGTTCCGATCACTTGGATCAATTTCTACAATACTGGAGTTATTCCCTGATCGCTGGGCGGTCCCTAAGCGTCCGTTGGCCTTCCTTTGTCTTGGCTCCTGCTGGCACCGAGGAGTCTGGCTTGGCCTTATTCACCTTACATGTTTCGATTGTTCCCGGGGATCGCTCATTAGTATGCAGATGGCTGTGAGTTTCAGTGCTGTCTGGGCTTTTGCAAGTTCTAATTAATACACAGGATTTCTGCACTTGCTAGTTTTTGCCTGTGTTGGCTGAATTTCCCTGTAGTCTTTGCGGATCTCCATTTTAAGTCGGGAAGTGGCCAACACAGGTGGCTACACCCCTCTTTGCTCTCCAAATGTTTTTCTTAAGTAACCCCTGCACTTTCTACATTCCTCTCGGACTTCTGCTGTTTTGAACCCTTTGTATCTGCCATAAGCCTTTTTTCCTTATCCAACTTGGAATATCCCTTGACATCCAGGGTTCTCAAGATTATTGCTCCCCCCTTCACTATCCTGGGAACATGTTGGCCTTGTACTCTCTCCATTTACTTTTTGAATGAATCCCACTGCTCTAATGTAGATTTTCCGACAAGTAGCTGCTCCCAGTTAATTTTGGACAGATCCAGGGTGGCATGGTGGCGCAGTGGTTAGCATGGCTGCCTCACGCGGCTGAGGTCCCGGGTTCGATCCCAGACCTGGGTCACTGTCCGTGTTTAGTTTGCACATTCTCCCAGTGTCTGCGGGGGTCTCACCCCCACAAACCAAAGATGTGCAGGATAGGTGGATTGGCCACACTAAATTGCTCCTTAATTGGAAAATAAAATTTAAAAAAATAATTTTGGACAGATCTTGTCTTATTTTATTAAAAGTGGGACTTCCAGTTGCGGCTATGCCGAGATAGGTCGCACGTTCGGCAGCTCCCGCCAGGAATGGACTTTTGGGCTCTTTAGAGGGGCCCCAACGGCAATTGTTCGACAGCTCCCAGTGTGAGGAGACAGTAAGGTTCCCCCGGCACTGTATGGATTGGACCAGGAGTGGAGCGGTTAAGAAAGTGATTATGGTGCAGCGGAAAGTGCGAGGGAGGAGAAGCAAGATGGCGGCGGGTGAAGACCAGGCAGCGTGGGCGCAGTGGTCACAGGAGCAGCCGGAGTTCCTCAAACGCTGCTTTGCGGAGCTGAAGGCAGAAATGCTGGCGCCAATTAAGGCGTCGATTGAGAAGCTTGTAGAGACCCAGAAGGCCCAAGGGGCGGCAAAGGCGTTCCAGGACGTGCGGCAAAAAGCCTCAGAGAATGAGGACAAGATCTTGGGCCTGGCGGTGAAGGTGGAGGCGCACGAGGCACTGCACAAGAGGTGGCAGGAAACATTTGAGGACCTGGAGAATAGGTCGAGGAGGAAGAATCTTCGGATTCTGGGTCTCCCTGAAGGAGTGGAGGGGCCCGATGTCGGGGCATATGTGGTCACGATGCTCAATTCGCTGATGGGTGCGGGAGCTTTCCCGAGGCCCATCGGGTCCTGGCAAGGAGACCAAAAACCAACAAGCCGCCAAGGGCTGTAGTGGTGAGGTTCCACCGCTTTATGGACAGAGAGTGCGTCCTGAGATGGGCCAAAAAAGAACGGAGCAGCAGGTGGGAGAACATGGAGATCTGAATCGACCAGGACTGGAGTGTGGAGGTGGCTAAGAAGAGGGCTGGTTTCAATCGGGCTAAGGCGGTTCTCCATCGGAAGGGGGTGAAGCTCGGGATGCTGCAGCCAGCGCGATTGTGGGTCACGTTCCAAAATCGGCACCACTATTTTGAGATGCCTGATGAGACGTGGAACTTTATCCAGTCTGAAAAGTTGGACTCGAACTGAGGGTTTGTCGCGGGGGGAGATGTTTGCTGTGTTTACTGCGTTTTGGGAATGTTCTTTTTGTTTTGATGCTGGGTGGGGATGGGTGCATGGATTTGATGTGGGGGCTGTGGGAGAGTGTGGGCATCGGTGTTGAAGGGGCAGGGCCCCGCGGAGGAAGAGGGCGGGTGGAGGCCCAGGGATGGGGAGTTGGGGTAAGGCCGCAAAAAGGAGCTGTGCCAGAGGGGGCGGGGCCGGCTCAGATGGAAAGCGTGGGCTTTTTCCCGCGCTAGGGATGGGGGCGGGGCCAGATGGGGGGGGGGGGGGAGAAGAGCGGAGCTGGAGATGTGCACACACTGATTGCCTAGGGGAGGTGGGGGGATTCTCACACTGGGGGGATCGATGGAATGGCGGGAGAGGCTGGGGTCAGCTGACTTACAGGAGTGTCATGGGAGGAGCAAAATGGCTAGATGAGGATCTAGCGGGGGGAACTGGGTTCCTGCTCCATTGGCCAAAGGGGAGCTGGAGGTAGGAGAGGTAGTCGGGGCGGGGGTCCGCCGCCTGGGGGACTGGAGGGTGCGGGCACGTGGCTGGACTAAAAAAGGAGATGGATAGCCGGCCCGGGGGGGGGGGGGGGGGGGGCGCCGCGGCAAGTAGCCCCCGATCCGGCTGATAACTTGCAATGCGAGAGGCCTGAACGGGCCGGTCAAGAGGGCCCGGGTATTCACGCACTCAAAGGGACTGAAGGCAGACGTGGTTATGCTCCAGGAGACGCATCTGAAGGTGGCAGATCAGATTAAGCTGAGAAAGGGATAGGTAGGGCAGGACTTTCATTCAGGGCTGGATGCGAAGAACAGAGGGGTTGCAATACTGGTGGGGAAGCAGGTGTCATTCGAGGCGCTGAATATTGTGGCGGATAATGGAGGTCGATATGTGATGGTGAGTGGTAGGTTGCAGGGGATGCGGGTGGGTCGTTTGTGCCCCGAATTGGGATGATGCCGGATTTATGAAACGCATGCTGGGTCGGATTCCGGATCTGGAGGTAGGAAGCTTGATAATGGGGGGGGGGGGGGGGGGGGGGGGGGGGGGGGGGGTCCACAAAGCCTACTCCCGGATGGATTTTTTCATCTTGAGTAGGGCGCTAATCCCGAAAGTGGAGGGAACGGAATATTCGGCCATAGCCATCTCGGATCATGCCCCGCATTGGGTGGAGCTGGAGTTGGGGGAGGAGGGACCAGTGCCCGTTGTGGCGCCTCGATGTGGGACTGTTGGCAGATGAGGTGTGCGGGTGGGTTCGGGGGTGTATTGAAAGATACTCGGAGGCCAACGACAATGGGGCGGTGCACGTGGGGGTAGTCTGGGAGGAGTTGAAGGCGGTGGTCAGGGGAGAGGGAGAGGTTGGTGGGGGGGATTTTAAGGGTGGACAGGAGCTATGCAGAGGCCCCTGAGGAGGGGCTACTTAGGGAGCGACGGAACCTCCAGATGGAATTCGACCTGATGACTACAGGGAAAGCAGAGGCACAGTGGAAGAAAGCGCAAGGGGCGGCGTATGAGTATGGGGAGAAGGCGAGTCGGATGCTGGCACATCAGCTTCGTAAGAGGGAGGCAGCGAGGGAGATTGGTGGAGTTAGGGATAGAGGGGGGAATACGGTGCGGAGTGCGGTGAGAACAAACAGGGTATTTAGGGACTTCTATGGGGATCTGTACAGGTCTGAGCCCCCGGCGGGGGAGAAGGGGATGCAACGATTCCTAGATCAGCTGAGGTACCCGAGGGTGGAAGAGGAGCAGGTGGTTGGGCTGGGGCGCCGATTGGGCTGGAGGAGCTGCTTAAAGGATTGGGGAGCATGCAGGCGGGGGGTTCTTTTGGGATTGCGTTTGGGTTAAGTTGGGTTGTTTCCCCATTTGTGTTTTCTACAGTTATATGGGGGTTATTGTATCTGGGGGAAATCCTATGTATAATTTCTGCTTGTTGTGTTTTTGTTTCTTTTTCTTGTTGGGGGGGGGGGGGGGGGGGGTTTGTTGAAAAATTTGAATAAATATATATATTTTTTTTAATGTTTATTAAAAGTAGCCCTCCCTCAATTAAGAACCTTAATTTCCCATCTATCTTTGTCCCTTTCCATAACTAATTTAAAGTCTACTGAGTTATGGTCACGGTTTCCAAAATGCTCCCTAACTGAAACTTCATCCACTTGCCCAGCTTCATTTCCTAAAACTAGATCCAGCACCAGCACCGCCCCCTCCCTTGTCGGACCTTCTACATACTGGCATAAAAAGCTCTCCTGGATGCATTTTAAGAATTCCACGCCCTCTAAGACTTTCACCCCTTGACTAACCCAGTTATTGTTGGGGAAGTTGAAATACCCTACTATTACCCAATTTTTCTTATAATTCTCAGAGTTTTGCCTACACATCTGCCCTTCTATCTCTCCCTGGCTGTTTGGGGGCCTATAATATACCCCAGAAATGTGATCGCCCTCTTTTGGTTTCTAAGTTCTACCCATATGGATTCATTTGAGGAACCTGCTAAGATATTGTCCCCAAGCACTGTCATAATGTTCTTCCTGATTAATAAGGCAATTCCTCCCCCTCTTTTACCTCCCCTTCTATCACACCTGAAACTTCTATCCCCTGGAGCCTTCGGCTGCCAATCCTGCCCTTTCAACCAAGTTTCTGTGATTCCAATAATGTTATAATTCCATGTGTTAATCAATACTCGGAATTCATCAGTCTTACCCATCAGGCTTCTTGCATTGAAATAAATGCAGATTAACCTACCAATCCTCCCATGTGCCTCATCATACCCCTATCTGCTCTGCCCCGGGTCACTGTCTGTGTGGAGTTTGCACATTCTCCCCGTGTCTGCGTGGGTCTCACCCCACAACACTGCCACCAGATATAGTGTAGCACCTCCTGCTCCGCTCGTCGAACTCTTGAATCTCGATCAATTGCATGCCATTTTAGATCTTTCCCACTATAGTAAATTTATGCTATGTTTCTACTGTCAATCACATTGACTTTTTGGGGGTAGATTTTGTTGCATATCTATTCAATTTTCATGCCTCTTGTTCTCGCCTCCACTAGTTTGCCAGCTGACTGCACTCGAGGATTTATGTACTTCCAAAGCCACATAATTTTAGCCACACATATTAATACTGGCCCTGTCTGCTTTACTGGCCTCACTGCCCTTCCCTCACTTTTTCTGAGCTTGATTGAAGTACTACACTGATTCTGCTGTTACCACTATCACCTTGGAAACAGAGCCTTATCCCCTCACCTACAATCTAAATTGGTTACTACTACCCTCAAACATAGTCTGTGCCAGAACACACATTAAGAACTGCAACAACAATTCCAGCTGTGCAATAAACTCTCCCTCGTTAAGGGGTTTTATGAGTTGCAAAATTAAAATTGAAGGTCAATGGTACAACAAATGAAAGAGCAGCCACAGGCTTGGTCATAACGACATTAATTATTTTCATAGATGGAATCCACTCCATCTCAGAAACTCTGTAACAAATATTCAAAAAACAGCAAAGCCCTCTAAGTAGGACCACTGTTTCCCCAGACATCGGTCACCTACCACCAAATGTCAAAAAGAACAGAAAAGGCATTTATACAAATTTGATGAATGTCAAAGCTCATATTAGGAACAGGTGAGGCTGAAGCAAACAGTCAAGCTTACTTTATTCATAACACTGATAATTCATTACCATTAGATTATTCAGGTTCACAATCCTGCATTCATCTAATCAAAAATGAATTTTCACAAAAACTATTCATGCTATCAAGAGTAGGAGTTGGAGAAAAGTTAAATGTTCAATTACTGACGTCAGGAAATCAATTCTGACAAGTACACCAACAATTTAATTCCTGTAGCTGGTAATGTCATACAATGACACAGCGTCATAGCACTGTGCCTTTGAAAGGGTTATCCAATTAGTCCCATTCTCCTACCCCTTCCCCACAGTCCCACACATTTTTCCACTTCCATCTTTATCCAATTATCTTTTTAAAAATTGTTGAATCTGCTTCCACCAGTCTGTCAAACAGTGCATTTCAGATCATAAAATTCAACTCTGTTGTTTTGCCAATTTCCTTAAACTTGTGTCTTCTGCTTACTGGTCTTTTTGTCACTGGGAACATTTGCTCCATTTAATCTATCAAAAATCTTCATGCGTTTGAAGATCTCTATGAACTCACCCTTTAACCTTTTGTGTTCAAAGGAGAATAAGATTCTATTTCTCCATGCAACTGAAATCCCTCGTCCATTCTAGTTCAATCTCCTCTCCATCCTTTTCAAGGCTTCCCATCCTTCCTGAGATGTGTGGTGAAATTGGCACAATGCTCCAGCTCCAATGAACCAGTACTTCAGAAGGGTTTAGCATAGCTTCCATGCTTATGTAGTCTATTCCTCTGAATAAAGTAAAGAATCCCATTTCTTTAAATCAGTCTTAACTTGTTCTGCCACCTTCACAAAGATTTGTATACATACACCACCAGGTCACTCTGTTCCTGCACCCCATTAGAATTGTACCACTTAATATCGATTGTCTCTCCTCAATCTTGCTACCAAAACACACGCTTCACTCTTCTCTATGTTAATCTGCATCTGCAATGTGTCTGCCGATTTCCTATCTGTCCATGTCTTCATGGCGTCTGTTGCTATCCTCCATGCTGTTTACCATGAATACTAGTAATACTGACCATCTCTTAACCCAATGTGTTGATTTCGTTTTTGCATGTGAAGATAAAACCAGAACTGAAAAATTACCAAGTTTTTCAACTTAATACTGCAGTTTTACAGGCTGCATTTTACTCAGAACTGGTTACTTACTTTAATTTATCAAAGTGTTCTGGTTCTAGGCTCCATATTTCTTCCACCTGAACACCTTTACACCCTGGAAAAAAAAAGTATTGAGGTTGAATGCTGGTACACTTTCAGACTACTCCGAGGTTTATTTTATGCATGCCATACTATTTGCTTCATGTTCCATGTGAAAATGATAGGCAGGAAGAGATCGACTAGTCCATCAAGACTGTTCCACATTCATGATGCCTGAACATACCTGCCCTTAATGCAAGCTTTACCAGACAGGTTCATGGAATGAGGGGATGGACCCATGAGGAGAGAACGAGTAGACTAGGCCTATATTGACTGGAGTTCAGAAGAATGAGAGATGATCTAATTAAACATGTTAAAAATCCTGAAGGCCTTGGCACGGGAGATGCTGAGAAGATTCTTCCCTCGATTGGGATATCAAAAACAGAATAAGTGGCTGGTCCTTTAGAACTAAGAGAAGGATAAACGTCTTCACTCAAAAGGTTGCAAATCTTTTGAATTTTTACCCCAAAGAGCTGTTGATGCTCAGTTGTTCGATATGTACATGTTAATAGGTACACCCATAGTGCAGTTCGGGAGGAAGTTCAAGAACTTTGTCCCAGTGACAGTGAAGGAGCATGGATAGACCTCCAATTCAGGATTGTGTGTGTGATTTCTCGTCATGGCCTGCTCTGGCATTCACCCGGTTTTTAAATGGCTGGTCTGGTCAATGGCATACTGAGGATGTTGATGGTGGGGGAGTCAGTGATGGTGATGCCATGTTGATTGGTCCCCTACTTAATGGCAATGATTGAGTGAGAAATTTGTAGGCCATGAGGTTACAAATTGTGATTGATTACAATTCTGCTGCTGCTGCCAACACATCATGGTTACCCAGTTTTGAACTGCCTAATCAATCCTGATTCTATCCCAAATAGCATAGTAATAGAGCCAAGCACCAAACAGCATGGTGGAGGGTGCATTTTGTGCGAAGGCAGGACTTTGTCTCCAAACGGACTATGCAGTGATTATTCCTACCAACACTGTCATAGGCAAATGCATCTGCGACAGGTAGGAGCAAGACCAAGGAGGTTTTCTTCTTGTTAGCTCTCAACACGTCTCGTGGATTCTTGACTTTCTGTTGCATACAGTAAAAACATAATTTGTCTATATACCAATAACTGCACTAAAAAAGTGATTCACTGCGTGAAGCACCAGAACATTTCACCAGACTAAGACACTATGTCATTACATATAGTACAGCATGTTTAACGATGCTGGCTTAATGATAAATCAACTGGCTATTTATTTATTTTTCAACTAAAAGTTTCAATCAATCAATTCATCTGGGTAACACTTAAAATTGTTTGCACTTTCAGTCAAAATATACAAAACACAAAAACTTATCAAACTTTGTCTTACTGTGGCCTTGAAGTCGCAGTGGGATATTACAATATTAAAGTCCAGTGCATCCCAGAAAAAATGTCTGCTATCTCCAAAGCTTACTGTCGAGAAAAAGATTAATATTTGGCCTACCCTGATGTGTTCCAACGCTAGCAACTGCAAAGAAGGGCAAACAAATGACAATCAAAAGAAGCAAATGACCCAGGAGGAAAGATAAAATCAGGATGCTGCTGTCACTAGATTGAATATTCAAGCGATGGCCACTTATTTTCCTCTGACAGGTTGCAATAGCAACGAGCATGAGTGGACCTCCAGCCAGCAACCAAAGCTCCTCACAGCCTGGCTGCAGCCAGTCCCAGGCTCAGGGGCTGCAGCAAGCAGGGCCAAAGGCGGCGGCTGTAGCAGCTCCGTCCTCAACGGCCCGCCACAGCAAAAGCACACGAAGAGAGGGGAAAGTTTTTGGCCGTACCGAAGCCCTTGATCAGCTCTGTAAAAACTCCGGGATCACTTTCCATCAGGCACCATTCCCCGGCGCTCCCCGCCATTTCTGCAGTAGCGTGCGCTTCTGACTGGCACAGCCGTGGAGTGCGGGAGGACCACGCACCCTTCCCGGCAGACCCCGCGCCTCGACCGGGCCGTCTGCGCATGCGCGCGCTGTTTCCCGGGCAACCGGCAGAAAGCTGTGTCTGCGGAGGGAGATGAGGTGAAGGGTGCTGGAGACCTGATGAACAACATCCCATCCAATCCCATAATTATCAACCCTCCAGGATCGAATTAAAGAGTAATCTCCTGGACATTGCTGTGAGCCACCCAGGAGATAAGGGGGGTTTACAAAAAATATGTTTAATTCTCTTTGAGCGTCATCATTAATTCCTTTTTAAAATATTGGAGATGGGAAGAGAGGGTCTGTCGAGACTTTTAGTTCATAAATATATTCAACACTGAATTGCCAAAAATACTTCGAACAATGTTGTTGCATGCTTGTTTATGTTTTGAGATAATTGATCAATCTCTTATGTAAAATGTGCAATTAAGTAAATGTCTTATCAAAAACTAATTTTATTTTGTCAATAAATCATAATTATAACAAGGAGGATTTCCTGAGTAATGAGTCTATGCAACGAAAAAATCTCTTCACAATGCTTGTTTCCAAATTTGTCAATACGATTCTTATTTTAAACAGCCATTGGCTAGGGAGGTACAGTAGCACAGTGGTTAGCACTGTTGCTTCAAAACGCCAGGGGCCCGGGTTTGATTCCCGGCTTGGGTCACTGTCTGGGCAGAGTCTGCATCTTCTTCCTGTGACTGCATGGGTTCATTCCGGGTGCTCCGGTTTCCTCCCACAAGTCCTGAAAGACATGCTTGTTAGATGAATAGGACATAGAACATCTACTGTAATCCATGTACCTATCCAATAGCTGCTTGAAGGTCCCCAATGTTTCCGACTCAACTACTTCCATAGGCAGTGCATTCCATGCCCCCACTACTCTCTGGGTAAAGAACTTACCTCTGACATCCCCCTATATCTTCCACCAGGCATTCAGTGTATCCAAACAGGCGCTGGAGTGTGATGGCAAGGGGACTTTCACAGTAACTTCATTGAAGTGTTAATGTAAGCCTACTTTTGACACTAATAAAGATAATTATTATTTTTTTTTTTAAATAATTTTTATTAAAGGTTTTCATAAAATATCAATAACAAAATGAGAAAGAAAAAAAGATCCCAACAGGGTTAAGTACAAAACACAATCTAAAAAAGCAACCCCCCAAACCCCTTCCCCCCCCCCCCGTACCTAAATAATAAATTAACATTAACACCCCGACTTAAGACAACAGGTGTATACACCCCCTCAGACCCTTCCAGTGTAAAGGATAATTATTATTAACACACGTGGTTACATAGTAAAAAATATCTTGGGGTATTTCCAACTATAGGTCCTGGACCTTTGAACGTGCTGCGGGATCCATCGGTGACATTGAATTTTGTGACCAACTACATAGTTATGTTATTTGAGTCTCGGTTCTGATACCCAGAGACCTAATTTTCTAAAGACTCTCAAGCAACATTTTATCATTAGCTTTTTAGAAGTTTAGATACACCGTGCAATATGGCTTTCCATGGACAATTTGGGATGAACTTCTAAAAATATTGGGTTTGGCCAAGAAAAATGCAGCTCCTCTGTTGATGAAGGTGTGGTTATGTTGTTCCTTGCTAGTTTCTAGTCTGTCATAACCACCCTAATATTCATTTATTCCTTCTGTTACATTCAGGAATTCAGACATTGCCACTGCTGGGAGAATCTGAGTGCAGTACATTTTAAAAATGCTATTATTGAACTAAATGTGGATCTCAAGGGGCTAACTTCACATGATGTTTGGTCTGTTAGCCATAGATTAGAATTCGAATGGTAGCTTCTGGACCAGCCTCCTGAAAACAATAAACGATGATTTTTCATTCTAGTCATCATTCAGACCCATGGCTGTTGTGATAATCTTATCAATTTCAACCCAGCAAAAGTTATGTCAAGTTAAAGTGGTGGATTTTTTGGATTGGGAAAATAGTCACTTTGGACCAAAAGACAAGCTTTGTAAAAAGAAAAGCTACTTGTTGGGGGTTATGCCCTGGACTGCAAGACAGAATCCAGAGGTTAAGTAAGATGGCCGACATAAGTGGGGAAATGTGGCGTGTCTGCTATTTTTATATTGTTACTGAAGATAATTTTTACAAATGGAACAAAACAAATTTCATAAATACTGTTTCATAATAACTAATTAACCTATCAGAGCAGAGGCTAGACTAGTAAAATAAGCCAACATAGGAAGGTAGGACCAGCAATGATAGGTCAGTATCACATCAGAACAGTATCCAAAGATGGAGACAAAAGGTTCCATTAGCAATGCAGAGAACAGTTGTTCTTGGCAGATCACACATAAACCAAGTTGGTAAATGTGAAAAATTGGCCACTTTCCACAAGGGAGAGAAGAAGCAGAAGCTCGAAGACCGCATGACATGATAGAAAGGAGGAACTAAGGGATAAAGGTGGGGTTTTAAAATAGATTTTATGTATGAAAAATGTATTTTTAGTTTCCTTTCTGGACTCTTAATTCTCTAATTGCTTTAACTTTTAGTTAATGCAGCAGGACATCTTAATATATAGGATAGAATCCAACAAAGCTGAGCTAAATTGATGCATTGAGAAGGGGTTGGTGTGGCCTGAGTGTAGAGTTGGCATCAGGGAAAATAAACCAGCCGAGAGCAGCTGATGTCAGAGCAGAGCCTAGCTTACAGAATTCATATGCAGTATTGGAGACAGCTGCATTAGGTCGAAAAGAGCCGATTGCACTTTTAAGAGCTGGCAATGTAAAGGAGAGGCTTTGAGCATTTAGAGGTAAGATTTATTTTGAGGTTGGGATGAGCAATAGTAGAAACAAACTCACTTCTCTCTGCTTCCTGCAGTCTCACAATCACACACACATACCTCCATCGTAGATGTTAAAGTCCAGCCAGTTGTGTTCGTTCCAAATGAAATTAAGAAGCAGATTGTTGTCTTGGAGAAAATGGAGGCTATAATTAGACAACATTCCAGTGGTCATGAAAGAAATCTCTGCATCTGCCATAGCCAGCACTCCAACCTAGCCAGTGCAGAAAAGATAGTCATCTACCAAGCAATGTTGAAAATTAATAAGTACTTCTTATTCTCAGAAAGAAAAACAATCAAATCATGGTTGGATAGATCTACCAAAGAACATTGAAAGCAAAAGGTTAATGTCACAGAAAGGTGCAAATATTAAGGCTGCATTTAGCTTAATATGGCACAGGGCAATGTTAGAAAAAATGTGGTAAATGACAGATAGTGTGAAGGCCCACCAGAGGCTGGGGATACACATGACACACAGAAAGACGGTCATGGTTGTCAGGGGCAATTATCACCAAACAAAAAACAGCACAAGTGGTCTTTTATACATAGAACATTACAGCACAGTACAGGCCCTTCAGCCCACGATGTTGTGCCGACCATTTATCCTAATCTAAGATCAACCTATCCTACACCCCTTCAATTTACTGCTGTCCATGTGCCTGTCTAAGAGCCGCTTAAATGTCGCTAATGACTCTGACTCCACCACCTCTGCTGGCAGTGCATTCCACACACCCACCATTCTCTGTGTAAAGAACCTACCTCTGACATCTCCCCATACCTTCCTCCAATCACCTTAAAATTATGTCCCCTCGTGACAGCCATTTCCACCCTGGGGAAAAGCTATCCACTCTACCCATGCCTCTCATCACCTTGTACACCTCTATCAAGTCACCTCTCTGCCTTCTTCGTTCCAGTGAGAAAAGCCCCAGCTCCCTCAACCTTTCTTCATAAGACATGCCCTCCAGTCCAGGCAGCATCCTGGTAAATCTCCTCTGTACCCTCTCCAAAGCATCCACATCCTTCCTATAATGAGGCGACCAGAACTGGACAAAATATTCCAAGTGTGATCTAACAAGAGTTTTATGAAGCTGCAACAAAACCTCGCAGCTCTTAAACTCAATCCCCTGTTAATGAAAGCCAACACACCAGACACCTTCTGAACAACCCTATCAACCTGGGTGGCAACTTTGAGGGATCTATGTCCGTGGACCCCAAGATTCCTCTGTTCCTCCACACTTCCAAGAATCCTGCCTTCAACCCTCTATTCAGCATTCAAATTTGACATTCCAAAATGAATCACTTCACATTTATCAAGGTGGAACTCCATCTGCCACTTCTCAGCCCAGCTCTGCATCCTGTCAATGTCCTGTTGTAACCAGCAATAACCCTCAACACTATCTACCACTCCACCAACCTTCGTGTCATCGGCAAACTTACTAACCCACCCTTCCACTTCCTCATCCAAGTCATTTATGAAAACCACAAAGAGCAGAGGTCCCAGAATAGATCCTTGCAGGACACTACTGGTCACCAACCTCCAGGCGGAATACTTTCCATCCACTACCACTCGCTGTCTTCTTTTGGCCAGCCAATTCTGTATCCAGACAGACAAATGTCCCTGTATCTCATGCCCCCTAACTTTCTGAATGAGCCTACCATGAGGAAGCTTATCAAATTCCTTACTGAAATTATCCCGTCAGGCCCAGGGGACTTATCCTGATGCTTTTCAAAATTTCCAGCACATCCTCCTTCTTAACATCAACCTGTTCGAGTCTATTAACCTGGTTCACACTGTTCTCATGGGCAACAAGGTCCCTCTCTCTAGTGAATACTGAAGCAAAGTATTCATTTAGGGCCTCCCCATCTCTTCAGACTCTAGGCACAAGTTCCCTCCACTACCCCTGATCGTCCCTACTCTCACTCTGATCATCCTCTTATTTCTCACATAAGTGTAGAACGCCTTGGGGTTTTGCCTAATCCTTCCCGCCAGGGCTTTTTCATGCCCCCTTCCAGCTCTCCTCAGACCATTTTTGAGTTCCTTCCTGGCTACCTTGTAACCCTCTAGAGCAGAGTCAGATTCTTGCTTCCTCAACCTTACGTAAGCTTCCTTCTTCCTCTTGACTAGAAGCTCCACTTCTCTTGTCATCCCAGGTTCCTTCACCTTACCATTCCTTCCTCGTCTCAGTGGGACAAAACTATTTAGCACTTGCAGCAAGTGCTCCTTTAACAATCCCCACATTACTTCTGTGGATTTCCCCAAGAACAATTATTCCCACTTTATGCTCCTCAGCTCCTGTCTAACAGCAAACAGCAGTATAATATCCCCTCCCCCAATTAAATACCTTCCCATAATGTGTGTTCCAATCCCTCTCCATGACTATGGTAAAGGTCAAGGAGTTGTGGTCACTGTCACCGAAATGCTCTCCCACCGAGACATCTGACACCTGGCCTGGTTTGTTGCTGAGCACCAAGTCCAATATGGCCTCCCCCCTAGTCGGCCTATCTACATATTGAGTCAGGAATCCTTCCTGTACACACCTGACAAAATCTGCTCCATCCAAACCATTTGCACTAAGGAGGTTCCAGTCAATATTAGGAAAGTTGAAGTCACCCATGACATTAACTCTGTTACTTCTTCACTTTTCCAAGATCTGCCACCCAATCTGTTCCTCTAACTCTCTGCTGCTATTGGGGGGTCTATAGAAAACTCCCAATAAAGTGACTGCTTCTTTCTTGTTCCTGACTTCCACCCACACTGATTCAGTAGACAAACCCTCCTCAACTACCTCCTTTTCTGCAGCTGTCGTGCACTCCCTAAATAACAGTGCCACCCCCCCCCCCTCCTCTTTTACCTCCCTCCCTATTCTTCTGAAAACATCTAAACCCCAGAACATCTAACAACCATTCCGGCCCCTGTGAAATCCATGTCTCCGTAACTGCCACAACATCGTAGTTCCAAGTACTGATCCATGCTCTAAGTTCATCTCCCTTATTCCTGACACTCCTTGCATTGAAACAGACATACTTTAACCCATTCCACTGAGTGCAACTTTGCCCTATCAACAGCTACTCTATCCTCTGATCCATTGCTCTGGTTCCCATCCCCCTGCCAAACTAGTTTAACCCCTCCCGAAGAGCTCTAGCAAACCTCCCACCCAGGATATTGGTGCCCCTCCAGTTTAGGTGCAATCCGTCCTTCATGTACAGGTCCCACCTTTCCCAGAAGATATCCCAATGAGCCACATATCTGAAGCATTCCCCCCTGCACCAGTCCTGTAGCCATGTGTTCAGCTGCACTCGCTCTCTGTTCCTTGCCTCACTTCCACGTGGCACTGGTAGCAATCCTGAGATCACTACTCTGCTTGTCCTGCTCTTTAGTTTCCAACCTAACTCCCTAAAATCACTTTTTAGATCCTCATCCCTTTTCTTAGCTATGTTGTTGGTGCCTATGTGCACCATGACTTCTGGTTGCTCCCCCTCCCCCTTAAGAATCCTGTAGACTCGATCCGAGACATCCCTGGCCCTGGCACCCGGGAGGCAGCATACCTTCTGAGAGTCTCGCTCACGGCCACAGAATCTCCTATCTATTCCCCTAACTATTGAGTCTCCTATCACTATTGCTTTTCTATTCTCCCCCCTTCCCTTCTGAGCCACAGAGCCAGACTCAGTGGCAGAGACCTGGCCGCTAGGGCCTTCCCCCAGTAGGTCACCACCCCCCCCCCCCCCCAACAACATCCACAACGGTATACTTGTTTTGAAGGGGAATGACCACGAGGGATCCCTGCACTGTTTGCCCATTCGTTTTCCTTCCCCTGACTGTAACCCAGCTACTCTTGTCCTGTACCTTGGGTGTGGCTACCTCCCTGTAACTCTTCTCTATTACCCCCTCTGCCTCCCGGATGATCCGAAGTTCATCCAGCTCCAGTTCCCTAACACGGTCTCTGAGGAGCTGGAGTTGGGTGCACTTCCCGCAGGTATAGTCAACGGGAACACCGGTGGTATCCCTCACCATCCACATCCTACAGGAGGAGCATGCAACTGCCCTCGCCTCCATCCCCTCTTACCTTACAGAATATAGCTGCCCTGTGGACCAACTGGAACTCCGCCCTCCGACTCTGCTCCCAGTCAGCTGCACTCTCTGTAAACTCCCGGTTCCCTTCACGCTCTTTGAGGAAATGTAGGAAACGAAATGAATGGGGAGGAGCACCTTGCTCCCTCCTCACCTAACTCCCTCAGTCACCAAACTCTCATGATAGCACTCAAATGTACCCAAATGGTCACCACTAATATAAGCAAAGGGTCAAATTAAACTAAGATGCTTAAAATTCAAGTGATGAAGGAGCTGCACTCCGAAAGCTAGTGATTCAAAACAAACCTGTTGGACTTTAACCTGGTGTTGTAACGGTGCTCTTACAGAGAAATGAAGGCAGCCAGGAAAACCCTCCTCCATGGACCAAACCCATTCTGAACCTGCAAAATACAGTCTCGGTTGGACCATGATGTATTTGGGGAACTGCTGTGAATGTGAAAAGTACAAACGCTGGTTTCATTTAAAATCCAGGACTTGGGGGTGAGGGGGGGACGGATATATATGCCCTGCCTCAGAGGGGTGATGGAGAGGCACATAAACTCTTTCTGGATGAATAAGTCAATGTGAGCCCTGTGGTCTCTTTCACTGCATTGATCCTGCTGCGCCCACTGGGAGACGTGTGGAAGGCGAAGCCTGCGGCCGTTCCCACAGTGGCCGCGGGAGGCGCTGCGGTGCCTCCCCCCCTCCCCTCCCTGGCCCCCGAGAGCGAAGAAGTTGATTGGTTGGCGATGACGTCAGCGAGGCGATGGAAGCCCGGATGTTGCTGTGGCAACGGGTGGCTGTGGGAGTGGAGAGTCTGAGTGAGGGTAACAAGGGAGAAGAGCGAGGAGGTCACCGGGAGCTGTGTATGCACCATACCCGTGGCATGTCCAATGATAGGGATTGCAGCATGGAGGTAATCCGTATATCTTGTTTTCTGGGTGTCACTGGGAATACGCGGTCTGTTTAACCGGGGGTTTAAACTGCCCCCGCCCAGGACCAGGACGACCCAAGTGGTTGTCGTGATTCATTCGCTGCTGACCGGGAGCAGACAGGCCTCTGGCGCTCCAGGGGACTGAACGATGTTAACGTTTTCTTATCACCTTTATCTAGGCGCTGTATCATATATCAAATATTCACCATAAACGGTAATGATGAGACTTAATGCTTGAAACTTTTGTTAAGGTCAGGAACCCGGCAACCTCCCCCGGGTTTTCAGAGAGCGAAATCTCCCCACTGCCCCCTTCGCCTGGCAATAGCGATCAGAACATTGGACCATTTACATCGCTGCTTGCTTCGTATATCCATCAAATATGCCATCAAGCTGTGTGTTTTAATTTTCATTAATGTTGTGCATTTTATAACCCTATTAGCATTAGGGTTAGGGCAGCACAATAGCACAAGTGGATAGCACTGTGGCTTCACAGCGCCAGGGTCCCAGGTTTGATTCCCCGCTGGGTCACTGTCGGTGCAGAGTCTGCACGTTCTCCCCGTGTGTGCGTGGGTTTCCTCCGGGTGCTCTGGTTTCCTCCCACAGTCCAAAGACGTGCAGGGTAGGCGGATTGGCCATGATAAATTGCCCTCAGTGACCAAAAAGGTTAGGAAGGGTTATTGGATTACAGGGGATAGGGTGGAAGTGGGCCGGTGCAGACTCGATGGGCCAAACAGCCTCCTTGCATTGTATGTTCTATGTTCTAAATACAGAGCAAGTTTTCCAGTTGATTTGACCAAATAATTTTCCAGTTGATTTGACCAAATAATTTTACACCCCAGTTTCAAAAGTGTTCTTGGTGTGTGCAGTTTGCTTATTATGTTACTGTAAATCTTTTATCATCCTTCAGTTGTTTATGTATGAAAGGTATATACAGATTATTCTGCACGCTGAATCATTCATAATGTAATGCAAATTACATTATTTTATATTGAAGACAAACATTTCCAAGTGCAAAAAATAAAGACTTGCAATTATATAGCACCTTTCATGACAATTGGACGTCTTAAAGTGCTTTATAGTCAATGAAGTACTTTTGAAGTGTACTCACTGTTGCAATATAGGAAACATGGATGGCAAGTTCCCACAAACAACAATGTGATAATGACTAGATAATCTGCTTTTTTGGTGCTGCTCATCGAGGGATAATCATGGTCAAGATAACAGGGATGACCTCCTGTTCATCTTTGAAATAGTGCAACAGGATTTTTTACATCCATCAGAGAGGGTCTCAGTTTAACATTTCATCTGAAAGGCAGCAGATCCTATCTTCAGTGTCAGCCCAAATTTGTGTGCTCCTATCCTAAAGAAGCTTTGATTCAGAAGTGAGGGTGCCAACAACTGTACCATGGCTGACACAATAGAAAGTGTCCTTATGGGGGACTCCTAGTCATTTTGTGAATCTACTGGAAATCTAGTCATAAAAATGGGGCTGACAAGAAATGAAGAACTGGTAATATTGGCGGGAATGCGGCAACAATGGTAGTGACTACAATAGCTGTCGGCTTGAAAATGTATCACCAAATTCTTATTACGGGGAATCCCCGTAAACAAAAGTGTTGAACAATATTTGGTACTCTGTGGGACCCATGTATATAATTAGTCCTTATTGTTTTTCTTGGATAGCCAAGAAATATTTCTCATTGTGACAAAGTGACAACAGAAGGCAATCTCAATTGTTCTTGGGCATCTTATTTAGTTAAAATTATTTTGGTTAAACTGAAGAATTACATTTTTTTGGGATCTTATAGCATCAAACTTGAAATTGCTTCGTAGTGCATTAACAAGTAAATCAGTTAATCTTTGCGGTAATGCATTTGAGGTAGACATGTTGGCCAGAACCTGCCTGGCTCTTCTCGTGCACAACCAAAGCATGAGAACCTGCCAATGGGGGTCAGTTCAACAATTTACCTGGAGAAGGGAGTATTCATAATCCACAATACTGTTGCAATGTACTGTTAGTCCAGAATAGATGATGCAGTCAGGTGCTGGGTCGTGAACCCACAGTCTCCGTGATTCTGATGTGATTGTTGCAAACTGTCACATTGGCATTGCATTTATTGTAAGCAGTGGTGTTGAAAAGGAAATTGTTCTTGTAACACATGCTTTTCTTTGTTGGAGCTCTTGGAATATAATTTTGTTTAGTAGAAGAGCTAAACAAATAACAGTTTGTGTGTACTATCTGATCTTTATATATTTCTGATTCTCAGAAGGATAATAAATGTAACATTTATACTATTACTCTTGCATCAGATTTGGACATCTATCAACATAAGTTTAGTGAACTTACTCAGAGCCAGATCCTGTTCCGAATCACCAGTGCATCAATTTTGAGCAGTGTGAGACCACATTCGGAGACCAGTTCTCACTGGCCTGAGCGTATACATGGTGTAGCCTATTCTTTTGTAGTACCTCCTGGAATCTCTCTCAACTGTGCGTGAACACTCTTTAATATTATTAGAAAGCAGACCTTCCCAACATTAAAAACAAATTGCTCAGTAGGTAATGCTCCATAATGCATGAACACTGACATGAGCAAAGCACAGTTGGCATTGCAGTTTTGCTCTTAATGCCCTTGCCACTCCATGAATGTAATTTGAGGCTGGTAACTTCAGTATAGTTACAACTTACTTTCCTCGGGGATCCTCCATAATTAAGGATTCAACTTTAAATTTTGTGCAAAACTCTAATGTTATCAATTAATTACCCTTAGTAATTTTGCAATGAATCAAAGAGAGAAATGAAACCCCACGTTAATCCGCTAATCCTACAGAAATCCTGGTTTATCTTCTTGGAATCTGTCACAGTTTTTCAGGGACAGTTTTGTTTTTTTAAAGGGGATTTCAGCATCAATTGTTTTGATTTGTTCTTAGCACTGTATTTTTAGTGCTCAAGTTTAGATGGCCAGATAACCAAATAATGGTTTACATAAAGTCATGCATGCTACAATGAAGGCAAATAGCATGTGCTTTGGAAGGGAACTGAGATACGTACATGAAGGAGATGAGAATATACTGATTAGTTTAGATGGTTGCATGGGAGGCGAAATGTGTGATTATAGACCAGTTAAGGATAATGTCTGTTACTGTCCTGTAAATTTTACGTTACTTGCTCCAACAATAGAAAAATAAATAAATGTTTTTTTTTAAAGGTATTGGTATTCATAAAGTATATATTTTTCCATTTAACAGTGTATCACAGATGGACTCAAAGTTGTTCGAATGTCATCAGAGTCCGAAGTGCACGAAACTGAGCTATTGAATGACCAGCATGCACAAAAGTCTGAAGGTGGTTCTGTGTGGCAAGTGACTGACATGGTCCGCCTGCGCCGGTTTCTCTGTTTTGGTTCTGAGGGTGGGACATACTATATCAATGAGGAAAAGCTTAAGAAAGAAAATGCTGAAGCCATATTGAGATTGATAGAAGAAGGTAAAGGGGCTGAAGTTGTCCAGGAAATAAAGACATTCGGTGTTGAAGGAAGAGCGGCCACACAAGATCCTACTTTGTTCGCTTTGGCTCTTTGCACACAGTGCTCAGATACTTCCACAAAACAAGCTGCATACAAAGTTCTGGCTGAAGTCTGTCACATACCGACTCACCTATTTACATATATACAGTTTCGAAAGGATCTCAGCGGAGGGATGAAATGTGGTATATGGGGAAGAGCGCTGAGGAAAGCAGTGACAAACTGGTACAACAGTAAAGATGGGATGGCTATTGCAATGGCAGTTACAAAGTACAAGCGAAGAGCAGGATGGTCGCACAAAGATTTGCTTCGGTTGTCACATCTGAAGCCAGCTAATGAAGGTGAATAACAAAATATTGCGTAGCACTGATTTTTAACCCCCCCCCCCCCCCCTAACATTTTCAGCACCTCTTGTGAAACTGAGAATTCTCACTGGGGTACAGTTCCATGGGTATCAGCAAGTTATTCTGTGGTAAACTTGAGGCCAGTCTTATTCCCATCTAATGTTCATTTATCACCATTTTCCAGATGCAATGTTTAGACCGCTGTCCTAGCTGAGACCAGTTAACTTGGTATAAGCTGGGTATTGCGTTTGAGTCTTTGATATCAGTGTTACACTTAACAAACGCTGTCTCGGTCTCTGAGAGACTTTGGGTGAATGTGATTGAAGTATTTTCCAAAATAATTATTTATGCTTAAGATATTGCAGTGTAAGCTGATTTGGGAGATAAAGGTCTGGCAAAAGCTACCTGTTCATTAAATCAGTGGTCCTTAATGACCTTCTGCATGCTACAATATTTAGATTCATCTTATTGAAAGTGCATGCTTGCGAGTTGGGACCTTGCCATTTCCTGTAGTCTTAATTGTTCTAGCAGTATCAGATGTTGTCAAGTTCAGTTTTCCTCCCATGTGTCTATGACAGGTGTTCTTTTAAAATGACTTGCTTTGTACTTTTCTGCTATTTTTTAATACATGTTAACTTTCTATAAATATTGTGGAGTTGTGTTTGCTGTTTCCATTTTTACCTTTGTAAGTTCTGATTCATTGTGCTTTCAACTTCTACACGTCTTTGATTTTTTTTTTCTTCCCTTTTTCATTAAAAGCAGTAGTTTTTACTCCATGAATTTAAATTTGATGTTCACTTTCCCACCTTTTTTTTTCAATCTTTGTGTTCCAGCCATTTTCTGGTTAAAGATATCCAAGTAGTGTGTCCTTATGTTTTTTAATGAATTGTTCTCTTCAATATCTCAAATTGGCTAGGGTGACTGACCAACTAATAATTAAAATGTTCTTCCCTTTTGCAATTGTGCCGTAGATGGGCAAAATCGTGGATTTTCAAATTGCAGTGGGTCCTATCATTCATTGATCGAGGAGTTGAATGACTGTATTCTTACCTTGCAAATGAAAATTGATATATGGAGGAGGGCAGACACAAACTCTTGTATCTTGTGTTTCAGTTTGTTAATTGACTAGTTTGCAATAAGCTTGTTTTTGTTATTTGAATATGCCTTTGGCGCCACAATTAAATAACCATGAAAATAACTTTAAAAGTTTTAAATAAAACTTGATGGTTCTGGTACTCAAGTACTCTTTTGGACCATGCAACTATGACTGATGCTAGGGGGGGGAGGGGAAACAAACAATTGCAGACTCTTTGCAACCTCAGCCAATACAGTTACTTCTGTCATGGTTAAATTGTTAGATTTTCTGAGACACGATCTACAGGCATTTAGACAGGCGAGGGCTAATTAGGGAAATTCAGCATGGCTTTGTAAGGAGAAAGTCATGTCTCACGAATTTGATTTGAGTTTTTTGAAGGGATAACCAAGAAGGTAGATGAGGGCAGTGCAGTCGACATTGTCTACATGGACTTTAGCAAGGCCTTTGACAAGGTACCGCATGATAGGTTGTTGCAAAAGGTTAAATCTCACGGAATCCAGGGTGAGGTAGCCAATTGGATACAAAATTAGCTTGGCGACCGAAGCCAAAGGGTGGTTGTGGAGGGTTGTTTTTCAAACTGAAGGCCTGTGACCAACGGTATGCCTCAGGGATCGGTGCTGTGTCCACTGTTATTTGTTATATTATTAATGATTTTGATGAGAATGTAGAGGCATGGTTAGCAAGTTTGTAGATGATACCAAGATTGGTGGCATAGTGGATAGTGAAGAAGGTGATATAAGATTGCAACAGGATCTTGACCAATTGGGCCAGTGGACCAATGAATGGCAGATGGAGTTTAATTTGGATAAATGTAAGGTGATGTATTTTGGCAGATCAAGTCAGAGCAGGACTTACTCAATTAATGGTAGTGAGTTGGGGAGAGTTACAGAACAAAGAGATCTAGGAGTACAGGTTCATAGCTACTTGAAGGCAGAGTCACAGGTGGACAGGGTGGTGAAGAAGGCATTCAGCATGCCAGGTTTTATTGGTCAGAATATTGAATTCAAGAATTGGGACATCTTGTTAAAGTTGTACAAGACATTGGTAAGACCACACATGGAATACTGTGTTCAGTTCTGGTTACCTTATTATAGGAAGGATATTGTTAAATTAGAAAGAGTGCAGAAGAATTTTACGAGGATGCTACCAGGACTTGATTGTCTGAGTTATAAGGAGAGGCTGGATAGGTTGGAACTTTTTTCCCTGGAGCGTAGGAGGCTTATGGGTGATCTTATAGAGGTCTATAAAATAATGAGAGCATAGATAAGATAGACAGTCAACATCTTTTCCCAAAGTTAGAGGAGTCTAGATCTGGAGGGCATAGGTTTAAGGTGAGAGGGGAGAGATACAAAAGAGACCAGAGGGGAAATGTTTTCACACACAGGGTGGTGAGCATCAGGAATGAGCTGCCAGAAGCACTGGTAGAGGTGGGTACAATTTTTTCCTTTAAAAAAGTTAGACAGTTACATGGACAGGGTGGGCATAGAGGGATGTGGGCCAAATGCAGCCAAGTGGGACTATTTAGTGATAGAAACTGGGCGGCATGGGCAAGCTGGGCCGAAGGGCCTGTTTTTATGCTGTAAACATCCAGAACATCTATGAGTTGTGTGACTAGACTGCATACATAAGACCTAAGGCCTGCATTTGTCCTTCTTATTGGAGTGCATGAACTGATCAGGATCGCATCAGTTTATCATCCAGGAGAAGTCAAGGCTGTGTACCTTTAAACCGAAGTGTGTGACAATTGGAACATTTTGGGAATATTGACTTCTAAATATGGACACTATTTAAGGGTTAAAAGCCTGGGGTTAGAATGTGCTTGTTTGCAGTGGTCGAGGTTTAAAATATAATACTGATCTGCAGGATCTGGATCATTTGTAGCAGCCAGCAGGAGCAATTGACGAAGGAATATGTTTTTAAGTCTGAGCTAATGCATAGTAGTTTGCCTGGGGAGGTCCCTGGAGAATTAGAGTGCTTTGCAGCCTGCAGAGAGAATTTGTTTTTTAAGCTTGGAGAGATGAAGCCATTATTGGATGGAGCCAGGGATTGCAGGTAGACATTTTGAGAAGCTGTGGAGAGAGGCAGTTTTGGAGAAAATTGTGGAGAGAGACAGGGTTTTGGAGAAAAGGCTTTTGGAAATGAAGTCTGATCTGGCAGCCCTTGTGTTTTTAGACCACAGATAAAGGCGGTTTTCTTTCTCAGTAGGATAAGGGGAAAATGTAATGATTTGAAAGTTGAAGGCAAGGAAGAGGCTGAAATTACTAAGTTGAAGCAGCTATTTGAAGATATTCAGCCAGAGTCTGAAAGGGTTCTAACAAGAGCCTGAATCTGTTCTGTACCACAAGAATTACTCTACGCCCTGATAATTTCAAACTGGATTAAGAGGTGTATGATTCTTTTCTTGTTGTTTAATGGAAAATTGTATAGTTGTGTTAAGGGGCAATTGGAAGCTGTTCTTTTTTGGGTTTGAAGTTAAAAGTTTAATATTATATTTATAATAAAGGTTTTGTTTTAGAAATACCAAAGCCCGATCTTCTTTTTTTTTTTTTTTTTTTTTTTTGTTCATGCATTCTCTCCTGGAGCAAATTTGCACAGTCTTAAAAAATAATAATCTTGTGCGAGGTGTGCGGGAAGCCCAGCAAACCATGTCCACATGTTTTGGGCATGCCCGAACCTTAAAGGGTTTTGGCAGGGTTTTGCTAAAGCAATGTCCAGAGTGCTAGACATGCGGGTGGTGCCGAGTCCGGAGGTAGCAATCTTTGGAGTGCCAGAAGATCTGGCAGTTCAGGGAGTGAAAGAGGCCGACGTCCTGGCCTTTGCCTCCCTGGTAGCCCGGAGGTGGATCCTTTTAATGTGGAGGGACTCGAAGCCCTCGAGTGTGGAGACTTGGATCAGGGACATGGCTGGGTTTCTCAGGCTGTAGAAAATAAAGTTTGCCTTGAGAGGGTCAATGCTGGGGTTCTCTCGCAGGTGGCAGCCATTCGTCGACTTTCTCGAGGAAAATTAAAATGTCGGCAGAAGCAGCATCCCGGGGCAGGTAGGTGCAATATGGTTGAGGGATGTATAGAAGGGGTAGGGTGGGAAATGTCTTTTTTTACCATGTTGATGTTTATGTTATTATTATTGCGTTTGTTATTGTTATAAACATTTTGCAAATAATTCAATAATATATATATTTTTTAAATAATAATCTTTATTAATGTCACAAGTATGCTTACAATAAAACTGCAATGAAGCCACTGTGAAAATCCCCTGGTCACCACACCACAGCGCCTGTTCGGATACACTGAGGGAGAATTCAGAATGTCTAATTCAATTAACAAGCACGTCTTTTGGGACTTTGCGGGACGCATCCGGAGGTAACCCACGCAGACACTGGGAGAACGTGCAGACTCCACACAGACGGTGACCAAAGCCGGGAATCGAACCCAAGTCCCTGGCAATGTGAAGCAACAGTGCTAACCACTGTGCTATTGTGCCAACTAAAATATTGTGATTTTGATCCAGCATCCTAGCCACTGTTGTGGTCTGGTCTGGGATCCTATTACACGTGGGGGCTCGCTACCGGATTCTTAAATATAATTATTTGTTTGGCTTGGGGTTATTGAACTTAAAGACAATGAGTGTGTGTGGTGATGTGTTGGGTAGGCTGGGTCGATGTGGACTGCACTTGATGCAATGTAGCGAGAGACAGACCTCCAACACTTGATAAGATGCAACACTATTTTATTTAACATCTAAACTATTATACATGTTCAACTGTGGGTTGACACTATGCTGACTTGACTGGAGACCTGATACTAGCCTAACCAGACTTACTAGCTACCACATGGTGTTTGCACTGGCCAGCTCACTAACTCTGACTGTCTCAGAGGCTAGGTCCCGAGAGAGCGGGAAAACTGGTGCCCTCTGGCTTTATAGTGGCCGTGTCCTGTCTGGTGATTGGCTGCTCTGTTCTGTGTGCTTACTGGTCATCCTGTGTGTCAATCACTGCCTGTCTGTACTCCATTATATACATAGATGTATATTATGACATCTCGCCCCCCTTTTTTTTGTATCGTGTGTGTTGAGATAATAAATATTAAGGTGCATGTGCGTGTGGATGTGTATATGTGCGTGACTATATACAGAATATGCTAAAATGACCTTATGTACACAGGAAGGTGTCGCTAGTGCAGATATAGGGCAGATGAAACAGTAAAAAATGATATTTACAGAGGTCCAAACGATAAGGTAACACAGTTGTGCAAAAGTTCAGTCTATAAGTTTAGTCTCTGCGGCGCGCGATGAATTCTGGTTGACTGCCTCAAGGGTGGATCAGGGGCCGCCTGCACCTGGATTAGGTGGGACCGCCGCCAATGCGGTGGTCGCAGAGGTCGGCAGGATTGCTGGTAGATTGGTGACCTCGTGGTAGGGCACATCCGGAGGAGGCATTGTGTGAGGCGGGACATCATGGTTAGGTGGCGGGCGTGGAACTCTGCGCAGCGCCCATCTGTTGCGTCGAAGGAAGGAGCCACCAGCCATGCGGACGAGGCACGATCCCGGGGCCACCTGCTTGACCACCACAGCTGTGGCGGACCAGCCGCCGTCAGGCAACTGCACACGAATATGATCAGTTGGGACCAGCTCGGGGAGATCCGTGGCATGAGCGTTGTATGCTGATTTCTGTTGGGCCCGAGACTGCTGCATCTTTTGTATGACCATGAGGTGGTCAAGGTCTGGAACATGGATGGCTGGAACCGTGGTTTGCAGAGGGCGATTCATGAGCATCTGCGCGGGAGACAACCCAGTGGACAGCGGGGATGCTCTGTATGCCAGCAACGCCAAGTTGAAGTCGGAGCCGGAGCCTGAGTCTGCAGCCTTGCATAGTAATCTCTTGACGATATGGACCCCTTTTTCGGCCTTCCCATTTGACTGCGGGTAGTGAGGGCTGGAGGTTACGTGACGAAAGTTGTATCGGCGGGCAAAATCGGACCATTCCTGGCTGTAAAAACAGGGACCGTTGTCACTCATCACCGTGAGCGGTATCCCATGTCTGGCAAACGTTTCTTTGCATGCTTTAATCACCGCCTTTGACGTGAGGTCGGACAGTTTCTCCACCTCTGGGTAATTGGAGAAGTAGCCGACCAGGAGGGCATAGTCACGCCCCTTGGCGTGGAAAAGGTCGACACCGATTTTGGACCATGGGGAGGTCACTAACTCATGTTGCTACAGAGTTTCTTTGGGTTGAGCTGGCGGGAAATTCTGACATGTGGGGCAGTTGAGGACCGTGTTGGCAACGTCCTGGCTATGCCCGGCCAATAGACTGCCTCTCGAGCTCTGCGTCGACATTTCGCGACCCCCAGGTGACCCTCATGGAGTTGGCCGAGCACCATGGCTCGCAGGCTCTGTGGAATCACAATCCTATCGAGCTTCATGAGGATGCCGTCCACCACCGTCAGGTCGTCCTTGACGTTGTAAAACTGGGGACACTGTCCCTTCTGCAAGCCATTCGTGAGGTGCTGCATCACTCGCTGTAGCAGAGGATCCTTGGCCGTTTCCTCACGAGTTTGGATGACTCTCATCAGGGGCCGGAAGGTTGGAGGCACACAATTGCACCTGCGCATCGATTTGGCACACAAAGTCAGTTTGTTCACACGGTGTGGTGATAGACCTGGAAAGGGGATCTGCAACAATGAGTTCTATGCCTGGCGTGTAGACCAGTTCAAAGTCATAGTGGCGTAGCTTGAGAAGGATGCGTTGTGACCGAGGCGTCATGTCATTCAAATCCTTCTGGATTATGTAGACCAATGGCCTGTGGTCCGTCTCAACCGTGAATTTTGGGAGGCCGTACACATAGTCGTGAAATTTGTCGATTCCCATTAGGAGGCCCAGGCATTCCTTCTCAATCTGAGTGTACCGTTGCTCAGTGGGCGTCATGGCTCTGGAGGCGTACGCAACTGGGGCCCATGAAGAGGAGTCATCCCATTGGAGGAGCACCACCCCAATACCGTCCTGGCTCGCGTCAGTGGATATTTTGGTCTCTTTGGTAGAGTTGAAGAACGCCAGAACCAGGGCTGTGGTGAGTTTTGCCCTCCGCTCACGCCATTCGTTCTCATGAGCGGGCAGCCATTGGAATTCCGTCAACTTTTTGAGGAGATGGCAGGGGGCTGTGGTATGTGCCGCCATGTTGGGAATGAACTTCCCGAGGAAGTTGACCATCCCTAGAAAGCGGAGGACGCCTTCTTGTCCTCTGGGGTCTTCATGGCGTTGATCGCCGAGACCTTGTCAGCATCTGGCCACACGCCTTGCTGCAAGATGTGGTCACCAAGGAATTTGATTTCTGATTGACCGAACGAGCACTTGGCTCTGTTGAGTCGGAGGCCATGCTCATGGATTCTGTGGAATACCGGCTTGAGGCGATCGATGTGTTCTTGAGGAGTTGTGGACCAGATTATGACATCGTCAACATGCATGCGCACCCCCTCGATACCCTCCATCATCTGTTCCATGATGCGGTGAAATACCTCTGAGGCAGAGATGGTGCCAAAAGGCATCCGGTTGTAGCAGTAGCGACCGAATGGGGTATTGAATGTGCACAGCTTGCGACTGGATGCATCCAGCTGTATTTGCCAGAACCCCTTTGAGGCGTCCAGCTTCATAAAGTGTTTGGCATGAGCCATCTCGCTGGTCAACTCTTCTCGTTTTGGTACCGGGTAATGTTCCCTCATGATGTTGCGGTTTAAATCCTTGGGGTCAATGCAGATTCGAAGCTCCCCTGACGGCTTCTTGACGCAGACCATGGAGCTGACCCAGTCCGTGGGTTCTATGACCTTTGATATGATGCTCTGGTCCTGGAGGTCCTGTAACTGCTGCTGGAGGTCCTGTAACTGCTGCTTGAGGCGGTCCTTGAGGGGTGCCGGCACCCGACGTGGTGCGTGGATCACAGGGGTGGCGTTTGGTTTGAGCAGGATTTTGTATCGATATGGGAGTGTGCCCATTCTGTCGAACACGCTGTGGTACTGTGTGATGATGTCATCAATTTCAGCCTGGAAATTCTCATCAGGTGAGGCCGTCGCCGGTGATGATGACATGGTGTGGACTCGCTGAACCAGGTTCAGGAGTTTGCAGGCCCGAGCAGGGACGCTCTGTCAGGTCCCACGATCTCAAATCGCAGTGTCGCTTTAAATGACTTATTGGAAACTCCGAGTTGGCATGAGCCACTGGCAGCTATGGCATTGCCATTGGAGTCAAGGAGCTGGCAGGCCGGTGGAAGAATGCTTGGTCTGACGCGGATGGTGTCGAGATCGGATTTGGAGATGAGGTTCGCCGATGCGCCAGTGTCCAGTTTGAACCGGATGCGAGCCTTGTTGACTGTGAGGACAGCACACCACTCATCGTCGGGATCCACGCTGAGGATCAGGAGGTGCTTCGCTGTCTTGGGGAAAGGCAGCGCATGCTTCGTAATGATGCCCACCCGGTATGGAGATGTGAGGCACGCAGCATCAGGATCTGTTGGGCTGTCGGGGTCGGAGTCTGGCATGGCCTGCTGTATTGAACGGATGCTTCTGCGCCGCGGCTGGGATCGCTGGATGCTGGGCAGTGGAACAGATCCGCAAAGGGCTGTGTAATGGCCAAGCTTGCCACACTGTAGACATCGTCGTGATTCTGCAGGACATTGACGCTTTAAATGGGCGGAGCCACAATTCGGACACGTCATGACGCCAACGTCAGCGCGTTCCGTGCACCATCGCGCATGCGCAGTGCGGTCGAACGACGTACGCACCTGCGCAGTCAGGTCGTCGGTCTCGCCGTCCCCTCGGTCATGGCGTGCATGCGCAGGAGCCCGGGGAAAGCGCGCGGAATGGCCACTCTCGTCGATACTTAGGTCCTGCATTTGTGCGATAGCCTGCACCCGTTCCGCCTCGTGGGAGGTTAGCTTTGCCATTTCTGCCGCCATGATGTGGGAGTACCGATTGTTAGCATGTTCGTGGAGAACGCACGTTTCGATGGCGATGGTGAGGGTGAGCTGCTTGACTTTCAGGAGCTGCTGGTGAAGGGAATCGGAGTGGACCCCAAAAACGATCTGATCCCGGATCATGGAATCAGTGGTCGAGTCATAGTTAGATGACTGCGCGAGGATGGGAGATGGGTCAGAAAGGATTGAAAAGGTTCATCCTTACCCTGAAGCCTCTGCTGGAAAAGGTACCGTTCAAAGCTCTCATTCACCCCAATGTCTCAGTTGCTGTCGAACGTCAGTCGGACTGTTTTAAATTTTGTCTTGTCTTCGCCTTCAGCGAATGTAAGGGAGTTGTAGATGTGAATGGCGTGGTCCCCGGCTGTGGAGAGGAATAGTGCGATCTTCCTGGCGTCCGATGCGGCCTCGAGGTCGGTGGCTTCTAGATAGAGTTGGAACTTTTGTTTGAAGATCTTGCAATTTGCACCGAGGTTGCTGGCGCTGCGGATGAGGGCGGATGTTTTCCATGCCACCGGATGGGTGTTTGCTGGTCAACGCTGATTCACTCAAGGTAGGTCTGTCAATTTTCAGCATCACTCACTGGTACCATGATGTGTTGGGTAGGCTGGGTCGATGTGGACTGCATTTGATGCAGTGTAGCGAGAGACAGACCTCCAATACTTGATAAGATGCAACACGATTTTATTTAACATCTAAACTATTATACATGTTCAACTGTGGGTTGACACTATGCTGACTTGACTGGAGACCTGATACTAGCCTAACCAGACTTACTAGCTACCACATGGTGTTTGCACTGGCCAGCTCACTAACTCTGACTGTCTCAGAGGCTAGGTCCCGAGAGAGCAGGAAAACTGGTGCCCTCTGGCTTTATAGTGGTCGTGTCCTGTATGGTGATTGGCTGCTCAGTTCAGTGTGCTTACCGGTCATCCTGTGTGTCAATCACTGCCTGTTTGCACTCCCATATATACATAGATGTATATTATGACATGTGGAATGATTGCATTCTTGAAATTTAAAGAGGGAGTGACTTGGGATGGTTCTTTCAGTTGTAAAAATGTTCCTGGTGTGCAAGCTATTACTTGGAACGGTTTGCAAAGGGAGACTAAAGCAAAACTATTGGGTTTGGTGGAGAAGCTGTAGCTAATCTTATCAAAAGGGGTGAGTCAGGTCGTGATAAATAAGAAGTCTTACAACACCAGGTTAAAGACCAACAGGTTTGTTTCGATGTCACTAGCTTTCGGAGCGCTGCTCCTTCCTCAGGTGACTGAAGAGGTATGTTCCAGAAACATATATAGACAGATTCACAGATGCCAGACAATGCTTGGAATGCGAGCATTATCAGGTGATTAAATCTTTACAGATCCAGAGATGGGGTAACCCCAGGTTAAAGAGGTGTTAATTGTGTCAAGCCAGGACAGTTGGTAGGATTTTGCAGGCCAGATGGTGGGGGATGAATGTAATGCGACATGAATCCCAGGTCCCGGTTGAGGCCGCACTCATGTGTGCGGATCTTGGCTATAAGCTTCTGCTTGGCGATTCTGCGTTGTCGCGCGTCCTGAAGGCCGCCTTGGAGAACGCTTACCCGGAGATCAGAGGCTGAATGCCCTTGACTGCTGAAGTGTTCCCCGACTGGACGGGAACATTCCTGCCTGGTGATTGTCGTGCGATGTCCGTTCATTCGTTGTCGTAGCGTCTGCATGGTCTCGCCAATGTACCACGCTTCGGGGCCTCCTTTCCTGCAGCGTATGAGGTAGACAACATTGGCCGAGTCGCACGAGTATGTACCGCGTACCTGGTGGGTGGTGTTCTCACGTGTAATGGTGGTATCCATGTCGATGATCTGGCACGTCTTGCAGAGATTGCTATGGCAGGGTTGTGTGGTCTCGTGGTCAATGTTCTGAAGGCTGGGTTGTTTGCAGCAAACTTGTATGTATATATGGGAGTGCAAACAATCCTTTCATCAACAGAGAAAGCTTCTCTCTACCCTGCCTCGATAGCTCATTATTTTAAACAACTCAATCAAATTTCTCTTCTCCAAGGGAAATAGTCCTAACTTCTCCAGTCTTATTCATTTTAACTAAGGTACCTCATCACTGGAAGCATTCTCCTTTCTGCACAATCTCTAACATCTTCACATCATTCCTAAAGTGTGGTGCCCAGAATTGAACATAATTTTACCACCGACTTCGAGACACTTGCTTCAGGGCAAAAGACATCCCGATTCTGTACTTGTTGGCAGTGGAATTGACTTGGTAATTTTACTGGAGGCAGCCTCCTACGTGACTGCCTCTGGGTCCACCATCCAGTCAAGGAGAGGTTGCCAATGCCCCCCGTCCAAACAGAAGATCGGCAGCTCTAAAACTCAGCAACATTACCAGAAGAGAGAACTCAGGCAAGTAAGTCAAAACTGAAGTTCAGGATGGCCGAGGGTTGTAGGCATCCATAGGGCAACATTCTCATGATGATTGTTCGGTCTGCAGGGGCAGCCTTTTCTGCCCGCAAATCCCTCTTTGGACCATGGAGGTTTCAATAGCCCCTTCGGCCGCTGCAATGAGGCAGCATCCCCCAACCGGTGGGGTGGGGGGGGGGGGGCGGTCCTGGGTCCTGTAAAATGTCCCTTAATTATGAAGATTGACTATTTTTCCAGGGACCCGGGTTTGAGTCCTGGCTTGGGTCCCTGTACTGCGCTGTAATGTTCTATGTTCTGTCTGTGCGGAGTCTGCACGTTCTCCCCGTGTCTATGTGGGTTTCTTCCGGGCGCTCCTGTTTCATCCCACAAGACCCGAAAGACGTGCTTTTTAGGTGAATTGAACATTCTGAATTGTCCCTTGGTGTACCCGAACAGGTGCCGTAGTGTGGCGACTAGGGGATTTTCCCAGTAACATCATTGCAGTGTTAATGTAAGCCTACTTGTGACAGTAATAAAGATTATTAGTGATACACTAGGGATGAAGTCAACAAAATCAATATAGGGATGAAGTCAACAAAATCAATATATAGTTAGATATGCCCTGTTTTAAACTTAGGCAAAAATATGGGTTTTATTTTCCTTGATTGTTGGAAACTTTGGCTTGAAGAAAATAAAGTGACTAGAATTTAATGTGACTATAGTACTGTTTTATTTCAGAATACATAAGTGTATATTGAATAAATCCGAAAGCATTGTCTCGCATTAGATTTGGAGAATGGTATTTTGAGTCAATTTGTTTTGTCTTTTCTAGATCTCACTTTGGTCACCAAGTATATTATGAAAGGTTGGAAGGAGGTTGAAGAAGCCTACAAGGATAAAGACAACTCTGATGGAATCCAGAGGCTATTGAAGTACTTTGAAGCTCTGGAGAGAGTGAAAATCACCCGAGATGAACATGAGGTTGCTCAGCTTATTGAGGAGTACAGGCTGGTCAAGGAACACCTATTGACTAATCACCTGAAATCACAAGAGGTGAGTGAATAAATGCATTGACCGTTGTTCACGAGATAGTGCATAAAACTATTGAAACCAACATATTATTTATTAACCATTGCTACTTGAACAGCATCTAATAAAGTATTTGTGGATCAAACTAGGAGGAGAAAAAAAACTTATTTCCATTCCACCAAATGGGCATTTTCTAATTGACCAAAAAGAAACCCACTACACTGCCATTGAGCTGGTTGCCAACATGTATGATAATATCCCAAATCATAGAATCATAGAATTTGCAGTGCAGAAGAAGGCCATTTGGCCCATCGAGCCTGCACCGGCCCTTGGAAAGAGCGCCCGACCTATACCCACACCTCCACCCTATCCCCGTAACCCCACCTAACTTTTTTGGACACTATGGTCAAGTTAGCATGGCCAATTGACCTAACCTGCACATCTTTGGACTGTGGGAGGAAACCGGAGCACCCGGAGGAAACCCACGCACACTGGGAGAACGTGCAGACTCCGAACAGGCAGTGACCCAAGCTGGGAATCGAACCTGGGACCCTGGAGCTGTGAAGCAATTGTGCTAACCACTATGCTACCGTGCTGCCCCACTCATAAACACTCATGCTGATCTTTACTTGCCCCATACCTTCGCCTACTTCACCTATATTTGAATCTTGCTAATTTGCTAACTTTCAACAAATACTGAAAACAGCCCTTAACCATGATTGTTTCTGAACTCAATTTAACTGTGATTACTTTGACACAAATGTTACTCTAGGATGCTGCTCGGATGGTGTTATTAGAAAAAAATCGGATGGTATATTTGTTCTCTTAAAAAGAATGCATTATTGAAAAATGCTTTCTCTCATTTAGTTATTAGATGGATTTTGACAGTGACTTTCTGAGATGCCTTCGTACTGGTTATATAGATGAGGTTCTGTTTTTAAACTTTTCATGGGATATACATGTCTCTAGTTAGGCCAGCATTTATTGCCCAATCCTAATTACTGTTGCGAAGATGATGGTGAGCCACCTTCTTGAACCGCTACATTCCACGTGGTGTAGGTACAAGCACAGTGCTGTTAAGAAGGAATTTTGACTCCGCGACAGGGAAGGAATGAATGCAAGTCAGGATGTTGTGTAGCTTGAAGGGGACCTTGCCGGGGTTGGTATTCCCGTGCGTCTTCTACCCTTGTCCTTTTAGGTGGTTGAGGTCGGAAATGTAGAAAGCGCTGGTGAGGAGACTTGATGAATTGCTGCAGTGCATCTTGAAGGTGGTACACATTGCTGCCACTGTGCATCAGTGATGAAGGAAGTGAATGTTGAAGGTGGTGGATTGTGCACCAATCAAGCAAGCTGCTTTGTCCTGGATGGTGTGGAGCTTATTGACTTTTGGAGCTCCACTCATCCAGGCAAGTGGAGAGTATTCCATCGCACTTCTGGCTTGTGTCTTGTAGATGGTGGAAGATTTTGGGGAGTCAAGAGGTAAATTAGTCACCACAGAATTTCCAGTCTCTGACCTGCTCTTGTAGCCACAGTATTTATATGGCTAGTACAGTTCAGTTTCTGATGCATGGTAACCCCCAGGATGTTGATAGTGGGGAACTCCGCAATGGTAATCTCATTGAATGTCATGGGGCAATTGTTGGATTCTTTCTTGTTGGAAATGGCCATTGCCTGGCACTTGCATGGTGTGAATGATACTTTCACTTGTCAGCCGAGATCTGAATGTTATTGCGGTCTTGCTGCATATGGGCATAGACTGCTTCAGTGTGTGAAGAGTCACTATTGGTGCTGAAAGTAACATGTGTGTTATCACTGAAGGTTCAGCATGTTGTCAATAATTTTCTGTTGAAAAATCATACATAAAACAATGATTTTTCACTGCCATGTAATATTGTTCTTGTGCGACACTCTCAATTCATCATCTCAAACTGCAACGGATCTGTCCCACCAGAACATCAAAATGGTGTAAAATTGCTTCCAGTTCAGACAAACTCAATAATTTCCGAATTAAAGTGGATATTGTATGAAAAATAACATTAGGCTTTACTGAACTAGAGAACCTTTGTGATCATCTCTCCTCTTTTGCCTTTACTTTCCTCTCTTGCCTTTACTATCCTCTCTTGCCTTCACTCTTGTTCATGGTATATTACTTGTACTTGATCTTATGCAGATGGCTGGCTTTAACAGGGGATACAATTATGCCCTTATAAAGAGTAATAGACAAACTGTGGTGGTTTGGGTAAGGAGGTGCACGATTGTAATACGTATCTCTATAATGTCATGTGAGAGTACCTTTAAGAAATGGGTGTTTATAAATGGGTATGTATATACATATCTGTAGTGAGAATACCTTTAAGAAATGGGTGTTTACTACTGCAGTGATGTCACAGTCTGGGTGGAGCTGGGCTGTCTGTCAGCTTTTTACTTTCGTTTTAGGCTGTTTGCGGCAGGGTGTGTTTTAGTTTCGTTTTCAGAGCTGGATAGCTGCAGTCACAGACAGAAAGTGCATGAGTCTCTCTCTCTGTAATCTAAAGACTGTAAATCGATCCTTTGGTGATTTAAAACTAATAACTGCTCTCAGTAGTGACTTTAACCTGATGTGCTTCTGTTTAAAGGTTTTTTTTCAGTCTTATGGATGTTAAAAGGACAGCTTAAGGATTACTTAGTGTTGTATTCTTTGGGGGTTATATTTGAATTGATGGTTGCTAACATGGTCACTGTATATTTTTAAAAGGTTAACTTGAGTTCATAGAATAAACATTGTTTTGCTTTCAAAAATACTTTTCCATTTCTGCTGTACCACGCCTGTAGAGTGGGCCGTGTGCTCCCCATACCACAATCTATTAAACGTTGTGGGTCAGGTTAATTCCATAATACATTTTGGGGTTCTCTAAACCCTGGCCCATAACAAATTGGGGGCTCATCCGGGATAAAAGTCTATCTATTGGATTGGCTTGGTGAACTTAAAGACAGTGAGGGGTGAGCATATTGTGGTTGCTTTTCAGGTATGGTATTCTAGTTTAAGTAGGGAGTGTGTTGTGGACAATGGCTCTTTCAGAGGCTCTGAAATTTCTGGGGGTGGAGACGGTCACACGCAGTACTTATGGACAGAGACTAAAAGCAGACTGTTAGATTTGGCAAAACCATTGCAGTTAACATTACCTGACAAAATGCGAAAAGATGAGGTAATTATGGCGGTGGCTACGCACGTAAAGTTGCCTGAGATACAGTTTGACTCATTGGAAATGGCAAAAATTCAGTTACAAATTCAACAAATGGAACATGAAAAAGAATTAAAGCAGCTAGAATACAAAAGAGAGGAAAAAGAAAGAGAGAGAGCGGAAAAAGAAAGAGAGAGAGAGGAAAAAGAAAAGGAGAGAGAAGAAAGGAGAAAAGAAAGAATAGCCCGAGCAGAACAAAAAGAAAGAGAATGGGAGATACAGATCAGGGAAAAAGATAAAGAGGGAGAGTTTGAACTTCAGAAAATGGCCATGAAACATGACAGTCAGTTAAAATTGGCAGGCGTAAAGGGAAACTTACAGTTGGATTATAGTGATGAGGATAGTGAGAAAGAGCGTCAAAGTCGAAGGCTTGCTGGCGATCTATTTAAGTATGTCCAAGCATTGCCAAGGTTTGATGAGAAGAAGGTAGAAGCCTTTTTTATTTAATTTGAGAAGGTAGCTAAACAAATGAAATGGCCAAAGGACATGTGGGTATTACTGATTCAAACAAAGCTGATCGGTCGGGCTAGTGAAGTGCTTGCATCACTACCGGTGGAGGTTTCTGGGACGTATGAGGAGGTGAAGAAATCCATCTTAGGTGCATATGAACTGGTGCCTGAAGCCTACAGACAAAGGTTTAGAAATTTAAGGAAAGAATTTGGTCAAACATACATGGAGTTTGAAAAGCTCAAACAGAGTAATTTTGATAGGTGGATAAGGGCTTTGAAAATAGACCAAACGTATGAAGCTCTCGGAGAAATTATACTTTTGGAGGAGTTTAAAAATTCAATTCCTGATGTAGTGAGAGCTCATGTGGAAGAGCAGAGGGTTAAAACTGCGAGATTAGCAGCAAAAATGGCAGATGATTATGAATTAGTTCATAAATCAAAGCTTAGTTTCCGACATCAGTTTCCGCCTGTGAGGGATAGAAACTGGGGACATGAGAAATATTCAAGTGGTAAAGGTAAAGGTGATCTGATGGGAGATAATAAGGAGAGTGTACCTCAGATTAAGAAAGAAATCCAGGAGGGTGCAAAAGAAATGAAAAGTTTCAAATGTTTTCACTGTAATAAACTAGGCCATGTAAAGTCACAGTGTTGGTGGTTGAAGAAAAGCACTGGGAAGGCTGATGTGAGAAAGCAGGATAAGACAGTGGAGTTTGTTAAAGTGGAAAAACGAAGGAGGGGCAAAAGATTGTACAGCCTGATCAAGAGGTGATTGACAAGAAGGTGCCAGATCTCTTTAAAGAATTTAGTTGTATGGGTAAAGTTCACTCGTGTATCAGGAGGAACAGGTAAAGAAGTCACAATTTTAAGAGATACGGGAGCTAGTCAATCTTTAATGGTAAGAGATGAGGAGTTATGTAGTTTGGGAAGAATGTTGCGAGAAAAGGCGGTAATATGTGGAATTCAGGGTGAGAGGAGTAGTATTCCATTATATAAGGTAAGGTTGGAAAGTGAAGAGTGGCGAAGTGGTAGTAGGAGTAATAGGGAAACTATCTTGTCCAGGAATACAGTTTATCTTCGGTAATGATATAGCTGAATCACAGGTGGGAGTGATGCCTTCTGTGCTTGATAAGCCAGACAACTGAAGTGTTGAAGGACGAATATCCTGGGATTTTTCCGGATTGTGTAGTAACAAGGACGCAAAGTCACAGGTTAAGAAAGGAGGAGAAATGAAAGACAGGAGGAGAGATGAAGTTGAAGAGCAATTATCAGAAACTATTTTTGATCAGACGGTTGAAAAAGAACAAGAAAAGGTGGAGGATGGGGGCGGATATTTTTAGTTAACGAAAATTGGCGGAGTTACAACAGAAAGATGTAGAAATAAAACAAATGTATCAGAAAGCATACACGGAAGAGGGATCTGAGTGTATACCAGAGTGTTATTACCGTAAAAGTAATGACTTGATGAGAAAATGAAGATCTGTACGTATGCAGGTGGATGAAAGGTGGGCAGACATTCATCAAGTAGTATTGCCGGTCGGGTACAGAAAGGAGGTGTTGCGAGTTGCACATGAGGTACCAGTGGGAGATCATTTGGGAATAAGGAAAACTCAAGCTAAAATCCAGAAACATTTTTATTGGCCTGGACTACATAAAGATGTAGTTAAATTTTGTCAATCATGTCACCCATGTCAAGTGATAGGGAAACCCCAAGCAGTGATAAAACCAGCACCCTTAATACCCATTCCAGCATTTGAGGAACCTTTTACAAGGGTCCTAATTGATTGCATCGGACCACTTCCTAAAACAAAAAGTGGGAATCAATATCTTTTGACGATAATGGATGTGTCTACTAGAACATAAAACATTAGAACATTGCAGCGCAGTACAGGCCCTTCGGTCCTCGATGTTGCGCCGACCCGTGAAACCAATTTAAAGCCCATCTACACTATTCCCTTATCATTCATATGTTTATCCAATGACCATTTAAATGCCTTTAATGTTGGTGAGTCCACTACTATTGCAGGCAGGGCATTCCACGCCCTTCCTACTCTCTGAGTAAATAACCTACCCCTGACATCTGTCCTATATCTATCTCCCCTCAATTTAAAGTTATGTCCCCTCGTGCTAGCCATCACCATCCGAGGAAAAAGTCTATCACCGTCCACCCGATCTAATCCTCTGATCATCTTGTATGCCTCAATTAAGTCAGCTGTTAACCTTCTTCTCTCCAACGAAAACAGCCTCAAGTCCCTCCGCCTTTCCTCATAAGATCTTCCCTCCATACCAGGCAACATCCTGGTAAATCTGTTCTGCACTCTTTCCAATGCTTCCACATCCTTCCTATAATGCGGCAACCAGAACTGCACGCAATACTCCAAATGCGGCCGCACCAGAGTTTTGTACAGCTGTAACATGACCTCATGGCTCTGAAACTTAATCCCTCTACCAATAAAAGCTAACACACTGTATGCCTTCTTAACAACCCTATCAACCTGGGTGGCATCTTTCAGGGATCTATGTACATGGACACCGAGATCTCTCTGCTCATCCACACTACCAAGAATCTTACCATTAGCCCATAACTCTGTATCCCTGTTACTCCTTCCAAAATGAATCACCTCACACTTTTCTGCATTAAACTCCATTTGCCACCTCTCAGACCAGCTCTGCAGCTTATCTATGTCCCTCTTTAACCTGCAACATCCTTCCGCACTGTCCACAACTCCACCAACTTTAGTGTCATCTACAAATTTACTCACCCATCCTTCTACACCCTCCTCCAGGTCATTTATAAAAATGACAAAAAGCAGTGGCCCCAAAACAGAATCTTGTGGTACACCACTAGTAACTGAACTCCAGGCTGAATATTTCCCATCAACCAGCACCCTTTGTCTTCTTCCAGCTAGCCAATTTCTGATCCAAACTGCTAAATCACCCTGAATCCCATGCCTTCGTATTTTCTGCAATAGCCTACTGTGGGGAACCTTATCAAACACTTTACTGAAATCCATATATACCACATCAACTGCTTTACCCTCGTCCACCTTTTTGGTCACCTTCTCAAAGAACTCAATAAGGGTAGGCACGACCACCTAGGCAAAACCGTGTTGACTATCCCTAATTAAATTATTCCTTTCTAGATGATTATAAATCCTATCTCTTATAAACCTTTCCAAGACTTTGCCCATGAAGTAAGGCTCACTGGTCTATAGTTACTGGGGTTGTCTCCACTCCCCTTCTTGAACAAGGGGACAACGTTTGCTATCCTCCAGTCTTCTGGCGCTATTCCTGTAGACAATTACGACATAAAGATCAAAGCCAAAGGCTCAGCAATCTCCTCCCTAGCTTCCCAGAGAATCCTGGGATAAATCCCATCCGGAATAGGGGACTTATCTATTTTCACACTTTCCAGAATTGCTAACACCTCCTCCTTATGAACCTCAAGCCCTTCTTGTCTTGTAGCCTGTATCTCAGTGTACTCCTCGACAACATTGTCTTTTTCCTGTGTGAATACTGATGAACAATATTCATTTAGCACCTCTCCTATCTCCTCGGACTCCACGCACAACTTCCCACTACTGTCCTTGACTGGCCCTACTTTTGCCCTAGTCATTCTTTTATTCCTGACACACCTATAGAAAGCTTTTGGGCTATCCTTGATCATACCTGCCAAAGATTTCTCATGTCCCCGCATGGCTCTTCTTAGCTCTCTAGGTCCTTCCGAGCTGACTTGTAACTCTCGAGCGCCCTAACTGAACCTTCACATCTCATCTTTACATAAGCCTCCTTCTTCCTCTTGACAAGTGATTCAACTACTTGAGTAAACCACCGTTCCCTCGCTCGACCATTTCCTCCCTGCCTGATAGGTACATACTTACCAAGGACACGCAGTAGCTGTTCCTTGAACAAGCTCCACATTTCAATTGTGCCTATCCCCTGCAGTTTCCTTCCCCATCCTATGCATCCTAAGTCTTGCCTCATCGCATCATAATTGCCTTTCCCCCAGCTATAACTCTTGCCCTGTGGTTTCAAAGAATTTACAGTGTAGAAGGAGGCCATTCGGCCCATCGAGTCTGCACCGGCTCTTGGAAAGAGCACCCTACCCAAGGTCAACACCTCCACCCTATCCCCATAACCCTGTAACCCCACCCAACACTAAGGGCAATTTTGGACACTAAGGGCAATTTATCACGGCCAATCCACCTAACCTGCACATCTTTGGACTGTGGGAGGAAACCGGAGCACCCGGAGGAAACCCACGCACACACGGGGAGAACGTGCAGACTCCGCACAGACAGTGACCCAAGCCGGAATCGAACCTGGGACCCTGGAGCTGTGAAGCAATTGTGCTATCCACAGTGCTACCGTGCTGCCCGTGGTATATACCTATCCCTTTCCAGCATTATAGTAAACGTAACCAAATTGTGGTAACTATCACCAAAGTGCTTACCTACCTCCAAATCTAATACCTTTCCTGGTTCATTACCCAGTACCAAATCCAATGTTGCCTCGCCTCTTGTTGGCCCATCTACATACTGTGTCAGGAAACCCTCCTGCACACATTGGACAAAAACTGACCCATCTAAAGTACTCTAACTATAGCGTTTCCAGTCAATATTTGGAAAGTTAAAGTCCCCCATAACAACTACCCTGTTACTTTCGCTCCTATCCAGAATCACCTTTGCAATCCTTTCCTCTATATCTCTGGAAATTTTTGGAGACCTATAGAAAACTCCCAACAGGGTGACCTCTCCTTTCCTGTTTCTAACCTCGGCCCATACTACCTCAGTAGACGGGTCCTCATCAAACGTACTTTCTGCCACCGTAATACTGTCCTTGACTAACAATGCCACCCCTCCCCCTCTTTTCCCACCTTCCCTGAGCTTACTGAAATATCTAAACCCCGGAACCTGCAACAACCATTCCTGTCCCTGCGCTATCCATATCTCCGAAATGGCCACAACATCGAAGTCCCAGGTACGAACCCATGCTGCAAGTACACCCACCTTATTCCGGATGCTCCTAGCGTTGAAGTAGACACACTTTAAACCACCCTGCCTGCCTACGGTACACTCCTGCAAACTTGAAACCTTAACTCATGACCTCATGACTAGGTTTCCAGAGGCCATTCCAGTACGTAACATTATAGCTAAAAAGATTGTTGAGGAGTTACTTCAATTCTTTACGAGATATGGACTAACCACAGAAATACAATCGGATCAAGGATCAAATTTTACCTCTAGGCTATTCAAAGAAGTTATGGATAGCTTAGGAATAAAACAATTTAAATCAACTGCGCACCATCCAGAATCACAGGGTGCGTTAGAAAGGTGGCATCAGACATAAAAGACAATGTTGAGGGCTTATTGTCAAGATTACCCAGAGGATTACGATAAAGGAATTCTCTTCATACTTTTTGCAATTAGGGATGCACCCAATGAGTCAACCAAATTTAGTCCTTTTGAACAAATTTTTGGTCATGAGGTAAGAGGACCACTTAAATTGGTTAAGGAAAAATTAGTGAGTGAGAAATCAGAAATTACATTATTGGATTACATGTCAAATTTTAGGGAACAATTAAATAGAGCAGGTGAATTGGCTAGACAACATTTAAAAGTTGCACAAAATGTGATGAAACGGGTAGCGGACAAGAAATCCAAAGTTCGTAGTTTTGCCAGTGGAGATAAAGTTTCAGTATTGTTACCAGTGGTAGGTGAACCTTTAAAAGCAAGGTTTTGTGGACCTTATCAGATTGAAAGGAAATTAAATGAGGTGAATTACGTGGTAAAAACACCAGATAGAAGTAAGACTCACTGAGTGTGTCATGCGAATATGCTTAAAAGGTACTTTGAAAGGGAAGGAGAGAAAAAGGAGGAGGTTTTAGTGATTCTAACTTAATGTGACAAACCAAATCCAGATGATTGAATTTGACATACCTCAAACTAAATTGGAAAATGAGGATGTTCTTAAAAATTGGGGCAAATTGTTGAGTTATCTTCCAGAGGAAAAACAAACTGATCTGAAAGAGTTATTGATATCACGTGGGAAAGTTTGTAGAGATAAATTGGGAAGTACTAAAATGGCTATACATGATGTAAATGTGGGAATTGCTGTTCCAATCAAACAACATCCATATAGACTTAACCCTTTAAAATTGGCACAGGTTAACAAAGAGATTGAGAGTATGCTTAAAAATGGCATAATTGAAGTCGGTTGAAGCCAATGGAGCTCACCCATAGTGATGGTACCAAAACCAGACGGTACCCAACAGTTGTGTGTGGACTATAGAAAGATTAATGCAGGTACAAGACCGGCTCTTATCCTATCCCACGTTTGGAGGATTGCATTGAGAAAGTGGGACAATCAGCTATTAGGGGATTGGAGAGTGGCGAATGTCGTGCCCCTGTTCAAAAAAGGGACTAGGGAAAACCCTGGGAATTACAGGCCAGTTAGTCTTACTTCGGTGGTAGGCAAAGTAATGGAAAGGGTACTGAAGGATAGGATTTCTGAGCATCTGGAAAGACACTGCTTGATTAGGGATAGTCAGCACGGATTTGTGAGGGGTAGGTCTTGCCTTACAAGTCTTATTGAATTCTTTGAGGAGGTGACCAAGCATGTGGATGAAGGTAAAGCAGTGGATGTAGTGTACATGGATTTTAGTAAGGCATTTGATAAGGTTCCCCATTGTAGGCTTATGCAGAAAGTAAGGAGGCATGGGATAGTGGGAAATTTGGCCAGTTGGATAACGAACTGGCTAACCGATAGAAGTCAGAGAGTGGTGGTGGATGGCAAATATTCAGCCTGGATCCCAGTTACCAATGGCGTACCGCAGGGATCAGTTCTGGGTCCTCTGCTGTCTGTGATTTTCATTAATGACTTGGATCAGGGAGTTGAAGGGTGGGTCAGTAAATTTGCAGACGATACGAAGATTGGTGGAGTTGTGGATAGTGAGGAGGGCTGTTGTCGGCTGCAAAGAGACCTAGATAGGGTGCAGAGCTGGGCTGAGAAGTGGCAGATGGAGTTTAACCCTGAAAAGTGTGAGGTTGTCCATTTTGGAAGGACAAATATGAATGCGGAATACAGGGTTAACGGTAGAGTTCTTGGCAATGTGGAGGAACAGAGAGATCTTGGGGTCTATGTTCATACATCTTTGAAAGTTGCCACTCAAGTGGATAGAGCTGTGAAGAAGGCCTATGGTGTGCTAGCGTTCATTAACAGAGGGATTGAATTTCAGAGCCGTGAGGTGATCATGTAGCTGTACAAAACTTTGGTAAGGCCACGTTTGGAGTACTGTGTACAGTTCTGGTCGCCTCATTTTAGGAAGGATGTGGAAGCTTTGGAAAAGGTGAAAAGGAGATTTACCAGGATGTTGCCTGGAATGGAGAGTAGGTCATACGAGGAAAGGTTGAGGGTGCTAGGCCTTTTCTCATTAGAACGGAGAAGGATGAGGGGCGACTTGATAGAGGATTATAAGATGATCAGGGGAATAGATAGAGTAGACAGTCAGAGACTTTTTCCCCCAAGTGGAACAAACCATTACAAGGGGACATAAATTTAAGGTGAATGGTGGAAGATATAGGGGGGTTGTCAGAGGTAGGTTCTTTACCCAGAGAGTAGTGGGGGCATGGAATGCACTGCCTGTGGAAGTAGTTGAGTCGGAAACATTAGGGACCTTCAAGCAGCTATTGGATAGGTACATGGATTACGGTAAAATGATATAGTGTAGATTTATTTGTTCTTAAGGGCAGCACGGTAGCGTTGCGGATAGCACAATTGCTTCACAGCTCCAGGGTCCCAGGTTCGATTCCGGCTTGGGTCACTGTCTGTGCGGAGTCTGCACATCCTCCCTGTGTCTGCATGGGTTTCCTCCGGGTGCTCCGGTTTCCACCCACAGTCCAAAGATGTGTAGGTTAGGTGGATTGGCCATGATAAATTGCCCTTAGTGACCAAAATTGCCCTTAGTGTTGGGTGGAGGTGTTGACTTTGGGTAGGGTGCTCTTTCCAAGAGCCGGTGCAGACTCAATGGGCCGAATGGTCTCCTTCTGCACTGTAAATTCAATGATAATCTATGATTAATCTAGGACAAAGCTTCGGCACAACATCGTGGGCCGAAGGGCCTGTTCTGTGCTGTATTTTTCTATGTTCTATGTTCTAAAGTTATGCCATTTGTCATGAAAACGCCCCAGCTACATTTCACCAGTTAACTAACAAAGTCGTTTCAGGATTACCCAATTGTGCGGTATACATCGTCAATCTGGTAATTTTCAGCCACACGTGGAAAGAACATTAAAAATATCTGATGGACTTATTCGATCGACTTCAGGGGCGGGTTTGGTGATAAACCTAGCCAAAAGTGAATTTGGAAAAGCCCAAGTCACTTTCCTTGGCCAAACAATTGGACAGGGTCGAATGGTCACACGGGATGTGAAACCAATAGTTATTGAGGAGTTTCCGACACCCTCAAGACAAAGGGAAATAATGCGATTAATTGGCATGAGTGGTTTTGATTGAACATTTGTGCAAAGGTTTTGTAACGTGATTGCTCCACTGATGGACTTGCTGAAGAAACGTCAAAAATTTCAGTGGACAGTGGACTTTCAACAGGCATTTGACGGCCTGTAAGCTGTGATAACCAATGCTCCCGTGTTGGAGAATTACAAGGACCCTGTGATCAGATTGAACTGAAGTATCTGACTTTAAAGAGAAATGCCGAGGCACAGAGAAATGGACGGATCGTGCAGAGACCCTCTTGTTCAAAGAGACTTTCAGTCGAGAAGGAGTCCAGCTGGAGGAAAAACAAAAAATGGACTATATTGTTGTACCTGTTTGCGTGTGTTGTTTTTTGAAACGGAACAGTATATTTACTGTGTGCATCTCTTTAACGGATGGTGAAAAATGAAACCATCTTGAAGTTGATGGTTTCTTTTTTTTTTCTTGGGTGGAGGTGTCATGTGAGAGTACCTTTAAGAAATGGGTGTTTAAGAAATGTACCTTTTGCGAAATGGGTGTTTATCAGTGATGTCAGAGTGTGGGTGGAGCTGGGCTGTCTGTCAACTTTTTACTTTTGTTTTAGGCTGTTTGTTGCAGGGTGTGTTTTAGTTTCATTTTCAGTGTTGGAGCTGAAGCCAGACCAAGCAGGTGTACTGCTGTTCGCTCTGCCATCAAAAGACTATCTCTTGATGATTTGGTGAATTCAGAATTATAAGTGTTCTCAGTAGTGAATGTAAACCTAATGCGCTTCTGTTGAAAGGTGTTTCTTCTGTCTTGATGTTGTTTGGGAAGTTATTAAGGATTACTTTAGTGTTGTATTCTTTGGGGGTTGTATTTGAATTAATGGTTGCTAAGATGTTCACTATGTTTCAAAAAGGTTAACTTGAGTTCATAGAATAAACATTGTTTTGCTTTAAGAAATACTTTTCCATTTCTGCTGTACCACACCTGTAGAGTGGGCCGTGTGCTCCCCATACCACAATCTATTAAAAGTTGTGGGTCAGGTGAACTCCATGATACACTTTGGGGTTCTCTAAACCCTGGCCCATAACAAGTGTCATAATGTGGTGAACTCACCAAAGCGAAGAGGTGGGATCTTCAAAATGACACGACTCAGAAACTCCTGCGGAAGAGGATGAAGATAATGTTGAATCTGAACACATTATACTGGTCACCAGTTGCAGAAACTCTGCAGTACTCGACAGTACTTGTACTTAAATAGTGTTTGGCACTGATGGGCTAAAATGTCATCTTGATTTACTAAGTAGTGAATGTCGACTCGAGATCAAGGAATATAAAAGTGCTACTTGCTTTAGGTTTAGTGATGGCAATACATTGAAGTAATCAAAGGCAGCTGTAATTCCATGGAAAGTAGTTAATAAGCAGTTTTATAAATACCAATGTAATCTCTTAGAAGGTGGTGAAAAAGGACAAAATGAAACTCGACATGGAACATGATAAGACAATTATTTTTGGAACGTCAACCAATCTGCAGTTTATGCAGTCAGGTCATTATTGTAAGTAAAGTAATGTATCTTCTTAACAAAATCTGATATTTCTCATTAGGTTGTCAGGCAAGTATTCGTGACATTAGATGGTAAGAATAGAAGAGGAAAAAATCTAATCGTCTTAAAAGTATATAGACCATTTGGTCACCCTATTTGTCAGAGATCAGGAATCCCACCAAATGATGCAAGAGGTGTCGATGAAGGAAAGAAAAGGAAGCAAATCCAGCACTCCAGATCCCTGAACTTGTGCAATACCCGACCCCATGTGCCCCAAGATCTGTGGGTCGAGAATCAGCCTGTTTGATTACATGAAGATCCACAATAGAACCTCAGAACCATGAGTGAATGTCATCCTCGAATTGAGGAACTGCCGACAATGGCTATGTTTGATGAAAAGTATATAAGGCTATTAGAAGAGATTAGAAGTGTTAAATCTGTGAAAAGAATTGGAGGAAGCCTCCACATTCTTTAATCCTTCTGTTGAAAAATTACTTCAATAAGTTGTTCTATTGACCTGGGAGATATGGGACAAAAACATAAATATTTTCTTTCTATATTTTACAAACCTGGTGACTAAATTTAGTCTGCTTATGTAGAAAATCTTAATGACAAAAAGGTCATTTGAGACAGAATAATGGAGAAATGGATGGGACCTAGATTTGCGACAGCAGCAAAGTTTCTGACTGATAATGATGAGGAATTTGCCGTCAAAGGTATTGGCGAAAAAGTGAACTTCATGCTCATGACTACAACAGCAGAAAGTCCATTCAAAAATGGACTTTGTGAAACAGTGATTGATGAAATGCTGCATAAAATGTTATTTGATCAACCAGACTTCAAATTGACACCTACTCCGGTATGGGCAGTTCATTCAGAAAATTACTTCAGATCAGGGCAGCACGGTGGCACAGTGGTTAGCACTGCTGCCTCATGGCGCCGAGGTCCCAGGTTCGATCCCGGCTCTGGGTCACTGTCTGTGTGGAGTTTGCATATTCTCCCCATGTCTGCGTGGGTTTCTCCCCCACAACCCAAAAATTTGCAGGCGAGGTGGATTGAACACGCTAGAATTGCCCATTAATTGGAAAAAATTAATTGGGTACTCTAAATTTATTTTTAAAAGCAACAAAAAAAAAGAAAATTACTTCATGTGGCTGAAGGGTCCTTATCAGTTAGTCTATAGGTGAAATTCAGATGCCATTCATCGAGCCACAGATCGCAAGTATCGTATAAGACTACCTGAGGGAGATTTAATATATTATAAAAGAGAGGGTCCTGGGACTGAAAAAGCCCTGGTATGGTAATAAGTCATGATAAGATAATACTTATCAAACAGGGCAAAAGGGTAATTCTTCATGACTAATCAGAATTAATTACAAAATCTCAGATTCTGAACAGCTGATCAAAGTAAATGTGGCTCTTCACACTTCAAATGCTGGTGTGTTTTGTGTTAAAAGTCCTAAGGAACAAAATGCACATACATACAAACATGCATACAAATTTGGAGCAGGAGTAGACATTTGATCCCTTAAACCCACTCTGCCATTTTGTTGGACTTGATTGTGGCCTCATCTCCACATTCCTGGTTGCCCCTTATACCCTTTGACTCTCTTGTCAGTCAATCATTTATCTAATTCAGCCTTTAAAATATTCAATGACTCTGTCTCCACAGAATTCCATAGACTAATGACCCTCCAAGAAAAAAGTTCTCTCCATCTCTGTCTTTCATGGGTGAGCCCTTATTTTTAAACTGTCCCATAGTTCTAGTCTTTCCACTAAGGCCCAACCTGTTCAACCTTTTTCGTAAGACAAGCTTTCATCCCAGGAATCATTCAAGTAAACCTTCTCAGAGATGCTTCTAATGCTATTATATCCTTTCTTAAGTAAGCAGACCGTACTTTAGATGTGGTCTCACCAACACTCTACACAACTAGATCAAAACTCTCCTACCTTTCATATTCCACTCCCTTTGCAATAAGTGACAACATTCCATTTGCTTTCCTAATCACTTTCTGCACCTGTGTATTAACATTTTGTACCAGGACCTCTAGATCCCTCTATATCAGAGAGTTTCCTGTTCGCTGATCAATCATCTATCCATGCTAATTTGTTATCCACTACACCTTCAAAAAATGTTTTATTAGTTTTTCATTTTATACACAACAAAAGTAAAAATAAGCAAGTCTGTACAATCCACTTTACCAAAACCCCGCATTGGAGTTAGCCTCCAACACCCCACTCGCCTTGCTCTCCCAACCACACCCTCCCATTCCTTTTTATTTAAAAAAAAACATTTTTTATACTCCTTTTTCGCATTTTCTCCCATATTTACACCAAACAATAAGCAGTAACGAATATAATGTCAATCACCATATCAATAACAACAATCCCATCCTCCCACCATCCCCCAAACAGTAGCCTGCATGTTAACATAAATAAATAACAAAAAGGAATCAGGAATCACCCATAGTCACCATTAACACATACATTCCCCCCCTGCCCCACACGCAGTAATGTTCGATGTTATCCAATTCTTGAAAGCGCATAATGAATAACACCCATGAATTGTAGAACCCCTTCATCCTTCCCCTCAGTTCAAACTTAACCTTCTCAAGAGTCAAGAATTCCAACAGGCCCCCCCGCCACGCCAGGGCACAGGGTGTGACAAAATACAAATTTCTTTACCCGTCAGTCTGGCCTCAATAAAAGTCGAGATGGATTTGCAGGTACAGCATTAGTTATTTTATTTGGCTTGCAAGCCTGATTCATTTCACAGAGGCATAGGACACATCCAGTCTCCTACACTCCGGAAAGCGAATGAACAAAGAGACAAAGGGATTTCTACAAATAAATTCAAATGGTATCAAGTTTCACATACACGATTCCCATAGGTCATCCTATACCCCTCCTGACCTGGTCATACATTCTGATTAGCTCACTTGTCATCCCTTCCTCTGGACCCCTTATTACCCAGCATCCTTTTCTCCTCCTTTGGTGGACACACCTCCTCCTTGCTTTGCCATGCGGTCTGAAATCCTATGTCTGTGAACTCACCAGAATGAGACTGGCCTATCTCTACATTACAGTAACTAATATCTCTAAAGTAACTATTTTATATCACATTCGTCATTCCCTCCTTTTATCATTCCATGATAACCGAACTATCCAATCCATAGCTACGGTCCCTCATCGAAAAAGATCCGTCGCTGCATTTCCAATTCCTGGCGTAGCCCCCCTTCATCTGCTGCACCCTCGTGGATTTTGACAGCCAAGATTTTAGGGGCGTTGATCTGTTCCAGTGTACCCCGCATTCTACCCATCACACATTTAAGGATGGCTGGGCCCACAAAGATGCAGCCAATAGCCACTGCTAAATACATGGCAATATTTATCAGCCAGTCCTTCCAACCTCCAAATCCCCAGTTACCCCAAGAGCCAGGATCCTGCATTCCGTCCAGGTGATCCCGTATGCGATCCATAAATTTAGTGATGTTAGCGGTTAAGTCTTGAACTCCCATGATATACTTGCCCTGTACTATGGCGCATACCCCACCCTCACGGGCCAGAAGATAGTCAAGAGCATACCGGTTCTGCATTGCAAACAACCGCAGCTGAGACAATTCCTTGGTTATTGCCCCGAGGGCTCCCAAGGTTTCATTTCCCAAGATGGTAAGGCCACAAATAAAATAATTCCTATCACTGACAGCCAAGGAACCCCCCACACCTCCCAGTGTCAAGACGCTCCGAATTCCCCACCGGGCTGAGGGGCCCCGGTTGGGTGCGAGAACCTGAGGTTTTTTCCAGTTCTCGCAGAATTCAGCTGAGACTGCCCGGCGTGCTAACTGATTATGCAGCATCCACGCCGAGGGGCAGGGGACTGTGGTAGGGACTAGAGTCCCAATAGCAATTTGGCGGGGAAATGGGGGTGACAAAACATTAGTTGCTGTACCATTTGTTTTTTAAAAAAGTAGTATCCTTGTTCCGTGTACAGGTGAGCATCACTATCAGTAAATCGGTTGCGTAGGGATCCCCCAGTAGCCCAGTTTATCCAGCTTTGGAACGCCCATTCGGGCCGCCTAGCAATGCGGAAAGCCCTAGTCCCAACAGTGATATGAGAAACATTCGCCCAGCCACAAAGGAGCTGGAGGCTGGCGTTCAATAGAACGCCAGTGGTGTTGTAACAAACGCATTGGCCAGACGCCTGGGTGATATGACACCTCCTGTCCATACAGGTGGGGAACAGACCTGTTATATTCGTTTCCACCTCAACCAGCAAACAGCCGTTTCCTTCACTGCTGAAACAATTCTCGTACGACCGGGAATCCCTATTGGGAGTGAAGTGGCTAGGTATATACGCCCTCCACCGTTGCAGCCTATCATACTGTGAGTGGGAATTATCCCGAGGAAGGGGAAGGCAAATAGCCGGTGGTGCTGAACCCAGATCGTAAGGAAGAGTGACTTGCTCGGGCGGTGACTTGGAACGCTGACAATGAACCACCGTTTGGGGAGTGCCCCAAAGCGGTGAAACAGAAAATAACCTAGACACCGCTGCGGGGTTCGGGTAGCAGACAACCCGTCCGTGGCCATACAAGCGGTGGTAAATCTGGTAGAAGAGATTCATACTACCCGGGTTTTCCTCAGTGTGGCCTTTAACTAAATAAAGTGTATCTCCTGATAACCTACGTTCTAGCTGTACTCCCCTTCTCACACGCTCCGTCCTCTCTCTAGTCCCCCTATCTCTCTCACAACCTCTTCCTACCTTCTGACGGTCTGATGTTACCTTTATCGCACCAATCTTAACACATCCCAAATCAAATTTACATGTACTCCAAAAACAAGGCAATGTCCATATAATGTTTCCTTCCCATCGCCGGGACCGGTGCAATTGCTTCATGAGTCCTGCATTTTCCTTTAATTTGGTGACCTTCCATGAGTCGATACTATGTCCTCGTATATGGGGGCAGCGAAGAACATCACCTTTGCATAAATGAAATGTCCTTGTAGCTTGGTTGGGGTTACAAATGTAGATAATATTTCCCTTTTCCATGTCCGTCGCCAATAACACTCCAAGCGAGGTGAGGCCGAATATCACACAGACGGTGCGTAGCCACCCCATCATGCTCCACACCTGTAAAATAGCACTGGGGAAGGGAGGCAGGTTAATCTGTCCAAGAAAATGAGGCCCGTTATCAGAACTCAACTGAGCTGGTATACTGTACCGGGGAATGATTTCCCGCATCAGAACTTTAACCACAGTAGCAGCTTTATTATCGGTAGTCGGATACGCCTCAACCCATCTGCTGAACACATCCACAATGACCAAAACATATTTATAACATTGACACCTTTCCAACTCAATGTAATCCATTTGGAGCGTCTCAAAGGGACCACTGGGCAACGGGGTTTGCCCCATCCCACAAGGGATACCTTTGCCGGTGTTATATTGCTGACAAATCAAACACCGATTACTGATACTCTGGGCCAACTCCTGCATTTCAGGGTGCCACCAAGTGTCCAGCAACATATCACTAGTCCCTCGAGCCCCACAATGAGTTGCAAAGTGTACACATTCAGTGACCCATAAAGCCAGTACATCAGACATACAAGTCTGATGTGCTGGCGTGGTCCATAAAGAGGAAACAGAATCATATGTACAACCTAACCTTTTCCACATTTGTTTATCACTCTCAGGAGCATCTCCTGTAACCTTATGACGTCTTGGATGGTTGGCATTGACTTGTCAGAAGCAGACATATTTATAGTAGATCGTTTAGTCTGACTTAACATCTTAGGCACCATCTCTTGCTGAATTTGCGCGGCTGTCCGCGCTGCACAATCTGCTTGTTCATTACCAACGTCAACTGGGGTCTTACCATTTCTGTGGGCAGCGCATTTAATGACGAAAATCTGCGTGGGCATAAGGAGGGCCTGCAGTAAGTCATTAAGTAAACCCCGGTGGGATATTTGACCACACATAATCATGTCAGGTTGTTCTGACGAAATATCACTCAAATCGTCCCTTATTGTGGTAGTTTCCTGAATCAAGGCTAAACAGTCGTGGCCAGGTGCGTCTTCATGGACAGGGGGACCACTAAGAAAACAGGCTGGATTGATAGTGGTACAGTGTTTAAATGTCAGACATGGATTGTTCAAAAGGTATATCTCATACCTATTCTGACGAGCTGCGGTAAGATGCTGAGTCATCTGCAGTTGCCTCAGTAGTGCGATGACCGAGTGGAAGCTATACACCGTAATATCCTGTTGGAGAGTGAGAGCATGTAACGGCTGTGCGATGGCATTGACTGAACGTAAATCCTGTACTAATCAGTACTGGTCTGGCTTGGCTGGTTTAGGCACAGCAAGTATGGGGGTGTTACATTCTGATTGGTAAGGGACCAAAATACCCTGTTGCAACAGCTCTCGGATTAATTTGTCCATAGACGGGGCTGCAGCCGAGTGTTAATCGTTTCAGGGACCTCAAAATAGTTTATGGCAATGCCGTCTGGCGTGACTTGAAGTGCGTACTCTGTGCGTACTCAGATCCCTGGCATGGTACTGGTCGTGGACCTGACGTGTAATATGAGGGCTTACCGAAGCTGACTGTGGCCATAAATGTGTTGGTATTGTAACAAAATCGGCTGTACCTTCTTTTCCCGTGACTGTGGCTGTAACTTTGACTGGCCATTCGGTCCCAATTAATGGCCGGTATTTGTCCTCCAACTCCCTGTTTTGTCCGGTTCTGTCATAGGCCAGGGTAACGTGATGCAGTGAATGTTCAATGTCTAACGTCCACCACTGGGGGATGATAAAAATATAGCACTGTTGTCTCATCCTCCATGATTTAACCGTTACCCCCTCGTATCCGCACTCTAGCTGTAGCTGGAAGATACACAGTAAATCTCGGGCCAACAGGTTACAGTCCAATCCAGTAGTCACTACAAACTGATGATCTGCAGACTTATTCTCGTAAGTGACTGTCACAGGTTCAGAAATAGGATACTCATACACCTGTCCTTGGAACCCCGGCAAATGCTGGGTGTGGTCAGATAGTGGTAGGCGAAGTTCTGATTGCAGAGAAGACATGGCTGCTCCAGTGTCGATTACAAATGGGTGATGTTCATCTCCTATCTGCAGAGAGATAATAGGTTCCCTGTCCGATTGGAGAGTCCTTATGACTAAATTAGCTAGTCAATCCTGTGTTGGGAAAGGGTTTGCCTAGGAGAAGTCAGTGTATCTCGTCTGTCCTCCCCTTGGTGGGTACCCCCTCCTTCTGCTGCCTGTCTTTTAAAGGGGCATTCCTGTTGCCAGTGATCTGCACGGCCGCAATTAAAACATGCATTGCTCCCTCTATATCTGCCCCGTCCTCTTCTCCCAGTAGACCAATGGCCCCTCAGAGGGGGCGGCGGTTGTAAAGCTGTTGGTGCATACGGTGGGCCATAAAAAGGAGCTGAGGGTCCCTTTGGGTGGGTTTGATATCCTCCCCCTCGCTGATCCACCCACCCAAAGTCACAATATTGGGGCTCCAGCTGGTAAGCTACCATTTCTGCCGCTTGTTGGGGTCGCAGATCATCCTTTTTCATTACATACTCAGTCTTAATCTTTGTAACTGAGCCTCCTTCCTGGCCTACACCCTCCTTCCAATAAAATCTGACTGCCCTTGCCATCTGGGAAGGGTCGTTCTCTGTCCACTTCATGTTATTACATTTCACAGCAGCAGCCACGGAAGGTGGTAGGCAATGCATTAACATAGCACAATATTGAGGGGAATTCTGACCATTTTGATATGGCAAGTCGCCTGACTGCCCACGGTAGATTTCATTAAAACGTTCCAGAAATTCATCTGGCTCTTCAATCTTCTTAGGTTTTAGGTCTAAGATAGCAGAAATATTTATGGGCTTTTGAAATGTGCTATTCAACGCATTCAGGATTTGTGTCCCTCTATCGTAGTCTAACGCATAGGCTTGCTGAAGTGCGGCGTGGCTAGCATAATTCAAGTGATTAAGATGATTGCGGTACTCTGCTGGGGTTAAAACCTGCTGGACTAGGGCCCAGAGGTCCCTAGAATCAGCTTGATAAATTGAGATGGTAGTTCTCAGGGAATCCACGAAAGCAGCAGGAGATTTTTTTCTATCTGGGATTGTAGCCATAATAGCCATCATCTCACTGGGTGTCCATGGGAAATAAACGTCTATCGTGGGCTGGGCCCCGGCAGTCACTGCGTCAAGGTTTGGTATCTTCCTAATCGGCAACTGTCTCCGAGTCTCACCAGGGGGCACTCTAGCTATTTCCTCTGGTTCTTCCAAGACTTCGACGTCCCTCCCTGTCACTAGAGGGAGTTCTTTCTCTTTCAATCCTGGCATCTCCCTTTATTCTCGAAATTTGCTGTTTCCCCTTGGTCTGAAGGGATTTAGGTGGTTTGCTTAATTGTTTCTGGTTAGGATCAAGCCCTTCTCTCGCTGTCCGAGATCGGGTCCTAGAGCTAACTGGGCTTGTGGAACAGAGCTCCTCCTCCCCCACTGATCGTGAAGATGGCAAATCGGGACCCACTCTATCAACCAAAAGGGCTGGAGTGACTGGCATGATTGGGATCTGGGGAGCAGTGACTGGATATAAATTATTATACTCTGGTGGTTCTGGAATTAGTGCAGACAATGCTACAGGTGCAGTCAAAATCCTTTGCTGACATTTTCAAATTATCGAATTGGTCATTTTCTGTCAATTCAAGGCCAGCCATTGAACTACGTAGCCCATCTTTTGTTTGACCCGAGCCTTTCCTGTCTTTACTTGCGCGTTTTTTTTTGAATGCACATTCCTTTTTCAAGACCTGTAATGTTTATTTTGGTTACCCTGTTCACTAATTGGAATTCCCATTTTAAGGGCATTGTCCTGACAACTGGATAACATGATCCTATCTCTTTCCTCTTGACAATATTGTCTCCATAATCTAATTAACTCTTTAGCTTTCATACTTCGGCTCGCTCTTTTTTTTTATTATATATATTTTTTTTTTTGCTTATTTATAACCAATGGCAATTTTTGCTCCTTGGCAAAATGATTGAAAAGGTTCTAACAGTGTTCTTTTAAAACTTAAAATGTTTGAAAATTCAAATTGAATTACTGCAACTTGCAAGCTTAGCTCTGATCTCAACTCAGAACTAAATTTACGATTTGCTTAACACAAACTTGTATAACATTTACAACTTAATTAATTCTTTATCTTAACAATTTTTCTTTTAACAAGTTTTTCTTACATTCTCAAAAATGTTGGCTGCTGTCAATGAGGGAGCAGTTAGCTGCGGTGATGTATACCGGAGCAAAGTCAACCGTCATCTCCAGATTTACACTTTTTAAAATGGTGTCAGTGAGTTTCTTTAAGTTTCTATTAATTCACAAATAAAATGAGATAAACATTATTTCAAGTAAGTAAAACTTAAGATTCTGGCAATATCAATCAATTGCTTTCGAAAATAATAACTTTTATCAAAGAGGTGGAGAAACCCACTGGTTTCCTTTAATTAATTCAAAACGTAACTTTGCTGGAGTTCACTGACTCAAAGGAAAGGTATCCGATTACACTACAGGCTGCTGCTGTTATCTCAAGGCCTGAGTGAGAAGCACTGTCTGTCGTCTTTAACTTTGGCTGCTGCTGTTAACCCTTTGAGAGACTTCTGCTTCAAACAACATGCAGCATCCAGCTCTATGGATGTTCTTTGTCTTGAAATTTATCCAAGCAATGCCCCACAATCTCAACTAGTCCTCAGAACTGCGCCCTTCGCCACCACAGTCCAAGGGTACAATTTTAGCTTAATCAACTATAGATTTAAAACACTCACACATGGAATTGAATCATCTGTTTTAGATGTCGCATCAACCCATAACCTAACCCAAGCCGAATCAGAACTCACACATGGAGTTGGACCATCTGTTTTAGATGTCGCATCAACCCATAACCTAACCCAAGCCGAATCAGAACTCACACATGGAGTTGAACCACCTTCAGATTTAAAAACACTTATTTAACTGAACCTTCATCTGCTGAAGTCACATCAGTTCATCAACAACACAATTAACCCAAAACTGAACTATCAATTATGATATCCCATCAGTTTAATTTTCTAATCCCCAGACTGACCTTTGATTTCGTCGAGACGATCTTTCCGTACCAACCGCGAGTGACCAGACTAATCAGACGATAAGAAGAGGGGGAAAAGCAATGCGCGGTCATTTTCCAGCTATACATTGTGGGCCCCTTCTTCCCACTCTCCCTGTTCATAATCAGTCCAATTCTGATTTCGCGGTTGGTCAGAACCGTCTTGAGAAATCCCGGGTTTCGGCACCAAATGACAAAATACAAATTTCTTTACCCATCAGTCTGGCCTCAATAAAAGTCGAGATGGATTTGCAGGTACAGCATTAGTTATTTTATTTGGCTTCCAAGCCTGATTCATTTCACAGAGGCATAGGACACATCCAGTCTCCTACACCCCGGAAAGCGAATGAACAAAGAGACAAAGGGATTTCTGCAAATAAATTCAAATGGTATCAAGTTTCACATACACGATTCCCATAGGTCATCCTATACCCCTCCTGACCTGGTCATACATCCTGATTGGCTCACTTCACATCCCTTCCTCTGGCCCCCTTATTACCCAGCATCCTTTTCTCCACCTTTGGTGGACACGCGTCCTCCTTGTTTTGCCATGCAGTCTGAAATCTTTGTCTGTGAACTCACCAGAATGAGACTGGCCTATCTCTATATTACAGTAACTAATATCTCTAAAGTAACTATTTTATATCACATTCGTCAGGTGGAGAGGTGGCTGTCCAACCTATCAGATCCGCCTTCGGGCGATCAACGAGGCGGAGGCTACAACATCTGCCTCCGCACCTATTTCCAACCCAGGCTGGTCCGACACCCCGAATATGGCCTCCCGAGGGCCCGGGTCCAGTTTCCCGTGCACCACTTTAGCAATTACCCTAAAACCCTCCTTCCAGTAATCCTCCAGCTTTGGACAGGACCAAAACATATGAATATGATTGCGGGGTCTCCCCCGCAATGTTCACACACATCTTCTACCCCCTCAAAGAGCCGGCTCATCCTCGTCCTCATGAGGTGTGCTCTGTATACCACCTTCAGCTGTATCAGCCCCAACCTCGCGCCCGAGGTGGAGGCGTTCACTCTCCGGAGCACCTCGCACCTGAACCCCTCCTCCATACCCTCTCCCAACTCTTCCTCCCACTTTGCTGTGATCCCTTCCAGTGGTGCCTTCTCCTCTTCCAAAATGGCCCTGTAAACAGCCAACATGACCCCCTTCTCCAATCCCCCTGTCGTCAGCACCTCCAGCAATGTGGGGGCAAGCTCCACCGGGATGCTCTGTATCTCCTTCCTGGCAAAATCTCGAACCTGCACATATCTAAACATTTCCCCCTGCTCCAGCCCATACTTCGCTCCCACCGGCTTCAATCCTGCAAACTGACCCCCAAGAAACAAATCTTTTTGATCCCTTTTTATTATATAGTATGTTTTTCTTTATTGCTTTTCATTTGCACACATAATACGGTCGTATAGTAGCACAGATATTACGTCATGATAGGTTTCCTGTCTTTACGAACTTTCGGTCCGAGGTGGGGGGGGAATCGACATATGTGCCTCCTTATTCTCTTTCTCCCCTCCCCTCCCTCCCTTTTCGTTGATGTTTGTGGTCCCTCTGTGGGCCCCCTCTTCCCTTTGCTCTATTGGCTGTTGGCTACAAACATCTCCTGGAACAGGTTGAAGAATGACCTCCACGTCTTGTGAAAGCCCTCTTCCGATCCCTGGATGGTGAATTAGATTTTCTCCAGTTGGAGAAATTCCGAAAGGTCTGCCAGCCAGTTTGCAGCTTTGGGTGGTGCTGCCGATCGCCATCCAAGCAGGATTCTTCGGCAGACGTTAGGGCATTGCCCCTCCTCCCCATAAAGAGTTCTGGCTGGTCCGATACCCCGAAGACTGCCACTTTTCGACACTAATCCACCCTCACCCCTACAACCTTGGACATTGCCTCGAAGAAAGCTGTCCAGAACCCGACTAGTCTGGTGAAGGCCCAGAACATGTGGGTGTGGTTGGATGGGCCTCCCTAGCAGAGTTCATATTTGTCCTCCACCTCCGGGAAGAACCTGCTCATTCGGGTTCTGGTTCAGTGTGCTTTTATACCACTTTCAGCTCCATTAGGCTTAGCCTTGCACATGTGGAGGTGGAGTTGACCTTGTTCAGTGCTTCGCTCTAGAATCCCCACCCTATTTCAATCCCTAGCTCTTCCTCCTATTTTTCTCTAGTCTCTGGTGGGGAGCGTGCTTTTCCCAACAGTCACCTGTACAAGTCTCTGCAGTTCCCCTCCCTAAGTTGCCCGCGTCTAATAGTTCTTCTAGTAGTGATTTTCCTGGCGCCTGTGGGTATGCCATTGTTTCCCTATGGAGGAAGTTTTTGACTTGCATGTGTTGTAACCCATTCCCCCTCGTCAGTTCTTCTAGCGTCATCATGCTGTTGTCTGTGGAGAAGTCACTAACTGTCAATGTCTCCCCATCCTGTCTCCACCTTTTGAAGGTGGCAGCCATTTTGGCTGGCGAGAGCATGTGATTGTGACATTCCGGTCAGGCCGAAGTGTTGGTCCCATGTCGGGAGCGTGGCTACTACCACTGGGCTTGTAGAGTGCTTGACTGGTGGGGATCAGAATGTTGCTGTGGCCAGGGCACAAGGGACATTTCTGAACAGGACGTTGTCTCCATTTTTACCCATTCAGTTTCTGTTCCGCTGTGGCTGCCCAGTGGTAGTATTGCAGGTTTGGGAGGGCTAGGCCCCCCATGCTTGTTGTTCTTTGCAAGACGTTTTGGGGGAATTCTTGGATTCCCTCCCCGTCGCCCTCTTCTGTCACCCGTCACACAAACAGCATCATTTTTTTCTACAGTGTGTAAGAAAGCCTTGGGGATGCAGATCGTAATGGATCTGAAGGGTAAGAGGAACCTGGGAAGGTTATCCGCTACATTGAGTGCTTCTTTTATGTAGTAAATTTGATGTGAAATCTTATCAAATGCCTTTTGAAAATCCAAGTACACCACAACTACAGGTTTCCCTCTTATCCATGTTGCTTGTTACCTCCTCAAAGAACTCCGATAAATTAGTCAAACACTATTTCCCTTTCACCAAACCATGTTGACTCTACCTGATTATATTAAGATTTTCTAAGTGCCTTGCTATAACCTCCTCAATCGATCCTCTCATTTTTCCGATGACAGAGGTTAAGCAAACTACCCTGTAGTTTCCTGTGTTCTGTCTCCCTCATTTTCTTAAATAGAAGCATTACCGTTGCTATTTTCCAATCTAAAGGGATCTTTCCAGAATCAAGGGCTGGACAGTGATAATATCAGTGTTGGCAGAGCTATCACAGCCCCAGGCCTATGGCCCAGAGTGGACACTCGGGTGGTATACCTACCAGAAATGTCTATTAAATGTAAAGATGACAATAATTGTGGAACAGAAAGCTTAAGTATTCATTGAATATTCAGCATTATGGACAAGAATTGCGATCCATAGACTAGCAGAATGAGATGAAACAATGGAAAGCAAGAAAGGGCAGTGCAAATACTGATAGTGGACTGGGAAGTGACTTTTGCATCATAAAACGAACCAAACCTTCAACAGTGCAAAAGGGAGATCTCACAGTTCTGATAGACATAAATGTGTAAATTGAGGCAAGAATATGGAGCTCTTCATTAGCATCGATACTTCTGATGCTAATCTTCCTGATGGCTATTCTAGTGCAGCTGGTTTCATAATATTTCTGATGGATAAGAATGGCAAATGTTGTCCTTTAACTTGGGAAGTGAAGAAAATAAAGGGGATTCTTAAAGGTACTTTGGCTTCCAAAACACTACCTCTTGTGCAGACATTGATATGGGTTCTATTTGTCAAATATTTAAGTGATATTCTGCACAATGGGCATACAGAAGATTATAGACTAATTGAATGTAATATAAATAACCAGTCTTTTTGAGATCGCGTACACTCTCCAAACAGTCTGATTGAGAAAAGGTTACATGCCTTGCTAGCTTGAAACAAATACTTGAAAGAAAGGACTTACTAACATTAATTGGGTGGACACGAGCAATCAACTTTACGCAAAGAAATGCATGTGCAGATTAATTTTTATTCAGTCGGTCCTGGAGCAACTGTATCTCAATGTAATGCTTTTGCCGAATGTGGAGGTCTCTGATTTAATTCATTTTGAAATTTTGGTTGTAAAATATAACCTAATTTTTATTTAAACCACTAAGTCAATCTGTTACTTTTACACTAATTGTATTTCATTTTATGCAAGTTGTAGGCATTAGCTCAGGATTCACCTGTGTCCCTATAAATAAGAACAGACTGAAACTGTGGTTATTGGGTGAGGAGGTCCATGCTAGTAATGTGTCCATGCTAGTAATGTGTACCTTGTTGTTGAAACCTCACCACTATTCTTAGAAGTCCCCCTATACCAAAAAGGGCCAGCATTCTAAATGGTGAACAGGGATTCTCACTCCCTGACTCCGAGGCTTCGGTGGGTGCTATTCAGGTCAAACTATGTTTTCAAGTTATCCCCCGGTATAACCCATACCGTCACAGAAGATTTCATCTACTTACCACTTAGTAGCATCGATCCTGGGTCCCGCATTGCTAAGTAAGTAAAGTAGACTTTTGTAATAACCACTGTTTCAGGTTAAACTTTTAAGTTATTTTATTATTTTATATATATATATATATATATTTTTTTTTTTTAAAGATGCAATCACTGTCTTTACAGAAAGGTAAAAAGATCTTGCCTCTGGATCCTTCTGGTTGGTTGAAGGGACCTACAGGCCCACCTTGTCAATCAAACTTCTTTAAATTCTTTTGGTCTTCCTCAGATGTATTCGCTGTTCTGCTCGGTTGCTGTGCTCTATCTTTCCCATGTATCGAGCTGTGAGAGCTGGCTCTGCTGGCTGACTCTGAGCTGATTCTGCCTCCTCTTTAAATTCTGGTCTTCCTTAGATGTATTAGCTGTTTTAGCTCGGCTGCTTTGCTTTGTCCCTTTCCCATGGCCGAGCTGACTGTAAGCTGACTTCTTGCTTCTCTTGTTCCTTCTCTGCTTCTCTACCTCTCTGCTTCTCTGCCCCTTTATCAGGGTTTACATATTTTTCAAACAGTTATTACGTTTTTATGACTTTATTGTAAAGTAACATTTATTTCACTTGGATTGTAAAAGGTACCTTTAATCTGAATTTTTCTAACACGACTAAGTATTCCTTTTGGGCATGACCTCAGCCCATAGATCTGATTACATTGTGTCCTTTGTGATGTTCAAAATGCTTTGATTTCAAGAGGGATGTGAATTTTGATTCCTGTCATTTCTATAGTTTTATTATCGAATTTTGTCCCCAGCTCATAATTTTGACTTCGATTTGGGTCTAATTTGTGTTCTTGTGGACAGGTTGTCTCCAGTTTTCTTTAATTTACCTGATTTCAGCAGAGCTTCACACCTATATATTTGACCCCCTAGTCATTCTTTTCTATCTGCTGATTTTACTTCAATGAAGGTGTCAATCATTGCTTTTAGCGTAATGCTAAAAATCCACTTGGTTATAACTTGAAAGGTTTACATTTATCACCTAACTCAACTGAAACCCTCATCCATGCTTTTCCAGATGCTTACTAAGATGGTTAATTTCAATGAAGGTGTGAGCCATTGTTTTTAGCTTCATACAAAAATCCTGTTTGTTTGTTACGCCTATTTGGAAGAAGGAATCTGCATTTTATAATCCTGCTCTTTGCAGCTGCTGTTAACCCTTTGTGGGATCTTTCCCCTATATTCTCTCATGTTTCTCTTAAATCAGATATTGCCAGACTTCCATGTTTCAAATGACACATCTTTCCATATTATCAATTACAACCTCTGTAAATAAATGCTTATAAAAGTGTGTAAGGGTTGGCTCCTGTTCTCTCCTCCACCTGGAATAATGCCTCCCTTGCCTTGCCTCCCTCTTATCTCTCTTTTACCCGCCCCCACTGACATCGCTGAATATTATACTTTAATGTTAAATCATTGCATTTGCTGTATTGCATCTCAATGGCCAATTATACAATGCTGCAATGGAGATATGTATTCCTTTACTGACTTGAAACATTAACTCTATTTGCTGAGTATTTCCAGCATTTTCTGTCGTTATAACACATTTGTTTTATTTTATTAGGTGTGGAAAGCATTACTGAAGGATATGCCTGTTATTACAATGCTTAGAAATTTGGGGAAAATGACTACAGATTCCATTCTTAAACCGGGAAGTGAAGAGGTTACCATGGTGTGTGAAAGATTGAATCACGAGACTGTCTTAAAAAAGGTACTGTTTTGTGCCTACGTATTTGTACTCTTTCAAATGCAGATGGTAAAGGCAGCATACCTGTTAATGACCAGTATCTATTGAAAAACAAATTGGAGCAAAGTTAACTTTCTCATGAACAACATACATATGAGCCTTTTTGCTTGTGGAAATGTGTACATTTATTTTACAGTTTGTGCTGATTTGCATATTCTATTAAAGCGAATTTAATCTACTCTTGCAGATGTGTAATGTTTCTCACAAGCCGTTTTATAATGAAGAAAATCACAGCTGAATATTGGTAGCATTGAGAGAGCAGTTGACATGTTAAGGCTCTATCTGGTCTCTCAAGCAGGCATGAAGATTCCATGGCTTTATTCAAAGTTCTGTCAATCCCCCAACCAATGTAACTAAAAGAGATTACCTAGTCATTTAGCATTAAGAGTAAAGGTGAGGCAAATGGACAGCAACTTCTGGAATCTAAACACTTATTGTTAAATCAATTCAGAAGTTTCTGTCCAATTTTCTATTTTGCTCCACAAGCTGTCTCCTCTCTCTCTCTCTTTCCTCCCCCCCCCACCCCCCAGTACTTTTCTTGTAGGTGTGGCATTCAAATCTATGCAAGCTACTACTTTTGCCCAACAAATCTGGAAGCAAAAGCTAGGGCTAGTGCATCCAAATGTAATTGTAATTTTACTGGTGTGATGAACCTTAAGCTCTGTCATTCTCTGGCATTGCTCTGGAATTTGTTTACTGCTGGAGAATTTTTAAAACTTGGCATTTTTTTCAACTTTTTCTTTGTCTCTTATCACGTTTAATTCCTTATACACAATTTCAAAATCATTAAATGTGCTTGCAAAAATTATCTCAATGGAGTAGTTATGTAAATTTTTTAAAAATATAATTTAAAAGTGTTTGCTTGGCAGCATAATTACCAGCATGGTGCAGAACAAGCCATGTAGATGATGATTGTGTCTGATGCTTGGTGTGTATCCAGCCAATCTCAGTTAGAACAATACTAGAGCATTACGGTTATTCTCAAAGTATCTTCGCTAGACCAGTAGAAGTTGCTAATATTCTTGCTGCCTGCTGCTATCCAATACCAATGTTCGTTACTTAAAAAGACCATTCACTGATCGTCCTTGCTTCAGGGCGACATGGTGGCACAGTGGTTAGCACTGCTGCCTCATGGCGCTGAGGACTTGGGTTCAATCCTGGCCCGGGTCACTGTCCGTGTGGAATTTGCACGTTCTCCCCGTGCCTCATCCCCACAACCCAAAGATGTGCAGGGTATTTGGATTGGCCACGCTAAATTGCTCCTTAAATGGAAAAAAAAATTAATTGGGTACTTTAAATTTTCAAAAAATTGTCCTTGCTTCAGCATGACCCACCTGCCCCCCCCCTTCCTGATCCTCTTTTCGTATAATCACCTTGAGCTAGGTTTCATGGGTTAACATCCTGTAAATCCAAGCTAATATTCTCAAGAATTGTTGATGTGCTGCATGAATGTGGAATCGGGTGTGGGTGGAGCTCAGAATGGTCCTGAAAATCAAATAACTTCGTGATGCTCACTGTTTCAGAGCAGATAGAAACAATGGTCATTTGGATGAAATATTGGGAGCTACTCTGAAACCTTACTTAAATATAAGTGACCACCTACAGGAGAAGAACGATGAGGGAGTAATATTGGGCAAGGGAAAAATGCGCTGACTGTTTTGTACCATGAATATATTGTTTTGTACCATGAACATATTGTTTTGTACCATGAATATATTGTATCGTGCTGTGTCAGTAACACATTACTGTTTGACCTCCAGGCTCAAATCCATCCATTTCACATTTTGGTCGCTCTAGAAACTTATAAAGGAGGAAAAGGAAACAGAGGAAAGCTAAAGTGGACCCCTGATCCAGAAATTTTAGTAGCACTTGATCAGGCATTTTATAAAGCTTTCAAGGTAATGCATTATTATTTTACAACATTGTAATATCTATGTTTTGTTCAAAGTAAATCAATTGAATTATTTTGGTTTATTCTGTTGCAGAATGTAGAACCAACTGGGAAACACTTTGTATTGGCCTTGGATGTCAGCTCTTCCATGTGCAGCCAGGTTCTGGGATGTAGAGCACTTTGTGCTTACAGTGTTGCTGCAGCTATGGCAATGGTATGACACTTCCACAAACTACTTCTTGCTTTAAGTTCCCTTGCATGTTGTTGCATAAATTGATATAGTATTTGCATTAAAACCAACAATTTTGTGGGGTCGAGACGGGGGTATGTCGCTGTGGGGAACGGGCCGAGTGTGGGGTGCGGGCGCGTGGCTGGCCAAGGAGGGGTCATGGCTAGTCGGCGGGGGAGAGGGGCAGGTAGCCCTCTGATCCGGCTGATAACCTGGAATGTAAGGGGACTGAATGGGCCGGTTAAGCGGGCCCGCATGTTCGCGCACCTGAAGGGGCTCAAGGCGGATGTGGTTATGCTCCAGGAGAGACACCTGAAGGTGGCAGACCAGGTAAGACTGAGGAAAGGGTGGGTAGGTCAGGTGTTTCACTCGGGGCTAGATGCCAAAAATCGAGGGGTGGCGATCTTGGTGGGAAAGAAGGTGTCATTCGAGGCGTCAAGCATTGTGGCAGATAATGGCGGTAGGTACATAATGGTAAGTTGCAGGGAGAGAGGGTGGTACCGGTCAATGTATATGCTCCGAACTGGGACGATGCGGGTTTTATGCGGCATATGTTGGGTCGGATCCCAGACTTGGAAGTGGGGGGCCTGATAATGGGGGGAGACTTTAACACGGTGTTGGATCTGGCACTGGATCGCTCCAGGTCTAGGACGGGTAGGAATCCGGCGGCGGCTAGAGTGTTGAGGGGACTTATGGGCCAAATGGGAGGGGTGGACCCTTGGAGATTTGCAAGGCCGGGGGCTAGGGATTTTTCATTCTTCTCACATATCCATAAGGCTTATTCTCGAATCGACTTTTTCATTTTGAGTAGGGCGCTGATAGCGAGAGTAGAGGATACCGAGTATTCGGCAATAGCCATTTCGGACCACGCCCTGCATTGGGTGGACTTGGAGATGGGGGAGGAGAGGGACCAGTGCCCGCTGTGGCGCTTGGAGGTGGGGCTGTTGGCGGACGTGGAGGTGAGTGAGCGGGTCCGAGGAAGTATAGAGAGGTACTTGGAGACCAACGGCAACGGGGAGATCCGAGTGGGGATGGTATGGGAGGCACTGTATGGGTGGTGAGAGGAGAGCTGATCTCCATTAGGGCCCATAAGGAGCGGAGGGAGCGGGGGGAGAGGGAGAGGCTGGTGGGGGAGATGGTGAGGGTAGACAGGAGGTATGCGGAAGAGCCTGAGGAAGGATTGTTGAGGAAGAGGCGCAGCCTCCAGGCCGAATTTGACCTGGTGACCACCAGGAAGGTGGAGGTGCAGTGGAGGAAGGCCCAGGGGGCGGTCTATGAGTATGGGGAAAAGGCAAGCTGGTGCATCAGCTTCGGAAGCAGGACGCAGCTAGGGAGATCGGGGGAGTTAAGGACAGGGGAGGGAGCGTGGTGCGGAGTAGGGTTGGCATCAATGGGGTCTTCAGGGACTTCTACGAGGAAATGTACCGATCCGAGCCCCCACGGGAGGAGGGAGGGATGGGCCGTTTCCTGGACCAATTGAGGTTTCCAAAGGTGGAAGAGGGACTGGTGGCGGGACTGGGGGCCCCGATTGGGCTGGAGGAGCTGATCAAAGGGATAGGAAGCATGCAGGCGGGGAAGGCACCGGGGCCGGACGGTTTCCCGGTCGAGTTCTATAAAAAATATATGGACCTGTTGGGCCCGCTGTTAGTTAGGAACTTTAATGAGGCAAGGGAGGGGGGGGGGGCTTTACCCCTGACGATGTCCCGGGCACTGATCTCCTTGACCCTGAAGCGGGACAAGGATCCCCTGCAATGTGGGTCTTACAGACCGATTTCCTTGCTAAATGTAGATGCCAAGGTGCTGGCGAAAGTCTTACCCACGAGGATTGAGGATTGTGTGCCGCAGATCATACATGAAGACCAGACGGGGTTTGTGAAGGGGAGACAGTTGAACACGAATGTGCGGAGGCTTTTGAACGTTATCAAAATGCCGGCGGGGGAGGCGGAGGCGGAGATAGTGGTGGTGATGGACGCTGAGAAAGCCTTCGATGGGGTAGAGTGGGGGTACCCGTGGGAGCTGCTGAAGAGGTTCAGGTTTGGGGAGGGGTTTGTTAGGTGGGTTAGGCTGTTGTATGAGGTCCCGATGGCGAGTGTGGCCACAAATAGGAGGAGGTCCGAGTACTTTAGGTTGCACCGAGGGACGAGGCCCCTGTCACCCCCTGCTCTTCGCACTGGCGATTGAACCCCTGGCTATGGCACTGAGTCGAAGAACTGGAGGGGGTTGGTGCGGGGTGGGGAGGAGCATAGGGTGTCGCTTTATGCGGACGACCTGCTGCTGTATGTGGCGGACCCGGTGGGAGGACTGCCAGAGGTAATGAGGATCCTTGGGGAATTTGGGGACTTTTCGGCGTACAAGCTCAATATGGGGAAGAGCGAGCTGTTCGTAGTTCAGCTCGGGGACCAGGAAAGGGGGATTGGTGAGCTCCCACTAAAAAGGGCGGAGAGGAGCTTCAGATATTTGGGGGTCCAGGTGGCCAGGAGCTGGGGGGCCCTGCATAGGCTTAACTTTACAAGGCTGGTGGAGCAAATGGAGGAGGAGTTCAAGAGGTGGGACGCGTTGCCGCTGTCCTTGGCGGGTAGGGTGCAGTCAATCAAAATGACGGTGCTCCCAAGGTTTTTGTTCCTGTTCCAGTGCCTCCCCGTGTTTATCCCGAAGGCTTTTTTCAGGCGGGTTAACAGGAGTATAATGGGGTTTGTGTGGGCGCGAGGGACTCAGAGGGTGAGAAGGGTGTTCCTGGAGCGGAGTAGAGATAGGGGGGGACTGGCGCTGTCCAACCTCTGTGGGCCGCCAATGCGATGATGGTGCGCAAGTGGGTGATGGAAGGGGAGGGGGCTGCATGGAAGTGCTGGAGACTGCGTCCTGTGTGGGTACGAATCTGGGGGCGCTGGCAACTGCGCCGCTGCCGCTCCCTCCAAGGAGGTATACCACGAGCCCGGTGGTGGTGGCGGCCCTCAAAATTTGGGGGCAGTGGAGGCAGCATAGGGGGGAGGTTGGGGCCTTGGCATGGACCCCATTACGGGGGAACCACCGGTTTGCCCCAGGAAGAACAGGTGGAGGGTTTTCGGGGTGGCACAGGGCAGGGATACAAAAGTTGGAGGACCTGTTTGTGGACGGGAAGTTCACGAGCTTGGGTGAGCTGGAGGAGAAGTACGGGCTCCCCCCGGGGAACACCTTCAGGTACTTACAGATAAGGGCGTTTGCCAGACGGCAGGTGGTGGAATTCCCGCGGCTACTGCCACACACAGTACAGGACAGGGTGCTCTCGGGGGGGGGGGGGGGGGGGGGGGGGGGGGGGAAGATCTCGGAAACTTACCAGGTGATGCAGGAGGAGGAGGCCTCGGTGGTGGAGTTGAAAGGTAAGTGGGAGGAGGAGTTGGGAGAGGAGATCGAAGAGGGGACATGGGCAGATGCCCTAGGGAGGGTGAATTCTTCCTCTTCGTGCGTGAGGCTCGGCCTCATACAGTTTAAGGTGCTGCACAGGGTACACATGACCGGGACAAGGATGAGCCGGTTATTTGGGGGTGAGGACAGGTGTGTTAGGTGCTCTGGGAGCCCAGCAAATCACACCCATATGTTCTGGGCATGCCCAGCGCTGGAGGAATTTTGGAAGGGCGTAGCGAGGACGGTGTCGAGGGTGGTAGAATCCAGGGTCAGACCGGGCTGGGGGCTCGCAATATTTGGGGTGGCAGAGGAGCCGGGAGTGCAGGAGGCGAAAGAGGCCGGAATTCTGGCCTTTGCGTCCCTGGTAGCCTGGCAAAGGATTCTCCTTCAGTGGAAAGATGCGAGGCCCCCAAGCGTGGAATCCTGGATCAGCGATATGGCAGGGTTCATCAAATTGGAGAGGGTGAAATTCGCCTTGAGAGGGTCGGTACAAGGGTTCTTTAGGCGGTGGCAACCGTTCTTAGACTTTCTGGCAGAACGATAGACATTGGTCAATGGCAGCAGCAGTCCGGGGGGGGTGGGGGGTTTACTTTATTTTTGTTTATGTTATTTACACTGGAGGGTCTGAGGGGGTGTATACACCTGTTGTGTTAAGTCGAGATGTTCATGTTAATTTATTATTTATGAGGGAGGGGTTTGGGGGGTTGCTTTTTTAGATTGTGTTTTGTACTTAACCCTGTTGGGTTCTTTTTTCTTTCTCATTTTGTTATTGATATTTTATGAAAACCTTTAATAAAAAAATTTTTTTTTTTTTTAAACAACAATTTTTTGTTGTATCATGTAAAAAATTTCAACTGGCATAACAGATAATGGTATCTGCAAGGTTTCCAAATTAATCCATTGTTTGATAGTTACCTCTTGAACAGAAAATACTCGTTCCATTTTTCTTTTGCTTTTACGTTTGTTTTCTATTTTCCTCTAAACCAGTAAATGGGTGGGCTTAGCAAGGAATGTTGGGCGCGATTCTCCACTACCACGCCGAAGTGGCCGCGCCGTCGTGAACGCCGTCAAGGTTCACGACGGCGCGGAACGGCCCTGGTCCCGACCGATTCAGGCCCTGACAATGGACCAGTATCGGGGCCGCGTCATCTACCAGGCCTTGTCGCCCGCGTAAAAGCGGCGCCGCATAGATGACGCGGCCGGCGCTGCATAACGGACGTCAGCCGCGCATGCGCGGGTTGGCCGGCGCCAATCTGCGCATGCGTGGTTGCCGTCCTGTCCAAATCCGCCCCGCAAGAAGATGGGGGACGGATCTTGCGGGGCCGCGGAAGGAAGGAGGTCCTCCTTCAGAGAGGACGGCCCGACGATCGGTGGGCACCGATCGCGGGCCACCCCACATTCCAGGTGAAGCCCGGTGCAGGTTCCCCCCTCGGACCCCCACAGGCCGCCCCCCCCCAGCGTTCACGCACGGCCCACGACTTCAGCGACCAGGTTTGGACGGCGCCGGGGGGAACCCGCCATTTTGGCATGGCCGCTCGGCCCATCCGGGCCTCAGAATAGCGGGGGTGCCGGAGAATCGCCATTTTGGGTGTCTCTGGCAATTCTCCGGCCTGCGGCCTGCGAAACTCGACCGGGCCGTTCCCGCCGCTTGGGAGAATCACGGGAGGGCGTTGGACCGGCGTCCCCGGAAATTTTGGCGGCCCAGGCGATTCTCCCAACCGGCGTGGGAGTGGAGAATCACGCCTGTTGTCTTTCTCAAGCTTCTGCTGTTATATAACCAACCACCAGGTGGCACTTGAAAGTTGGCCTTGTTAAATCATTGCTTTCCCTTTGTTGAGAAGCCCATTGGTTCAATCTGTTAAATCTAGAGAGTTGAAGTGATTAACTGGAACCATTTATTGATAATCTACCAGTTGCTTCCCAGGAAGCATGCAGTAGCACCTAGCTGGAATTAAGTTTTACCCATTTCCTCACTATTGCACCCAAGCTGATTTAAAATGTTGGATACTATTGAAAGTACAAAAGTAACTTGGATCTATATGGTGCCTTCAGAACCCAAGATACTTCACAGGAGCATTATCAAACAAGTATTACTACAGTAATTGTTTCTCCCTCATCCAAATGTGTATAGAAACCTCCCAAGTCCCATCACACCAACATGTGTCTATTTATTTGTTAAATGTAATATTGCTAACTGTACAGAGTTGCTGTTTTTGAGCTGGTGTACAATATCCTACCAGTTTTTTAAAATCTACTTCATTCTGTGTACATAACTGTAAATATACTATGTTCAAAAACCCAATAAAAAACATTTTATAGAAAAAAAAATCAAACGAGTATTAGCATTGAGTCACAAAAGGGAAGGACAGGGAAATGAGTTTTAAGAAGAGCCTCAAAGGATGATGGAAAGGCAGAGAGGGATGCCAAAGTTCATCCTCTGATGGTGACCAGGGGTAAGGATGGAATCTGGGGATGGAAAATGGAGTTGGTGACGTCCGTGCTGGAGGAAATTTCTGCTCATCCAGGACTTTGTCAAACGGGCAGCGGAGCAAATCAAAGAGCTTGGCGGAGTTGAGAGGGGTGATCGTGAGGCAGAGCTGGGCATTGTCAGCGTACATATGAAAACTAATGTTGTGCTCTTGGATGATGTCGCCGATGGACCAAGTTAATGAGAAATAGATGGGGGGGACAGCGAAACATCTTTGGGAGACTTCAGTGGCAATGGTGCATGAAGAGAAACTATTACCGATGATTTTCTGAATGCGACTGGATAGGTGAGAATGAAATCATGCACGGGCAATCCCACCCAGCTGGAGAAGGAAGGACGTGTCCCAGAGGATGATGGTGTGCTCAATAATGTCAATGGCCGGGCGGTGCAGTGGTTAGCACTGCTGCCTCATGGCGCCAAGGACCCAGTTTCGTTCCCAGCCTCGGGTCACTTTCCGTGTGGTGTTTGCACATTCTCCCTGTGTTTGCGTGGGTCTCACCCCCACAACCCAAAGATGTGCAGCAGAGGTGGATTGACCATGCAAAATTGCCCCTTAATTGGAATTTTTAAAATAAAAGCAACAATGTCAATGGCTACAGACAGGTGAAGGATCAGAAGGTCTGGTTTGTCTTTGTCACTATCACATAGGATCTCATCTCTGACTTTTGTAAGGATGAGTTTAAAGCAGTTGGGGAGGCAGTTTTATTCCTTTAAGGAATGTGGGCATCACTGGCCAGGCCAGCATTGATTACTATCCCTAATTGCTTTTGAGAAGGTGGTGGTGAGCTGCCTTCTTCAACATCTGAAGTCCATGTGGTGTAGGTACATCCACAGTGCCGTTAGGGAGGGAGTTCAAGGTTTTTGACTCGGCGACAGTGAAGGAAGGGCGCCATAGTTCCAAGTCAAGATGGTGAGTGGCAAGGGCAGCATGGTGGCTCAGTGGTTAGCATTGCTGCCTCACGGCGCCAAAGTCCCAGGTTCGATCCCAGCTCTGGGTCACTGTCCATGTGGAGTTTGCACATTCTCCCCGTATTTTCATGGGTTTCGCCCCCACAACCCAAAAGGTGTGCCAGGTAGGTGGATTGATCACACTAAATTGCCCTTTAATTGGAAAAAATTAATTGGGTACTCTAAATTTTTTTTAAAAGATGGTGAGTGGCTTGACGAGAAACCTCCAGGTGGTGGTGTTCCCAAGTACTTTGGTCAGCATGGTGGCACAGTGGTTAGCACTGTTGCTTCACAGCGCCAGACACCTGGGTTCGATTCCTGGCTTGGATCACTGTCTGTGTGGAATCTGCATGTTCTCCCCGCGTCTGCGTGGGTTTCCTCCGGATGCTCCGGTTTCCTCCCACAAGTCCCGAAAGACATGCTGTTAGGTGAATTGGACATTCTGAATTCTCCCTCAGTGTACCCAACAGGCGCCAGAGTGTGGTGACTCGGGAATTTTCACAGTAACTTCATTGCAGTGTTAATGTAAGCCTAGTTGTGACACTAATAAAGATTATTATTACCTGCTGCCCTTGCCCTGGTAGTGGTTGTCAGTTTGGAAGGATCTGTGTAAGGAATCTTGGTGAGTTCCTGCAGTGCATCTTGTATATGGTACACACTGCTGCCACTGTGCGTCAGTGGTGGGGACGGGGGTGGGGAGGGAGTGAATTTTTGTGAATGGAGTGCCAGTCGAGAGGGCTGCTTGATTGGTTGATCGGGCTTGAAACCTGATTAGTGTTCAAAGGAGTTGCAGGTGAAACGACCATGGATTTGGGAAGGAACAACCTGCTCCGGTACTTTGGAAAGGAAAAGGTTAGGAGGGGGGCGGGGGCTGGGAGATGGGAAGAGAGTCTTGGGAACGTTTGTCTTTGTGATCAAGGGCAGGGGTTCTAAACTGGGCACCAACAACCCAGCAGCACCTCTTGTTGCTGATCGGCAGAAATGCATTTTACATCCATATTTATCATGGGAGGGCAGAGCTTTGGGACAATAGCTCAGTGTAACCAATGAGGATTCAGGGTAAGGACCATAGTGCCTATCAGAAGTTATGAGTATCGCAATCTACTACAGTGTAGCTCATGTACCAGCTCTTTGTGCAGCCTGATCTCAGGCCTCGGTACAACCACAACATGTCAGTAAGGGGCAATTAAGCCAATCCACCTAGCCTGCTCATCTTTGGGTTGTGGGAGTGAGACCCACGTAGACAAGGGGTGAATGTGCAAACTCCAAACGGACAGTGACCCAGGTCTACGACGCTGTGAGCAGCAGTGCTAACCACTGCGCTAATGTGCCACCCAGACAATTAATATTAATAATATCCTGCCGTACCACATGGCTGTTGTAATTATTAAAACTGGATTTCAATGTAAAAACCATTGGAAAGCAAGCTGAATAAATGCTGAAATATTTCTTTAAATGACTGCAGTAAAAACAGCATTTATTTTCTGTTGGGGTATTTTGTCATCATCTTACACTGTGCCTGGGCCTTCTGCATGGTTTCATTCAACTGGTATCTGCAAACATCCCATTGATTTAAAAATGAGCAAATCCATTTGGGAATTTTGATGCTCCTTCCTAACTTAAAAAACGATGTTGAATAGTTCTTGAAATTTCTATGGTTATCTCTGCTTATGTTTAGTTCCGCAGAGGTTTAGATACTTGCAGCTCTTTGTGCTATATGTTATTTCTAGTTCTACGACGAAAATGGTGTCAAATGGACTTCCGGTGGCGGCCATGGTGGGAGTGGTCGCACATTTGGCAGCTCCTGCTTGTGGCGGTGCTTTTGGGCCTTTTCCCTGATTAACCGGGGGATGTTTTGATGGACAAAGGTTCAGGAGTGGTGGAGGAAGACTATACTCCACCAGTGGATGGATTCCTGGACCAGACGTGGTTTTAGGCGAAAGGAGTTGTCGGTGCACAAAACTTTCCCTGTGACACAGGGAAAGATGGCGGAGAGCAAGGGGTCGGCCCTACCATCTCAATGGTCTATGGAGCAGCTGGTGGACCTCTTGAGAAAGGAGTCTCTGGAGGACCTGGCGAAGACGGACCCGCTTAAAGCGGGGATTGACCGCTTGGACTGAGTCTGGAGACTCACAGCCAGGTGATCCAGAAGATAGTGGGGATGGTGGGGGAACATGAGGAACAGCTCACTTTGTTGGTGGCTGAAATGGGAGTTTTGAGAGATACCCAGAGGCGGTTTCAAGAGAAAGTGGAAGATCTTGAGAACCGCTCCCGGAGTAGAATCTGAGGATTGTGGGGTTGCCGGAGGGCATTGAGGGAGCGGACACTGGCTCTCATGTAACCAAAATGCTGGAGAAGTTGCTGCGGGAGGGGATCTTCGAATGGCCCCTGGAGGTGGATCGGGTACACAGGGCACTGATGAAGCCACAGGGTAACAAGCCGCCGAGGGCGATGGTGGTGCAGTTGCACGGGTTCCTTGATAAAGAACGGATCTTGAGGTGGGCCAGGGAGACGAGGCAATGTACCTGGGAGGGCAAGGAGCTTCGGGTGTACCAGGTGCAGAGCTGGCCAAGAGCACAGTGGGCTTTAATTGAGTGCAGGCTGCCCTCTTCTAGAAGGGGATGAAGTTTGGGTTGCTGCTGTACCCGGTCCATCTCTGGGTGACCGACAATGGTCGGGAATATTAATTTAGGACATCGGAGGAAGTGATGGAGTTTGTGAGAGACAATGGACTGGCAGGAGAAGGAGGACATTGAACTTTAGAGGATGTGTTTGGGGTGGTTGGTTTTCCCTGTCTCCCTTGCCGGGGAGGTCGGGGTTTGGGGATTTTTCTTTTTTTCCCTTGGGGGTGGGGGGGGGGGGGGGTGGGGGGGGGGGTGGAGAGGGGGGTTCTTAGTTGTATGTTATGGCTGTAACGTTTTTGTTGCCCGGTGGTGGGAGGGTGGGGAGGTTTGTTTGTTGGCTGCACTTGGGGCTGCTTTGAGGGGTGGGAGGGGTGGGGGGGGGGGGGGGGTGTCGTGTTGGGTCAGTCTATTGGGTTCTGTTTTTTTCCACTGGGGGCTATTGTCCTTTGTTCCTCTTTTTTTTTCTCTCTCTTTCTGTGATTGTTGATAATGCTGTTTGCACCAAGATAGTGTGTGATTGTGGGGGCCCAAGAATCAGTGGGGGGTAGAACGCTAGGCGCCATAGGCGGGGGCTAGCTGGACGGGCAAGTTCACGCAAGTTAGGGGTGAGCAGGTGGTTAGTGTGTTGATGGGGTTGGGATTGTTGCTCTGTGTGAGGGGGACTGCTGACAGAGGGGAGACGTTTAAAGTACAATATGAGAGGGGTTGATGATGTTAGACATCCGAGGGTGGGCCTGTTGGGTAGCGGGACGTGAGTTGGAAGCTGGCCTAGGAGGGGCTATGGTTGATTGATCAGAAAACGCAATCAAGATTTGTCATGCAAGCGAGCTAGCTGCACAGCAGTTTAGTACGCTCAACCTGAAACATTTTGCCGCCAATGTGGAAGAAGACGCCAGCGCCATAAGCTTAGTGACGCATTCCAATAAGAAACGTGGTCCCAGTGCGGGCAGCCATTTTAAACAGCCGACCGGTTCCACCATTTTTGTGCCAGCGATGCAGCAATTGACAGGGGCCTCGACAATGTCCAGCATTTGGGAAGCTGTGTTCCAAGTGTGGCAGGACAAAACATTTTGCGAGGCAATGTTTTTCACGTCCAACTGGGGACCAAACCGGATCAGTTAATGTGATTGATGAGATCCACTGGGGACCAAACAGGATCAGTTAACGTTGATTGATGAGATGTGCATCAAAGACCTGTTTTTCGGTGACCTAATTTTGACTGAGGACACGATGGGTCCGAATATGCAGCAGTAGTGATAGTGATCCTGACTCCATGGAAGACAGATGGGCGATTCCATTGATGATCAATGGCACTTTAACTAAATGCAAGTTGGACACTGGAGCGAGGGCCAACCTTATCAGTTTGTCAGATTTGAACAGGCTGAGCACCAAATCGACAGTTGTCAATCAGACAAGTCCGCTGAGAGACCATGGTAAGGAGATTGCGATGTTGGGCACATGTGAGCTCGAAGCATGGGTGCACAACAGAAGTCACACCATAACATTTTCCATTGTGGAAACGGAACGGGGGTCCATCATAGGAACAGAATCGTGTGAGGCACTGAACCTAGTTGAGTGGCTATACATTCCAGACAGCGCTACGATAGGATGATTGCAAATGGCAACAATATGAAGTGGCGCAGTTATCCGATGAGATAACAGCAAAAGTCAAGGTGGAGGAAGATAAACCAGGTGAAGTGATGGAGGAGCCAATAGGAATTCCAGAATTCTAGCTAACAGTCTTCAAGAATGTGAATGTGCTCCGTGACCATGATACAGGAGCATGATGATGTTACTAACTTTTGGTTGGTTCAATTTGCTCTGTTTTATAACCTTTGCTCTAGAGTCGCCAGGTATCTTTATGATACCGCCACGAGGTTCAAGTTGAAGTACTGATCAATAACTCAACACACCAATTAGTAAGATTCAAATTCAAACACATTTATTATACACAGTCAATCGCTACTCATGCATAAATTCTACTTAATATACGATCTCTGTAACTAACAGGCCTATACTTAGCTTTGGACTGGCCCACCAGGTCAGGGGAACAAATGGCCTTTCGTTCGGGTTCTGAAACTGCAGGATTCAAAAGCTGGTATGGACTGGTCGCTAGGAGCGCCTATCTTGTAACGTGCGTTGACTGGAGACTTACTTGGTTGATGCGGCAGCTTGGGCAGTTCACTCTCAAGGGTTGATTCGCTGCTGAGTGACCCTGCCAAGAAGGACGATTTGAACTTGGGGGCTCTACTTTATAGTCCCCAGGGGCTTCCCGCCCTTCGGGGCGGACCCCATACCTGGTTCCAAGTGATTGGACTGCATTCCGATCCCTTGGATCGATTTCTCCAATACTGGAGTTGTTCCCTGATCGCTGGGCAGTCCCTGAGTGTCCGTTGGCCTTCCTTTGTCTTGGCTTCTGCTGGCGCCGAGGAGTCTGGCTTGGCCTTATTCACCTGAAATGTTTCCATTGTACCTGGGGATCGCTCATTAGAATGCAGATGGCTGTGAGTTTCAGTGCTGTCTGGGCTTTTGCAAATTCTAATACACAGGATTTCTGCACTTGCTAGTTTTTGCCTGTGCTGGCTGAATTTCCCTGCAGCCTTTGTGGATCTCCATCTTAAGTCGGGAAGTGGCCAACCCAGGTGGCTACAATGAGCCCATCCTAAAGCATTCACAAGACTTAAAGGTGAAATTTTCAGGTCCAGGGTAGCAAATGAGTTTTACTCTGGAGTTTTAAGTTTGAGCCAAATGAGTATTTGACAAATGAAGCAGTGACAAAAACATACAAGATGGAGTCACAGCCTGATGGGTCAGACTTTTTCTTCTTTGATGAGCCAGAAATTATAGGATGCACAGAATGCAAAATCGACTGGAAGAAAGGAAGAAACATCATAATTAAGACCATTAGAATGAAGCAGAAGCATGACGGTCGGGGCACTGGTTGAACAGTTACGAAAACTGTACCAAACGACTCTTTCTTCAATTTTCTTTAGTCCTCCCGATGTTCCAGAGAATGGGAAACTGGATGAAGGTTCTGCGCAAGACTCGCTGCTGACTTTGAAATTGGTCACTTCTTACAGGAACACACAATTCCACGAGCAGTGTTATATCACAGGAGAAGCTATTGCAGATGATGATGATGATGATGATAACGATGAGGAAAGGGAAGAGTCCAATGATGAGTCAAAAGAGGAAGACCATGACGGTTTATTTTGTCTATTTGGCATTAATGACGAGATGATAAGTAGCTTCCAAATTGTGCAGGACAACGATAAGTGTGAAGGTTCTAAAATGGAGTGTGCCGAGGTTGAAAGCGAGATTGCAACAGCAGACAAATTAGCTGAGAGCAAATCAACTGTGAACAGCCAACTGGTATTTGAAGAAATAATCTACATTTTGCAGAAATGGGCTGCAGAGAAGCACAATGATTTATCCTATGCCCATGGAATAATTCCTGCAGTGGATTCCCAAGTACTCGAGGCCATTCCATCAAAAAAGCTTGCAGCAAGAACAGATCGATCCATTTTCATGCAGTTCTACAAGAACAGACGAAGCATGTATTGTTATATCAGATGAGGATGAGCCACTAATTGAGACACACATAGTGAAGAAGTAATGCCAAATGTTGAAGACATTGATCCAACTAAGATACCAGAATCCGAGGGTTTGCAGATCATTCCAGAAGTCGCAAACTTCATTCAACTGCAAAAGCATCAAAAAGTATGCCAACATTGCAAGTCTCGCCAGTCGATGGGCATGCACACAGCCCACTCTACAGGTGTGGTACAGCAGAAATGGAAAAGTATTTTTTAAAGCAAAACAATGTTTATTCTATGAACTCAAGTTAACCTTTTTAAAACATACAGTGAACATCTTAGCAACCATTAATTCAAATACAACCCCCAAAGACTACAACACGAAGTAATCCTTTAAGCTTTCCCTTAACATCCATAAGACTTAAAAACAAAACCTTTAACAGAAGCACCTCCGGTTTAACTTCACTACTGAGAACAGTTACCACGTTGAAATCAGCAAATGAACATTCATAAGCTTGCAGAGATTCACTCACATCCTGCTGTGATTGCAGCTTCTCCAAAACTAAAATGAAACCAAACCCACCCAGCAGCAAAAAGCCTAAAGCGAAAGTAAAAAGCTGACGGACAGCCCAGCTCCACCCACTCTCTGACATCACTGCAGTAATAAACACCCATTTCTTAAAGGTACTCTCACTACAGATATTTATATACACCCATTTCACCCATTTATAAACACCCATTTCTTAAAGGTACTCTCACCTGACAGTAGCTCCAGGAGAATTCAATTATTCCTTTCCGTTTGTATTATAGTTCATTAGTTATCTTTCCACGTGTTCAATTGGTTAATAAACTATCTTATTGGTCAAAGAAGTAGATGTGTGTGCATCTTTCCCACGGCCACAAAATAGGACATAAGTGAGTGAGTTACTTGTCTCAGAATTCCCAACCTCTGACCTGCACTTAGAGCCACAGTATTTATGTAGCTGGTCCAGTTACATTTCCAGTCAATGGTTACCTTTCAGGATGTTGATACTACATGAATATTTGAGTCCTGTCTTAAGAGATACGGCCATCATGAGTTCTCCTCTTTTTCAGGTAGTTGCACGCACAGAAACCAATTTTACAATAGTGGCTTTTTCCGATGAAATAGTTCCATTATGCATCTCTTCAGAAATGGCACTGGATGAAGTATTTACTGCCATGCATGCGGTAATGTGAAATGTTTACCTTTTTAATTTCAATTTTCATAGTGCCTGCTAGCTTCATTCACATTAATGCAGGGCTCATTAGTGTGTATATACAAATGTGTATTTTTCCCAATTTTGTTCCCAAATTCTCTAAATTAATAATAACTCCTGTGCTGAAAGATTATTTCAGAATTCATTTAAGGAGGTGCAGCATCAATCATGAGCCTTTCTTAAAACTGTTTAGTACTAGATTGTTACAAATTACCACTATATATTAGCATTAATTTACAAGCAAATTTCTTTAATTAGTGTCGCAGCTCATTTTTTTTCCACTTCGTTCAGTCTTAAATAGCTTCAGGTGCTTGTTACTTCTTTTGATAGAGGATTCTGGGTGCCAAAATCTAAGTGAAGAGATATGTTTTGCCCAGTCTTGCAAACATTGCACACATGTTGGTCCCAGTGCTCAAGTTACTGCATGAGGTTCCTCAAAAAACATTTCTTGAACTTTAAATACAGGATTGTGTTTTTCTTCACTAATTTTTTTTATTGACTTCATTCACTTAATTGGAATCTCTCTTCGGATTTCCGAAACAAATTCAACTTCTTTGTCCCATCTGAAAAATGTTAATAGACTTGAACTAAAATAAAATGAATATGCTTTTTTTTAATGTAAAGGCAATTATGAATGCTTTTCAACAGGTCCAATTTGGCGCCACTGACTGTGCACTCCCCATGTTGTGGGCTATTAAGACAAAAACTGTTGCAGATGTGTTTTTTGTCTTTACCGACAATGAGACGTATTATGGAAATATTCATCCTGTAGATGCCCTCAGAGAATACAGAAAGGTGAGAAAACACAAGGTAACCTTATAATGTGACAATTTTTACAGTGCATGTAAGCTTAATTTAGAGAATGTAAAAACAACTCAAACTTCTGTAGCCTGCAGAATTGTTAGAAATGTGGTGAGGCTCCTCTCTCTGGGTCAGAATAGTGCCATTTTCAATCCTTTTCAGGAGCCGATTTGCCTGGTCTTAGAGAAGGGGGAAGGTACTGATTGGGAACAGCGCTCCAGGATTAGAGAAGGACCAAGTGTCATTGTTCTTCTCATCATTAAATGGCAACTCCTGATGGGAATTCAGTCCCTGTAAAACTGTACTCCTAATTGCAGTGGGAAGAATGGGGAAATTGCCCTTTAAGGAAAACCTCTTATGAATTCCAATTTATCCAAGAATATAATTGAACATGCTATTTGACACTTAGAAGCTCACGATAGAATGAGCCAGCGTGATGGCTCTGTGGGAAACTTATAAACCTGTGTCCTACTGAGTCATCCTGACCTGTAGGATCTCTGGTTTGGTCCTCCATGGTGTCGGCAGACATTGGGAAAGTACAATTCTGCATTCCTGGCACCGTATTTAGCTGACAGCATTGGTGATTAGCATAAATTCCTTCCTTGAGAAGAGAGAAGAATGAGAATGAGGTGAATGAGACATCCCTCAGATATTCGCTGCTCTTTGAAAGGAATGTTTCAGCTATTCCACTTTGTCTGGACCTTTCAGCTGTTTACATTTGCTAATGTAAATTAAATTGAGTTTTCAGAGTGCAAATCCAGGTCCTAATTAAGGCTGCCTGTGAAATGTGATTGCGGCCCGCTTGATGTAAGACGTTGTATTAAGATTACCTATGACCCAAAGATAATGTAGCGAGCTGCCAGTAAATGTATAAATTAAGTTGAAGTATGATGTGGAGATGCCGGCGTTGGACTGGGGTGAGCACAGTAAGAAGTCTTACAACACCAGGTTAAAATCCAACAGGTTTGTTTCAACTCACTAGCTTTCGGAGCACTGCTCCTTCCTAAGGTGAATGAAGAGGTAGGTTCCAGAAACATATATATATAGACAAAGTCAAAGATGCAAGTCAATACTTTGAATGCGAGCATTTGCAGGTAATTAAGTCTTTACAGATCCAGAGATAGGGATAACCCCAGGTTAAAGAGATGTGAATTGTCTCAAGCCAGGACAGTTGGTCGGATTTTGCAAGCCCAGGGCAGATGGTGGGGGGGGTGAATGTAATGCGACATGAATCCAAGGTCCCGGTTGAGGCCGTACACATGTGTGCGGAACTTGGCTATAAGTTTCTGCTCGGCGACTTTGCGTTGTTGCGTGTCCTGAAGGCCGCCTTGGGGAACGCTTATCCGGAGATCAGAGGCTGAATGCCCTTGACTGCTGAAGTGTTCCCCGACTGGAAGGGAACATTCCTGCCGGGCGATTGTCGTGCGATGTCCATTCATCCGTTGTTACAGCGTCTGCATGGCCTCACCAATGTACCACGCTTCGGGACATCCTTTCCTGCAGCGTATGAGGTTGACAACGTTGGCCAAGTCGCACGAGTATGTACCGCGTACCTGGTGAGTGGTGTTCTCACGTGTAATGGTGGTACCCATGTCAATGATCTGGCACGTCTTGCAGAGATTGCCATGGCAGGGTTGTGTGGTGTTGTGGTCGCTGTTCTGAAAGCTGGGTAGTTTGCTGCAAACAATGGTTTATTTGAGGTTGCGCGGTTGTTTGAAGGCAAGTAGTGGGGGTGTGGGGATGACCTTGGCAAGATGTTCATCTTCATCGATGACGTGTTGAAGGCTGCGAAGAAGATGTCGTAGTTTCTCCGCTCCGGGGAAGTAACGACAGAAGGATACTCTGTCGGTTGTGTCCCGTGTTTGTTTTCTGAGGAGTTCGGTGCGGTTTTTTGCTGTGGCGCGTTGGAACTGTCGAACGATGAGTCGAGCACCATTTCCCGTTCGTATGAGGGCATCTTTCAGCGTCTGTAGATGTTTGTTACGCTCCTCCTCGTCTGAGCAGATCCTGTATATACAGAGGGCTTGTCCATAGGGAATGGCTTCTTTAATGTGTTTAGAGTGGAAGCTGAGACCATGTCCCGAAGTGTGGTACATTGGCGAGGCCATGCAGACGCTGCGGCAACGGATGAATGAACATCGCACGACAATCGCCAGGCAGGAATGTTCCCTTCCAGTCGGTGAGCACTTCAGCAGTCAAGGGCAATCAACTTCTGATCTCTGGGTAAACGTTCCCCAAGGCAGCCTTCAGGACACGCGACAACACAAAATCGCCGAGCAGAAACGTATAGCCAAGTTCCACACACATGAGTACGGCCTCAACCGGGACCTTGGTTTCGTGTTGCATTACATTCACCCCCCACCATCTGGCCTGGGTTTGCGAAATCCTACCAACTGTCCTGGCTTGAGACAATTCACACCTCTTTAACCTGGGGTTACCCCTGTCTCTGGATCTGTAAAGACTTAATTACCTGCAAATGCTTGCATTCAAAGCATTGTCTGGCATCTTTGACTTATATATGTTTCTGGAACATACCTCTTCATTCACCTGAGGAAGGAGCAGTGCTCCGAAAGCTAGTGATTTGAAACAAACCTGTTGGACTTTAACCTGATGTTGTAAGACTTCTTACTAAGTTGAAGTAAATGCAGCATTCACCGTTGGTATTTCCATCAGCATCAATCCTGGCTTTAGTGACATAGCAATTTGATCAATGAACCAGAACATTCCAGTAACGAATATCAGGGGTTATTTTCACTGATATCTCCAGAAACACTCCTAACAGAAGTACAGATGTTACTTCTAGAGGCACTGACCATCAAGAGTGAGCAGGTTTCTGACAAGTCTGAATAAACTTTCCCCAACCATCCAGGAAGTCTAATCGTAGAATAACTGTGACCTAACAAGTGTGTATGTATAATTGCTTGATATACCTGTACAGTAATTAAAGAAAAGGCCGTTACATGGCAGCAGTAGAAGCTTCATGCTGCAATTTAGTAACATTTCCCAAAGAGTCCTATAATCACAACTAAAGTAGAATGAATGATAGCCATACCTTGGTCCATCCAAATCATAAATATGTAAAACATTGCAGATGCTGGAAATCTGCAATCAGCCCAGAAGATATTGGAAATACACAGCCTCTGTAGAGAGAGGAACAGAGTTGGCCTTCCATCACAACATCAATTCAGATCATCTTCAATTGACAAAGTTTGTTAGCTTCTTTTTTTTTATTACAGAAAATGGGCCTTCCTGCCAAATTGATTGTCTGTGGATTGGCATCTAACGGCTTCACCATTGCTGACCCGGATGACAAAGGCATGCTGGATATCTGTGGTTTTGACTCTGGGGCTCTGGATGTCATTCAAAACTTTGCATTAGATTTGATTTAAATGTCGGAAGAAACCACTGAATTATTAGTTAAACAGTAATTACTCATCAGGTTTCTAGGACTGCGTAAATTGAAACTCACATTATGGATTGCTAGTTTCTTGGTAGAGTGCCTGTTTGAATTAACGACACACTATAAATGGCATGACTGTAAGTGGATTTTAAGAATGTTCTGTCACAGCGAATTGTTTTAATTATAGTGTGCGTTTTACTCTCAGTTGTGGAGACATTTGTAACCTTAACTAGAAACATCTAAGTAGACACAACAAATGTTGTGCTTTTTTTTTTGTTCAGTGAGTTTATCTGAGACCATTTTGACAGTAAATAGGTTAAATGTAATAGTGGAGAACACTTTAATTGTATTTCTTTGCTGTGAACAGGCTGACAAGAATTGAGATGATTCAATTGTGGAAATGGATAATGTTTTTGAGGAGGATTAGGTCACATAAATATTCTGAGACAACGTTTTCTAATACATTGTACCCTAGTTCTTTTAATACCAATTACATGAAAAGAGTTGAAAAAGGATGAAGTGGTCAATAGAGGTAGTGTGGGAATATAGTAAACTGGAGTTTATTATAGGTGGATTGTGCTGAATAAAGTAGTCTTTAAAAGGTAAATCGCTGTGTAAAGTATGCTGGGTTTAAAAAAAATCTATTGTTCAGCCGTCAGACATGCAAGAGTTGATTTTAAAAGACAGCTGTAAATGTCACAGCCACAAAAATAGATTCTACTTAATGGCCACCAACACTTTCTTTTGTTATAGATTTTGTAGTTACTGTCAATGGGGGTTTGGAAAAGAGTGAGTTGCAGATATATTGAAGATTAATATAACTTGGAGATTAGGTTAAAAATTAAATTTCATTTTGCAGAAGATAGTGCAGTATTAGCTTTGCTGATTGACAGGAACAATCAGTCATTCAAGTGCATTTATTAAACTGTCTCATGTATTGATAGTCAATCTCGATAGTTTTTAGAGTGGCATCCATACCAAACGTGTGCAAGCTTGTATACAAGGCAAGCCATTGGCGACTTAACTTTGCTGACCTGATCAGCGCTTTTTGGTCCTGAGTGCCTGATGCTACGCACTACATGTTCAAACTTGTCCTATTTGAAAAGAATATAAAAGAAGTTACAAATTATCCCCGTGATGACACTTTTTTTTTAAAAAGTATTTGCTTGGTGAACAATCCAATTTTGTTTCAGGAGAAATTATCTTCATGGTTAAAGAAAGTGTAAGCTGTTATGAGCGTGTTTTTGCAATGACTAAGAATTCCAAACCTCACGACAGCGTGTTTTTGGAAAAACAGATATTATAATATTAGCTATGTAAGACAAAGGCAATGAAATTTGAATGGAGATGCAAAAATTTCCATTTAGTAAAAATGGCATTGGAAAAGAAAGAACTGTATTCAGCATATTAAGCTTTGAACTTAGAACATAGAACATTACAACGCAGTACAGGCCCTTCGGCCCTCGATGTTGCGCCGACCTGTGAAACCACTCGAAAGCCCATCTACATTATTCCCTTATCGTCCATATGTCTATCCAATGACCATTTGAATGCCCTTAGTGTTGGCGAGTCCACTACTGTTGCAGGCAGGGCATTCCACGCTCCCCTTGCCTTCCTCAGTTGATCCAGGGCCTTCTCTGTAGATAGCAGCCCAAACTCCAACTGTACAAAGAACATAGAACATTACAGCGCAGTACAGGCCCTTCGGCCCTCGATGTTGCGCCGACCTGTGAAACCACTCTAAAGCCCATCTACACTATTCCCTTATTGTCCATATGTCAATCCAATGACCATTTGAATACCCTTAGTGTTGGCGAGTCCACTACTGTTGCAGGCAGGGCATTCCACACCCTTACTACTCTCTGAGTAAAGAACCTACCTCTGACATCTGTCCTATATCTATCTCCCCTCAATTTAAAGCTATGTCCCCTTGTGCTAGACATCACCATCCGAGGAAAAAGGCTTTCACTGTCCACCCTATCCAATCCTCTGATCATCTTGTATGCCTCAATTAAGTCACCTCTTAACCTCTCTAACGAAAACAACCTCAAGTCCCTCAGTCTTTCCTCATAAGATCTTCCCTCCATACCAGGCAACATTCTGATAAATCTCCTATGCACCCTTTCCAATGCTTCCACATCCTTCCTATAATGCGGCGACCAGAATTGCACGCAATACTCCAAATGCGGCCGCACCAGAGTTTTGTACAGCTGCAACATGACCTCATGGCTCCGAAACTCAATCCCTCTACCAATAAAAGCTAACACACCGTACGCCTTCTTAACAACCCTCTCAACCTGAGTGGCAACTTTCAGGGATCTATGTACATGGACACCGAGATCTCTCTGCTCATCCACACTGCCAAGAATCTTACCATTAGCCCAGTACTCTGTCTTCCTGTTATTCCTTCCAAAATGAACCGCCTCACACTTTTCTGCATTAAACTCCATTTGCCACCTCACAGCCCACCGCTGCAGCTTATCTATGTCCCTCTGTAACTTGTAACATCCTTCTGTACTGTCCACAACTCCACCGATTTTAGTGTCATCTGCAAATTTACTCACCCATCCTTCTACGCCCTCCTCCAGTTCATTTATAAAAATGACAAACAGCAGTGGCCCCAAAACAGATCCTTGTGGTACACCACTAGTAACTGGACTCCAGTCTGAGCATTTCCCATCAACCACCACCCTTTGTCTTCTTCCAGCTAGCCAATTTCTGATCCAAACTACTAAATCACCCTGAATCCCATGCCTCCGTATTTTCTGCAGTAGCCTACTGTGGGGAACCTTATCAAACGCTTTACTGAAATCCATATACACCACATCAACTGCTTTACCCTCATTCACCTGTTTGGTCACCTTCTCAAAGAACTCAATAAGGTCTGTGAGGCACGACCTACCCTTCACAAAACCTTGTTGACTATCTCTAATCAAATTATTCCTTTCCAGATGATTATACATCCTATCTCTTATAAACCTTTCCAAAATTTTGCCCACAACAGAAGTAAGGCTCACTGGTCTATAGTTACCGGGGTTGTCTCTACTCCCCTTCTTGAACAAGGGAACAACATTTGCCATCCTCCAGTCTTCTGGCACTATTGCTGTAGACAAAGATGACTTAAAGATCAAAGCCAAAGGCTCAGCAATCTCCTCCCTAGCTTCCCAGAGAATCCTAGGATAAATCCCATCCCAGGGGACTTATCTATTTTCACACTTTCCAGAATTGCTAACACTTCCTCCTTATGAACCTCAAGCTCATCTAGTCTAGTAGCCTGAATCTCAGTATTCTCCTCGACAACATTGTCTTTTTCCTGTGTGAATACTGACGCAAAATATTCATTTAGCACCTCTCCTATCTCCTCGGACTCCAAGCTCAACTTCCCACTACTGTCCTTGACTGGCCCTACTCTTACCCTAGTCATTCTTTTATTCCTGACATATCTATAGAAAGCTTTAGGGTTATCCTTGATCCTACCTGCCAAAGACTTCTCATGTCCCCCTCCTGGCTCTTCTTAGCTCTCTCTTTAGGTCCTTCCTAACTAACTTGTAACTCTCGAGCGCCATAACTGAACCTTCATGTCTCATCTTTACATAAGCCTCCTTCTTCCTCTTGACAAGTGTCTCAACTGCTTTAGTAAACCACGGTTCCCTTGCTCGACCACCTCCTCCCTGCCTGACAGGTACATACTTATCAAGGACATGCAGTAGCTGTTCCTTGAACAAGCGCCACATTTCCATTGTGCCCATCCCCTGCAGTTTTCCTCTCCATCTGATGCATCCCAAGTCTTGCCTCATCGCATCATAATTGCCTTTTCCCCAGATATAACTCTTGCCCTGCGGTATATACCTATCCCTTTCCATCACTAAAGTAAATGTAATCGAATTGTGGTCACTATCACCAAAGTGCTCACCTACCTCCAAATCTAACACCTGTCCTGGTTCATTACCCAGTACCAAATCCAATATGGCCTCGCCTCTCCTTGGCCTATCTACATACTGTGTCAGGAAACCCTCCCGCACACATTGGAAACAAACGGACCCATCTAAAGTACTCGAACTATAGCATTTCCAGTCAATATTTGGAAAGTTAAAGTCCCCCATAACAACTACCCTGTTGCTTTCGCTCCTATCCAGAATCATCTTTGCAATCCTTTCCTCTACATCTCTGGAACTTTTCGGAGGCCTATAGAAAACGCCCAACAGGGTGACCTCTCCTTTCCTGTTTCTAACCTCAGCCCATACTACCTCAGTAGACGAGTCCTCATCAAACGTCCTTTCTGCCACCGTAATACTGTCCTTGACTAACAATGCCATCCCTCCCCCTCTTTTACCACCTTCCCTGAGCTTACTGAAATATCTAAACCCCGGCACCTGCGTAGACCATTCCTGTCCCTGCTCTATCCATGTATCCGAAATGGCCACAACATCATCGAAGTCCCAGGTACCAACCCACGCCGCACGTTCACCCGCCTTATTTCGGATGCTCCTGGCATTGAAGAAGACACACTTTAAACCACCTTCCTGCCTGCCGGTACACTCCTGCAACTTTGAAACCTTACTCATGACCTCAGTACTCTCAACCTCCTGTATACTGGAGCTACAATTCAGGTTCCCAAGGCCCTGCTGAACTAGTTTAAACCCTCCCGAAGAGCATTAGCAAATTTTCCCCCCAGGATATTGGTACCCCTCTGGTCCAGGTGCAAAACAACACGTTTGTAGAGGTCCCACTGACCCCAGAGTGAGCCCCAATTATCCAGAAATCTGAAACCTTCCCTCCTGCACCATCCCTGTAGCCACGTGTTCAACTCCTCTCCCTATTCCTCGTCTCGCTCGCACGTTTGGGTAACTGAATCATCACAACTAGGAAATATTGATGATAAACAGTTCATTTTTAAACTCTAATCTTGTGCAATTATGTTGGGTCATAAGCACCATTTTGTTAACTTTTACAAGCATTTTCTTTTTCTTCTCTTCTAAAATCATTTCCTCCAGTTTGTCCCCCCTCCACTCTATTACCTGGCACAAGTGGACACTAATGTGCTTGATTGTTTGGGTGGGTGCTTTACAGGTAAGCTTGATCTTGTGCTGATCTGATGCCTCTATACATGTATAATTCTAGCAAAGGCTACCAAGTAGCACTTTTACAGTCGTCTTAGCTAACTGAAGAAGACCACAGACCAAGCCTAGGATCTTGCTGGTCTGCATAAAACTCACTGTGGTGTTGTTGCAGCCTCCCATGTGACTGCACAAGAAGCTATTAAACTGTAGATGGTATTAAACTAGTTGTCTTGTTTTATTTTGCTCTAAACAATTGAACTTTTACCTAATCTCCAGAAATGGAAAGGAATTGCAGCTCCTGCTATGAAATGCATGTAGTGTTAACTTGTTCCAGTAAAATTTCAAATGTTGATATCTCAATCTTGTTTAAATCACTTGACATGACAGTGGAGGTTGTTTGGATAGATGATCTGGAAGTTTTGTGCGGAGTCGGTCTTTTAGTAATCCACTTGTTAAACTGGTAGGATTAATTGCCAGTAGTTAATGACATAGGTGATTGCTGCTGATAGCTGAGGGATGGCTTGAAGCATCCTGTCTGTGTATATTTCTTCGCATGTTGCATGGTTGGTGTGAAACCACCTTGTTATGGGCATCATAGATTATCATAGAATTTACAGTGCAGAAGGAGGCCATTCGGCCCATCGGGTCTGCACCGGCTCTTGGAAAGAGCACCCTACCCAAGGTCAACACCGCCACCCTATCCCCATAACCCAGTAACCCCACCCAACACTAAGGGCAATTTTGGACACTAAGGGCAATTTATCATGGCCAATCCACCTAACCCGCACGTCTTTGGACTGTGGGAGGAAACCGGAGCACCCGGAGGAAACCCACGCACACACTGGGAGGATGTGCGGACTCCGCACAGACAGTGACCCAAGCCGGAATCGAACCTGGGACCCTGGAGCTGTGAAGCAATTGTGCTATCCACAAGGCTACCGTGCTGCCCCGAGGCATGATAACCTTTTCAGCTGACTGGTTGATTTAAAACCAATAGAATGAATGATACTGCTCTTATGTGATGTGAATGCAGAAACAGAACTTTAGCTGTCTGTGTCTGATATAATCAAGGTACATTCCTCCACCGAATAATGGGACAAAGACATGTTAAAATGTGATTTGACATGGGTGGCACAGTGGTGCAATGGTTAGCACTGCTGCCTCACAGCGCTGAGGTGCCAAGTTCGATCCTGGCTCTGGGTCACTGCCCGTGTGGAGTTTGCACATTCTCCCTGTGTTTGTATGGATTTCGCCCCCACAGCCCAAAGATGTGCAGGGTAGGTGGATTGGCCTCGCAAAATTGCCCTATAATTGAAAAAATTAATTGGGTACTCTAAATTTATAAAATATATTTTTTTTTTTAAATAAATAAAATGTAATTTGACAGATTGAATCTAATGCAATGTAACGCAGCAGATAGGCCCATGAAAATGTAGTAAAATTAAGGCTAGAAAGGACAACAATTTTAATGAGAGTGAATGTTGGAATAAAGAACTCTACAGTTTGGACCCTTGAAAGATTGGACCCTCGTAGGTGCAGGTTAATCCCATTTTAGCTGCTAGCGTGTTGAAATTAAGTTAAAACTAGCAAGCTTTGTCACTAAAATTCACACAAAAACTCCATTCCATAAAGGTAAAAGACACATACCTTAAAATCACATACATATAAAATCAAGCTAAATTACCTGGTTTAAGGTAAATATTCAGTTGTCCATAAAAAATTGTAAAATATCCAAGGTTAGCATGATTCTAAGTTTGCAGTTTCATAGTTATTAGTTTGTTAAACTCCTTAAGGGTATTTGTTTTTAATAAACATTTTATTGAGGTATTTTTGGTTTTACAACAATGACAAAATAAACAATATACATAAGTCTATAAACATAGTGCAAAAAGCCTGCTTCCTCCCTTTCAGGTCCCATCTTTATTAACCCACTATTCGAAACTAAACTAACCCCCCCTTCTGCTGACAATTTTCTGCAAACAAGTCGACGAACGGTTGCCACCTCAGGGCGAACCCTAACAAAGACCCTCGCAGGGCGAACTTGATTTTCTCCAAACAGAGAAAGCTAGCCATGTCAGTTAGCCAGGTCTCTGACTTCGGGGGCTTTGAGTCCCTCCAAGCTAATAATATCCATCTCCGGGCTACCAGGGAAGCAAAGGCCAGAAGGTCTGCTTCTTTCTCCTCCTGGATTCTCGGATCTTCCGACACCCTGTAAATCGCCACCCTTGTTTTTGACACCGTGGACATGACGTCTGCAAACCCCTGCCAGAATCCCCTGAGCTTTGGGCATGTCCAAAACATGTGGGACAAGGTTCGCTGGCCCCCCCACACACCTATCTTCTACACCAAAGAACTTGCTCATCCGGGCCACTGTCATGTGAGCCCGGTGAACGACCTTGTACTGTATCAGGCTGAACCTGGCGCATGTTGTGGACGCATTGACTCTACTCAACACATCCGCCCAGAGACCATCCTCTATCTCTCCTCCTAACTCCTCTTTCCTTAAGGGTATTATTGAGTCAAAGCCATTTTCCCCAAGTTCCAATGCTGAAACCAAAAGCTTGATGCTCACGCCTTGGGCCATATTGATAATAAGAGATTTCAGGTGTTCATATTTGTTGACTTTCTCTGACCAAGCTTTCTCCACTGATTTTGTTGTTGTCCTTAAACCTAATGGTTATATTGACTGCGCTACAACAAATATAATGTCTGACTATCAGATATCTAAACTTTGGTTCCAAGTAAGTCATGCAGGTGTATTTTATGATTTTGTTTTCTTTCAACAAATTAAGAATTTTATTATCTTTATGAATCCTTGTGTTCTTCACAAATTCACAACTCCCAGAAATATGAGAGATTATTTTGTTGTTGTGACCACCTCTTCTCTAATTCTTGGGTGTTCTGTCTACCAATTACATAGAACATACAAAGCATAAGGAGGCCATTCGGCCCATCGAGTCTGCACCGACCCTCTTAAGCCCTCACTTCCATCCTAGCCCCGTAACCCAATAACCTCTCCGAACCTTTTTTAGACACTCAGGGCAATTTAGCATGGTCAATTCAGCTAACCTGCACGTCTTTGAATTGTGGGAGGAAACCGGAGCACCCGGAGGAAACCGACGCAGACACGGGAAGAACGTGCAAACTCCGCACAGACAGTGACCCAGCAGGGAATCGAACCTGGGACCCTTGCGCTGTGAAGCCACAGTGCTATCCACTTGTGCTACCATGCCTTCAAAACTTCAGCTTTAGAAATTTAAATAATTTTACAATTTTTAATCATATCAATAACCATCAATATTTTGATCCACAAATTAAGAAATTTAGCGAGAATCATGGGATTCATACTATCAATTCTATCCCTGATTTCATTCTCAAATGATATTGTCCAAAAGCCCCGTAAACCTTTATTCTGCAAGGTGAAAGTTTCTCTATATCGGCTTTATTGTTAAGGATGGGCAATTCGATCTCTAATGCACACATGTCTAAAGGGTCAGGTCCTCCCATGATTCTTGCTAAACATTTCCTAACATTTTTAAAAGGTGTTTGTGTCTGTTTAAAAATGGATTTCCTACGAATTAATCTTCTCCTTGCACCGATATTTTTTAAAAATAAATTCACGAGTACCCAATTCTTTTTTTCCAATTGAGGAGCAATTTAGCATGGCCAATCCATCTACCTGCACCTCTTTGGGTCGTTGAGGTGAAACCCACGCAGACACAGGGAGAATGTGCAAACTCCACACAGACTTGCACCGATATTACTAAAAACATTTCTACAGTCCTTCCCTTTGTTTTTAACCTCAATTTTCCTTTCTTGCCCTTCTGTCATTCATGGCCAATTTCTTAACGAGATTCATCCTGTTAACTGAATAGTTACAAATATTTGTTCCATTAAGATGTTATATTGGCATTGTTCAATTCATTGTTTTCAGCCATAACTTCCTGATTGACAGTCCCCATAGCAACATAGGACATATTCTCTACTGGGTGTTCACAAATTCATTCCTGGAACTGGGCTCAACCCCCTCTGTGATAGTTGTTAGGGAAGGGTGCAAGATCATACTATTTCTGAGCTTAACAAATTCAGAAGATGGTCCTTTATCAGAAATTTAATAGTTTTAGCTGAAAAAATCCTTCTAATTATGACATTGTTACCTCGTTATTCCTTGTCTGCCTAGCAGACGAGAAACTTATTTTTTCTTCATTTAGATCTCTTGCTGATAACTTTGGAGGAGCCTTAATCTGATTAATTCTCTTATTGTTTCTCATTTCAGCACATCAGTGTCTTTTGTGTTCTCTAAACGGTCCTAAATTTCATCCCAGACTTCTCAATCTCCCCAGTACCTTCAAAGTGGCTAACTCATTTAACGTAATGAAGTGCTATTGAATGAACACTTCCTTCCTTTCCTGATCCGTTACAAATAGCTAAGATCTTCATTAGAAATGTTTATCTTTAAGATGCTTCTTAAAGAAACCAACTGAATTGTAAACTTCCTGACATGACATACAAGTGAGATGATTGCTAGTGTATTGCATCCTGATATTATTATCAGCCCTATCTTCCTTGGAGGCACCCGAGTGGCACTACACAGCTTCATTACAACTAACCACTTCAACCTCAGACCCCAGTAACATGAGTAAAATTAGTGTTTGTAGAATCTTTACCAATAACGTTATTCCTTAAATTAACATTACTATCAGATAAATGAAGCCATAACTGGATTTTGTTGCACAATTAGGTAGAATTAATTATAAAGAAAACAATTGAGAAATTAACAGGTTTGAAAGCCAACAAATTCCCTGGACCTAATGGTCTACATTCGAGGGTTTTAAAAGAGGTGGCAGAGCAGAAATGGTGATCGTTAAGTATGTTCAAGACTGAGATGGACAGATTTTTAATCAGTAAGAGAATCAAGGGCTATGGGTATAAGGCGAGAAAATGGATTTTGAGGATTATCGTATCAGATCAGCCATAATCTCGTTGAGTGGCAGAGCAGAATGGATGGGTCAAATGGCCTACTTCTGCTCCTACATCTTATGATTTTGATCTTCCAGAATGCCATAGATGCTAGAACAGTCCATGTGGATTGAAAGGTTGGAAATGTTCAAGAAAAGAAGAGTCAAAATATCAAATTATAGGCCAGTTAGCCTGACATCCATAGCAGGGAAAACGCTACAATCTGTTAGTAAAGATGTGGTAACCTGGCATTTTTAAAATCACAATATGACTCGACAGAGTAAAACACGATTTTATGAAAGGGAATTTTTTTTCTCCATTCTTTCATTGAATTTGGGTGCCATTGGCAAGATTGGCATTTGTTGCAATCCCTAATTGCCTTTGAACTGAGTGGTTTGCAAGGCCATTTCATCGGGTGATTAAGATCCCACATAATGCTTTGAGTCTGGAGTCACATTTGGCCAGACCAGATAAGAATGGCAGATTTTGTTGCCTGAAAACATTAGTGGACTGGATGTCATGGCCACCATTACTGAAGTGGTGGGATTTGTGCTCTGGTCCCCAGGGCCTCTGGATTACTAGTCAAGTGACATTTGTTTTAAATGTATTTTATTCCAAACTTATTCAAAAAGTTACAAAACATAAATAATCCGTTTTACAGTCTATACAAATTTCCCCCTTTTCCACTACGTGCCCCCCCTTCCACCGCGACGAACGACTCCTCAAACATGGCCATAAACAACCCCACCATGCCTCAAAGCCCTCCACTGAACCCCTCAGTTCAAACTTAATTTTCTCCAACCGGAGGAAGTCTTATAGATCCGCAAGCCAGGCCGTCACCCCCGGCGGCGTTGTCAACCGACATTCCAGTAAAATTCACCACAGGACAATCAGAGCGGCCAAGGCCACTACGTCGGCCTTTCCCCCCCTCCATCAGCTCCGGCTTTTCCAATATCCCAAAATTTGCCACCATAGGCTCTGGCCCGACCTCCACAATTTTGCTAGTGTCATAAACACTCCCACCCAGTATCTCTCTAGCTTCTCAGAGCCCAGAACATATGCGTGTGGTTTGCTGGTCCTCACCCACACTTCTCGCACGTTCCTGCAACTCCCTGGAAGAACCCACTAATTCTCGCCCGAGTCATGTCCACGCTGTGTACCACCTTAAACTGTATCAAACTCATCCTCACACACGCGGAGGTTAAATTCACCCTACCAGGGCAGCACGGTGACACAGTGGCTAGCATTGCTGCCTACGGTGCTGAGGACCTGGGTTCGAATCCCGGCCCTGGGTCACTGTCCGTGTGGAGTTTGCACATTCTCCCCATGTCTGCATGGGCTTCACCCCCACAACCCAAAGATGTGCAGGATAGGCGGATTGGCCACACTAAAAAATACCCCTTAATTGGAAAAAATAATTGGGTACTCTAAATTTATAATTTAAAAAAATTCACGCTACCCAGTGCCTCACTCCACACTCCCACCCAACTCCTCCTCCCATTTCTCATTGATCCTCATGACCTGCGCACCCCCCTGCTCTCCCAGCCACCCATATATGTCCCCAATCCTTTCCTCTCCTTCCACATCCGGAAGCAGTAACTGTTCCAAAAGAGCATATTTCAGCAACCTGGGAAACTCTTTCCACACCTTCCGTGCAAAGTCCCTTGTAAATACTAAATTCATTTTCCTTCGGGAGCTCTACCCTCTCCCTCAGCTCCTCTATGCTTCAGACACAAATCTCTCACCCTCACCAGCCCCACGTCTCTCCACACTATGTGCATACCGCCCGTCCCCCACCCAGCCAAACCCGTGGTTCTCACATAATGGCGTTAAGACTGATATCCCCTCATTCCTAAAATTTCTCCTCAACTGGTTCCACACCTGTATTGTGGACTGTATCACCAGGCTCTTCCTATATCTCCTTGGTGCCAGCGGCAGGGCCCTCGTCACCAGGGCCCTCAGGCTGGACCCCCTTCAGGACTCTCCCTCTATACTAATCCATTCTAAACCCTCTCCTTCCCACCACCACCTCACTTTCTCCACGTTCGCTAACCAATAGCAATGCAGAAAGTTCGGTAACACCAACCCCCCCTTTCTTCCTCTGCCTCTGCAGTAGGGCCCTCTTCACCCTTGGCACCTTTTCCGCCCAGACAAACTCGAAATGACTGCGTCCAACTTCCGAAAAAAGGCCTTTGGAATAAAAATGGGGGATCTGAAATATAAATAAGAACCTTGGCAGGACATTCATTTTCACCCTCCCTGCCAGTGTCGAATGCAGTCTTTCCCACCTCCTAAAGTCTTCCTTATCCCCTCCACTGACTTTGTTAAGTTCCGCTTATGTGGTGTCGCCCACTCTCCCGTCACCTGGATCCCCAAAGATCTAAATTTATCCCTGGCTGCATTAAATGGTTCCCCCCCCCCCCCCCCCGACCCGACTCATTCACCAGGAACACCTCACTTTTCCCCACATTCAACTTGTATCCTGAGAAAGCCCTAAACCTCTCTAATAGGCTCATAATTCTCCCCATACTCTCCAATGGACGCATATAATAGGTCGTACAGTGACACCCGATGCTCTCTCTCCTATTCTGCCACTCTGCTGACTCCCTAAGGGCCATCATCAAGGGCTCTTATCGCCAGTGCAAACAGTAGCGGCGACAGTGGGCACCTGTGATTCGTTCTCCTATGCAACCCGAAACTCTGAGCTCACCTCATTGGTCCGTAAACTCGCCACTGGAGCTATGTACAGCAGAAGCACCCATAAACCTTGGCCCAAACCTTCCCAGGACCTCGAACCGGTACTGCCACTCCACCTGATCAAATGCCTTCTCCACACCTATAGACATCACCACCTCCAGTACCCATCCTCTCAACGGGGTCATGATCACATTCAGTAATCGCCTTATGTTGATCGAGAGATGCCTGCTCTTACGAAGACCGGTTGGTCTTCTGCAACCACTCCCGGACTGCATACTTCCACACCCCCCCCCCCCCCCCCCCCCCCCGGCCACCAACTTAGCCAGCACTGTTATGTCCGTTTTTAACAGTGATATGTCTCTGGCAGATCCCCATTCTCCTGCACCTTGCTACATGTCCCCAGAAGGTGTGGTGCCAGTTCTCAAACTCCTTCTAAAATTCCGCCGGGTAACCGGCTGGCCCTGGGGCCTTCCCTGACCTCATCCCTCTTATACTTTCTATTACCTCCCTCAGCCCTAAAGGCACCTCTAGCACCTGTCTCCTCCTCATCCAGCTGTGGAAATACTTGCCTGTATAAGAACCTCCCCATATCCCCCTCTTCACCCCCGGCCTGTACAATTCCTCATAATATCCCTGAATGCCTCATTTATCTTCCCCGACTCCGACACTACATCCCCTGTCTCTGGCCGTACCCTCAGGATTTCCCTAGATGTGGCCTGCCTCCGTAGCTGATGGGCTAACATGCGGCTTGCCTTCTCCATATTCATACTGCACTCCCCCCGCCGTCTGTAGCTGCCCAACCGCCCTTCCCATTGTCAACCTGTTGAATTGTCCCTGTAACCTTTTCCTTTTCGGTAATCCCTCCGCGATGGGGACCCTCGAATACTCCCTATCCATCTCGACTATCTCTCCCATTAACCGTTCGTATTCCTCTCTCCTTTTACTATCTTCATGCGCCTTGAATGAGATAATATCCCCCGGACAACCGCCTTCAATGCCTCCCAGAATGTGTCCGCCGATACCTCCCCGTTTTAGTTCAACTCCACATAGTCCTTAATCACCGACTGCACCTTATCACAAAACGCTCTGTTCGCTAACAGCTCCGAATCTAACCTCTATCCCAGCCTCTGTTGCCATCCCGAACTAAGTTGAACCTCCAGCCAGTGTGGTGCGTGGTCCGAGATTACTATCCCCACGTACTCTGTCCCCACCAGCACCTCGCGGCTCACCACACAGAAATCAGTTTTGGAGGATACCTTATACACATGCGAGAAGAAGGAGTACTCCTTCCCACTCTGGGTTTTTAAATCTCCACGGGTCCACCATTCTCATCCTTCCCATAAACCCTCCTAGCTCCTTCGCCATCCGCAACCTTCCCATTGACCTGGGGCTCGACCTGTCCACCCTCTGTTCCAGTACACAATTAAAGTTTCCTTCCATAATCAACTGATGTGTGGCCAATTCCAGAATCGCTCCCAGCAAGCCCCTCACAAACCCCACGCCATCCCAATCCGGTGCGTATACATTCACTTGCACCACTGTCCTCCGCTCACCATCATATATCTCTCACCTGGGTCCCTCACTTCCTTCGCACTCACAAACCCCAACTTTTTGCTCCGCAAAATGGCTACCCCCGTGACTTTGTGTCAAACCCTGAGTGAAATACCTGACCCACCAATCCCTTTCTCAACCTGACCTGATCCCTCCTGCGGAGGTCCATCTCCTGCAGAAAGACGATCTTTGCCTTCAGACTCCTTAAGTGTGCAAAGACCCAAGATCTCTTCACCAGCCCATTCAGCCCCCCCCGCCTTCCATGTTATAATCCTTACTGGAGGCATGTGCCTCCATTCCCCTCTACTGGCTGCCATCCTCCTCTACTAACTCTGTTCCCTTTCATTTTGCCCTGTACTGGGCCCTCCCAATATGGCCCCCTTCTTTGCCCGTGACCACGCTTCTTCTTCAACACTGCTACGTCGCAACCGCCTCCACTCCCCCCGCCATCCCTCGTGGCCATCTCCTCCACCTCACTTCCATTTACCAGCATTACCTGCCCGTGTGGCAGCTCATACCCGAAGGCTCGTCCTCTCTATCCCCTCACTATCTCCTCCTCGATCTGTGTAAGCGGCTCCCTGTGGACCTCCCCCTCCCCCACCCAAAGACACATTCAAAACCACAGGTCACCTCCCGCAAAAAGTAAACACCACAGGCGGCAGGAGGGGGGTGGGAAGGTAGTTATCCCCTTACAAACCTATTCCCCCTTAACAAATAATCGTTGCAACGAAAGCCCTCCACCTAGGAAGAAACAAAAACACCCTCTAATCCCCACACTGCCCACATCCCCCGTACTATTGTGCCAACCCTTCTGTCTCCCATCAAAGTTCAGTTCTCCCCAGTTTATGCTCTTTAATAAAGTCATTGGCCGCCTCTGGAGTTTCAAAATAATACTCCCGGCCTTCGAAAGTCACCCACAGTTTCGCCGGGTACAGCACCCCAAACCAAATCTGCCATCCTTAAAGCAACGCTTTAGCCCTCTTGAATCCAGCATGTCTTTTTGCCAGTTCCACCCCAATGTCCTGGTATATTCGGACCTTGTTCCCCTCCCATTCACAGTTCCGTTTCTCCCTGGCCCACCACAGGATCTTTTCCTTCTCACAAACTTGTGGAGTATTAGGATCACCACCCGCGGCGATTTCCCCTCTTGGCTTCTGCCTTAGAGATCTGTGCACTCTATCTACCTCTGGGCACCTGTCCAGCACCCCCTCCGCCACCAGCCCTGCCAGCATCCGCAAGACATATCTCATGGCACTTGTGTCTTCCACATCTTCAGGCAGGCCGACGATATAAAGGTTCTGCCTTCTCGACCTGTTCTCCTGCTGCTCTACCTTTGCTCTTAATGACTTGCAAAGGTCCCCCAGGAGCCCCACCTCTGCCTCCAATGCCACGACACGATCACTGTGGTCCAACATCATACTCTCCATCTCCTGGATCTGCGACCCTCTATGTCTCCAAGCAGTTCTCAACCCTTTCCATCGAGCTTTTCAGGGGTGCAACCACCCCTTTGATGACTTTCAACCGGTCCTCCTGCATCTCTTTTCTTTATTGGTGGAACTCCTCTCTAATAAAAGCCACCAACTGCTCCATCTGGGATTTTCCATCCTGCACTGCCCTTCCCCGTCTGCCATCTTTCCAATTGCTGTTGCATTACAGGTCTCTTCCAGTTCCTTGGCCAGGTCTTTCACCTTCTTCAGCCGGGTCTGGTAACCAACAGACATGCCACTCCCAGTGGGAATTTCTCCTCCACACCTTCAACTGCACTTTCCCATCAAAGTTTCTCTCTTTTCGGGTGAAAAGAGCCTTTGAGCAGGAGCTGCACTTTGTGTTACCACTCACTCCATGGCGGCCACCGGAAGTCACTAATTTAGCAATATTACCACCATGCTGCACACTCTCCTTTTTGCATTTGACACATCTGCCAGAGACTTCGGAGGGTACAACAAGCTGCATAGATGAGGAGGAACCATGGATGTAGCATATTTGGATTTTCATGAGGTAGGTGCTGAGCTGCCACACGTGTGGTTATTAGACAGAATTATGATTCTCGGGATTGGGAGTAATTTGAGAGCATGGATTAATGATTGGTTAATGGACAGAAAATTGAGATGGTCATATTCAGAATGGCAGGATATATTGAGTGGAGTGCCAGAAGAATCAGTGCTTGGGCCTCAGCTTCTTAAAATCTACAATATTGACTTGGATTAAGGGATGAAGGGTAATATATCTAAGTTTGTTGATGGTACAAAGCTTAGCGGGGAAGTTAATTTCTACGATTTCTACTTAAACTGTGAAGAGATGCAAAAAGACTGCAAATGAATTTGGCCGGTTAAATGGGCAAGAATGGCGGGTGGAAGATAACGTGGCATGTGTGAAATTATCTACTTTGATAAGAATGGAGAAGCAACATGTTTTGTTTTTTAAAGTGAGATGTTCAGAGGGATTTGTATGTCCTTGTACATAGACCACAATGTTAACATGCAGGTACAGCAGGAAATTAGGAAGGCAGATAGTATACGGCACGGTAGCACAGTGGTCACATTGTTGCTTCACAACGCCAGGGTCTCTGGTTCGATTCCAGGCTTAGGTCACTGTCTGTGCGGAGTTGCACATTCTCCCCGTGTCTGCATGGGTTTTCACCAGGCATTCCGGTTTCCTCCCACAAGTCCCGACGTGCTTGTTAGGTGAATTGGACATTCCAAATTCTCCCTCAGTGAACCCGACCAGGCGCTGGAGTGTGGCAACTAGGGGAATTTCACAGTAACTTCATTGCAGTGTTAATGTAAGCCAACTTGTGACACTAATAAAGATTATTATTATTCTATTGCTGTAGTGTAAGAATAGTGAAATCTTGCAGCAATAACAAAGGACTTTCGTGAGACAATACCTAGAGTACTGGGTACAATTTTGGTCTTACCTAGGACAGATATACTTAGAGTGAGAGCAATGAAGGTATACCAGATTAATTTCTGGGATGAAGAACTGTCCTAGGGGATTGATTGAATAGAACAGGCTACATTCTCTGGAGTTTAGAAGAATGAGAGGTGACTGAGTTGAACAGCTCAAAATCTTTAGAGGGCTAGACATGGTAGATGTTGAGAGGCTGTTTCCCTCACTGGAAGGTCTGGAACTAAGGGTCATAGTTTCAGGATCAGTGGTTGGCCATTTAGGACTGAGATGAAGAGAAATTCCTTAATTCAGAGAGTTATGAATCTTTGGAATTGCCTACCCCAGAGAGCTGTCATGTGTGCAGTCAATTAATATTTTTAAGACTGAGAAGAATAGATTTTTGAGCACTCAGGGAATTGGGGGACGGGGTGAGAAAGTGGAGTTTATGTAACGGTTGAGCCATTATCTTATTGAATGGCAAAACAAGTTCAAGGGTCCATAGCTCTACTTCTTAGGTTCTTGCCAGAATTGTCATTAGTCAGGTTAAGATCTCTCTTGGGGTAAATAATTAGGGAGGAATGCAATGGAAGTCTTTGCATGCATGTTGAACAGGGCAAATGTCTAAACTTGGAGGGCTCCTGAAGATTGTCTTAAAATCAACTCCAGCCACACGATCACATTGTGTCGGCTACAGCTGCAACAACACAAGAGTGGACATCTTTATGTTCCAACAATTTGGTTCATTGGACTGAATAGTCACAAAGGCCAATGTTTAGTTAGTTAAAATTTTACACCACTGATTGTTGGCCTTGAACTATGTCCCAGGAGAAAGTTGTTGCTCAGATTTCACATAAAACTGAAGGACCAGCTGCATTAGGAAAAGATTAAAAACAAGAAAACAGCAGAGAATGGCAATCGTTCACAATATGGAAAGTTTGCTGTGACTGCATTGATTTTTGTAGCCTTCCAAAAGACCGTGAGAAAAATTGTTCTGGATTGCTATGTAAAGGTAGATGCTATGTTCTATGCAAATACTCAGGTACTTGTATGTTTAAAGCCTAAGACCACTCAGTCAAGATATTTAATTTCATCTACTTAAATTAAAATGTTGATATTTGGCGATTTGGTTGCCTCTGAATAAATGTGATAATTTTCAGTGTCATAATCTATGTTTGAATTTTGATTTGGCCGTAAATGGCAATTTGCATATATATCATATTTAATGTAGTAATAACATCTCAAGACATTTCACATGAACGTATCAGAATAGCAGAAGTTGCATCTACTCTCTTGAAAGTGAAAATTGAGCTTGTAGGCCTTGAACTCTGTTCACCTGTTCTACAATTCACTTTTGCAGTTGATACAAATCACTGGGTTTTCTCATCTGTTTTTAATGGTTACTCTGCTGTCTTTAGGGTAGTCAATGATCTATTTTATTTGCATAGACAAACACATTAGCTTTTACCTATTCTTCCTATTTGTTGTTCATAACTAGTTGCGTTTGTGCTCAATGGATTGTGTACGAACATTCCAGGCTTGCCTGCTTTTCTTTGTCTTGCAATTGGCTTTTTGTTTGCAGGTATCCCTGTGCTTCAGTTTGTAGTTTCAGCTTTTGGATTCTACACAATGTCTTGTTAGCTGCCTGATTTCTGCTGGAGAAAATTATACTGTGCAGGGGTGGTGATGTCTGTTTTCAAAATGATTGATAAAAGGCTTTTGGAATTGCAAATGTTATCTTGCGCTTTTTGAACCTGACCAAAGAAACAAGTAAAATATTAAAATTCTTATTTTGTGTTTGCCACATCTGAATAACCTAATATAAAATTGTCACCGTCTATGGGGAGTTATTATCCTTTGTGTAAAATACAAGTGCAAGTTCCTCAATGGTTCTACACTGACACATCCCTTCACCTATTTTTTTAACATACAAGTGTGTTAATTATACCTCATTTGTTACACTGTCTTGTGTAGACAATGTAGAAAACTCTGATATTGTGGTTTTCTCAAATCCGTTTAATGTTTGCAAGGAAAGTAATCTTTTTGTATTTCTAGCTGATTTAAAATGATCAATAGTTTAAATATAACTGATAAGTCATAAAAGTATTGTATTAAGGGCAGCACGGTGGTGTAGTGATTAGCATTGCTGCCTCACGGTGCCGAGGTCCCAGGTTCGATCCCGGCTCTGGGTCACTGTCCTTGTGGAGTTTGCACGTTCTCCCCGTGTATGCGTGGGTTTCGCCCCCACAACCCAAAGACATGCATGGTGGGTGGATTGGCCACACTAAATTGCCCCTTAATTGGAAAAAATTAATTGGGTACTCTTTTAAAAAAAAAAATTGTTTTAAATAAACGTATTGTATTAAATAAAGCTAGAGGACAAATTGATTTTGTATAGATTACAAATTTAGTTTTGTCACTTTTAAAATCTGTACTATGTGGGTTTATTAAAACAGTTGTTGCCACTGACAAGATTTTCTGAGCAAATATCTATGCATATTAAGCTAAAACATGTTAAAGTTAACTTATTCTTGTAATTGCAAATGTAATGTCACACCGAACTTTGGAGTTTTATCTGTCTCCATGTACTTAATGGCATAATTTACCAGGTAGCATTGGCAGGTTAAAACAGATTATTGCTGTGTCATTTCTAGAGCTGCTCTTTCCATGAAGCTTGGTGTTGCTACTTGAAAAGGCAATTAATCACTAACACCACATGTTAAACTAAATACGACGTGCTGCACAACTATGAATATTATTGTTAACTGCCTTTACATTAACTATACACAAACAATTGTTTTTTTATATTCTTTAATCCAGTTGAAATAAAGTGTTAGGAAAAATATTTAATGCTATGACATTTAATGCCTTTTTGTTCTTGTATATCTCTCCATAAAGCTACACCACCCAAGCAGCTGCACAGGCAGGTCAACAGCTTCCAAGCTTTTACTAGTACTTCTCTGTAACTTAGGAAGTCCACGAAAGTGATCATAGTGACTTTGAAGGGATCTAAACTCTTCGTTCAGCATGGACCAAATGGCCAACCTCCATAGTGAGGGCAGAAGCATGCGAAGTTGAATTTTCTTAATTCAAATTTGTTTATGATAAAATCACTTGGTTTTACAACAAATCTTGCTAATCAGTCTTAACAGGATGCATTTTAATTTGCCAGTTTATTCCATAAGTAACGATGAGCAAGGAATGATGCTTCTATTTGGCGTCAAAGAAGGATGCAAATTCCTTCTATGGCAGAGTTTGGACCACACTCATTCACCATGGCCAGTAGTCTACCCTTGGAATGGAGTAGAACAGTGTCTGAACCACCACCAATGCACGTCCCATTTATAAACACTTTTGGAACCTGTACAGGAAAATAAGAAGTGTTGAGTAATTTGGGTTGCAAGCTAATATTGTATATTTATTAAATTTCCATGTTTATATCCTCCATTCTCTAATATGAATTGCATCGCATACTTTAAAAGCTTGTGTGAATGTTGTTGATAACAAGTAAGATTATGCACAAATGGAAGGTCTCCAGTTTTCTCTCCCTCTTCCCAGGCTACAACTTTGCTAAAGTAGGAGTTAGTTCCTCAAACACACTCCTGCATATTTTCCCCTTTATTTTCAACTTTCTTTTGTTAACATTTTTCTCTCTGTTTCCACAATATTTTCCCCTTCCTTGACCCCACCTCCTCATCTCCTCCTGCAAGTGGTGTTGGGGGTGGCTGCAAGAGGCTAAAGATGTGCAGTGAGACAACAAGAGGGAGTGGGCCTCGGCAGTCTACTGCTAAGTACCTCTCGGAATTGTAATTCTTCCTGCCCGGGAAGACAGATAAACTTCAACAGACAGAGGAGGAATGGTTGTGCTGTGGCTTGCATATGTTTTTCTGCTAAATATAGCCCTCAGTGTCTCCTTGATTTGTAGTCCTGGAGATTTTTTTAGATTTGTATGTAACTTGCCCCAGTTGACATGGGAGTGTGTACACCAAAGATCCAAAACATTCTGATGGCTGAGTGCATTATGTTAAGAGAGGAGTAATTGTGAAGTTTGCAAGCTTGCAATAATGAACAACATTGTTTGAACAAACTTGTTCAAAAAAATTTAATAAACAACCGCTCTGATTAGATGCATGAGAGGTATTGTCTTTGGTGGAGGCTTACCACATCGTGGGTCAGTGTGTTCACAAAGAGTGGAAAATTGGAAGGGGGTGAGATATGTTCAAACATTTGGAAAACCATTATTCTAATATCAGAACTAAAGTGGATCCATATGATACATAGCATATCACACAATGATACAGGGCCCTGTAAAATAGATTTGTAAAGAAAGGATATATTCTAAGTTAAAATTACATCTACCTTTTCAACAACAGAAATCCTGGTTCAAGCAAAGAATTGAATGTGCAAGATTAAATAAATCTTGATGATCTTTTAGTATATTTACCTTTCAACTTCCTACCCCATATTTGAATCTTTAATTCCTCTGTCTTATCTCTTTACAGTATAATATAGAACTCTAATAGACTTACTGTCTTTATACCAGTCATTTCAGTAAGAATACACTGGAGATGCGCACCATCATTCCGGAGATCTAATTCAATTGCTTTGTAAGGAATGCCCAGGTCTGTAAATATGTTCTTCACAATATCACAGTAAGGGCATGTGGTTTTGGAAAAGATCACAACACGATTTTGTGTAATTGTGTCCTGAAAGAAATTAATTCAAGAGTTTTATTTTCAATTTCTGTTAATAAAATATTTTTCTCCTTTTGCTTCTTATTCGATTACTAAGTTGAAGTTTAACATATCTCACTAGATTTGTCTATCCTAATAATTTCGGTAAAGCATGTTGCTTATTCAGTTGCATATGTACACACATCTGTTCTGTGACTGGCTTTGTAATGAAAATGCTTCAGCCAGGAGGAAAGAGAAAGGCAACCTGGTCTAAAGTCTGTCCTATAATCACTGTCGATGCTTTTTCTTAAGAAGATCATCTTTTCCAAGACTTGCCGTTATTCTCTCAACACCTCCCTTGTCTCGGATTTGTCACTGTCCAACATTTTGAATTGGATGGACAGCAAATGCCTCCAACTAAATATCGGGACGGCCAACATTTGGTGCATGCTACAAACTCTGTTCCTTGACCACCATTTCTATCTCTCTTCTTGGTGACTGAAGCTGAGCCAGAGTATGAAGTGTTTGTGATGTGTTTGACTCCGAGATCATCTTCAAACCACAAAGCCACATCACCAAGATTGCCTCCTTCAATCTCCATAATATTGGCTGACTTATCACCCACTCTTTTTATTAATTTACGGGATATGGTCACCAGCAATTATTGCCCATCCCTATTTGCCCTTCAGAAGGTGATGGGTGTCGCCAGTTAGGCCAGCAATTATTGCCCATCCCTAGTTGCCCTTCAAAAGTTAGTGGTGAGTTACCTTCTTGAACCGCTGCAGTCCTTAAGGTGTAGGTACACCCATTGTGTTCTTAGGGAGGGATATCTAGGAGGTTGCCCCAGCGACTGAAGGAACGGTGATATATTTCCAAGTCAGGGTGGTGAGTAACTTGGAGGGGAACCTCCAGGTGGTGGGTTTCTCAGGTATCTGCTGTTCTTATCTTTCTAGATGGTAGTGGTCATAGGTTTGGAAGGTGCTTTCTGAGGAACCTTGGTGAGTGACTGCAGTGCATCTTGTAGATGGTACACATGGCTGCCACTGTTTGTCTGTAGTGGAGGGTTTAAATGTTTGTGGAAGGGGTAGCAATCAAGCAGGCTACTTTGTCCTGGATGGTGTTGAGCTTCTTGAGTGTTGTTAGAGCTGCACTCATCCAGGCAAATGGAGAGTATTCAATTACACTCCTGGCTTGTGCCTTGTAGATGGTGGACAGGCTTTGGGTGGGGGTCAGGAGGTGGGTTACTTGTCGTAAGATTCCAAGCCTTTGACCTGCCCTGGTAGCTACAGTATTAATATGGCTCGTCCTTTTCAGTTTCTGACCAATGGTAACCCCCAGGATGTTGCTTGTGGGGGATTCAGTGATGGTAATGCTATTGAATGTAAGGGGCGGTGGTTAGATCCTCTTTTGCAGGAAATGGTCTTTGCCTGGCACTTGTGTAGCACGAATGTAACTTACCACTTGTTAACCCAAGCCTGGATATTGACCAGATATTGCTGCATTTGGACACTGCCTGTTTCATTATCTGAGGAATGGCGATGGTGCTGAACATTGTGCAGTCATCCGCAAACATCCCCACTTCTGACCTTATGATGGAAGGGAGGTCATTGATGAAGCAGCTGAAGATAGTTGGGTCTAATCCACTACCCTGAGGAACTCCTGCAGTGCTGTCCTGGAGCTGAGATGATTGACCTCGAACCACCCCAAACATTTTCCTTTGTGCCAGGTATGACTCCAACCATTGGAGAGTTTCCCCCATTATTCCCAGTAACTCCAGTTTAGCTGGGACTCCTTGATGCCATACTCGGTAAAATGCTGCCTTGATGTCAAGGGCAGTCACTCTCACCTCACCCCAAGCATTCAGCTCTTTTGTCCATGTTGAACCAAGGCTGTAATGAGGTCAGGAGCTGAGTGACGGTGGCAAAACCCAAACTGAATGTCCGTGAGCAGGTTATTGCTGAGTAAGTGCTGCCTGACAGCACTGTTGATGACTCCTTCCATCACTTTGCTGAAGATAGAGAGTAGACTGATAGGCCAGTAATTTGCTGGGTTGGATTTGTCCTGTTGTCTATAGGACACACCTGGGCAACTTTCTGGGTAGATTATAGTGTTCTAGCTGTACTAGAACAGCTTGGCCAGGGGTTCGGCAAGTTCTGGAGCACAAGTCTTCAGTACTATTGCCGGGATATTGTCAGGGCCCAGAGCCTTTGCAGTATCCAGTGCTTTGAGCCATTTCTTGATATCACGTGGAGTGAATCGTATTGGCTGAAGACTGACATCTGTGATGCTGGAGACCTCCAGAGGAGATCGAGTTAGATCATCCACTCAGCACTTCCCGCTGAAAATTGTTGCGAATGCTTCAGCCTTTTCTTTTGCACAGATGTGCTGGGCTCCTCCATCATTGAGGATGGGGATATTTGTACAGCCTCCTCCTCCAGTGAGTTGTTTAATTGTCCACCACCATTCATGGCTGGATGTGGCAGGACTACAGAGCTTAGATCTGATGTGTTTGTTGTGGAATTGCTTAGCTCTGTCTGTTACTGCTTATGCTGTTTGGCACACAAGTAGTCCTGTGTTGTAGCTTCACCAGTTTGACACCTTATTTTTCGGTAAACATGATGTTGCTCCTGGCATGCTATCCTGTACTCTTCATTGAGCCAGGGTTGATCCCCTGGCTTGGGTAATGGTAGAGTGGGGGATATCCTGGGCCATGAGGTTGCAAATTGTGTTTGAATACAATTCTGCTGCTGATGGCACACAGCGCCTCATGGATGCCCAGACTTGAATTGCTAGATTTGTTTGAAGTTTATCTCATATGGTTTGGTGGTAGTGCCACACAACGCGATGTGTGCGGTGGTCACTTCCATCTGCAGCAGGCAGATTGGTGAGGTTGAAGGTCAAGTGTGTATTTCCCTCTTGTTGGTTCCCTCACCACCTGCTGCAGTCCCAGTGTAGCAGCTATGTCCTTTATGACCGGGCCAGCTTGGTCTGTGGTGGTACTACCGAGCCACTCTTGGTGATTACATTGAAGTCCCCTAACCAAAGCATTCCTCCAAGTGGTGTTCAATACGGAGGAATACTGATTCATCAGCTCATAGTGGCCGGTGTGGTAATCAGCAGGAGGTTTCCTTGCCCATGTTTAACCAGAAGCCATGGGACTTCATGGGGTCTAGAATTGATGTTGAGGACTCTTTTCTGCTGGGTCTGCCCTGCCGGTGAGACAGGTGTCCGGGACACTGACTATGTTAGGCTGTGCTTAACTAGTCAGTTAGACAGTTCTCCCAACTTTGGCACAAGCCCCCTGATGTTAGTAAGGAGAACTTTGCAGGGTCGACAGGGTTGGGGTTGCTGTTGTCATTGTGGGGTGGTCTGTCGGTTTCACTTCTGTTTTCATAGCGATTGAATACAACAGAATGGCTTGCTAGGCCATTTCAGAGGGCATTTAAGAGTCAACTACCTTGCTGTGGATCTGGAGGATGTCGGCCAGACTTCCTGAGTGAACTAGATGGGGGTTTTATGACAATCGACAGTGGTTTCATTCGACTTTTAGTTCCAGATATTTTATTGAGTTTTAAATTCCATCACCTGTCGTAGTGGGATTCGAACATTGGTCCAGATCATTATCGTGTGTCTCTGGATTACTAGTCCAGGGACACTACTACTATGCCACCGTCTCCCATGTACCGAACACTGGTGGTGCATTTATTACTTGTTCTGTCCGAAGCCTGAAATTAACAGGCATAAAATCTCTTGAAAGGGCAATCAAACTCATTTACCTCTTGCCTGGTCATCTTTAGCCCCATGCAAACTTGTGTTCAGCCAAAGCACTGATGATGGTTTCTCAACCACCAAGTCCCGTGCACCCATAACGTTTTTGCTGACCTATTCTAGCTCCCAACCTGACAGCACCTCAATTTTAAAATTCTGATCCATGTTTATAAATCCCTCCATGATCTCTATCTCTAACCCTCTGTGCACCGCTTCACTTGACCCTAAACCGGGGCCTACAGAATATATGCCGTCTCGCTCAAGCTATCCGTCTCCTCAGAACAAACAAATGATAAAAACAAGCAATTTTAGTCGGGCGTTTCAAATGGTTTCATTAGCAAACTCGTCCCTCCTAACTTCAAAAGTCACAAATGAGAAATGTTAGATATAATGTGTTCGCAAAATCGCACCTGAATTATCGGGAACTCACATGAATAATCTGGAAAGCAGTGGCGTCAGTATATGACTGGCATGTCTGTGGTCCGGAGAATATACCCCCCATCTTGTTAGTTCTGTCCAAGACCTGGAATTAACAGGCATAAGAATCTCTTTAAAAGGCAATCAAGCTCAATTACAATGTTATTTCGTTTGCAGCGTGAGGTGTTATTGTATCGTCCCCCCCCCCCCATTAAAATGATACATAACCTGTTGAATAGACGTTGAACTGGGGTAAAGACTTTCCCAGCTCGAACATCCCAGACGCTCAGGAACGGTGCTCTTTGAAGATCGATCTCAACGTGGCGTCCTGATTCTGGTCCAAAACAATGGGGTGTGTTGTAAACCAGTCACATCACGTAAGCCTTTGTGATGTGGGTATTAAACAGCTCACCTCGGGGGGCGGGGGTGGAGGGACGCTAAAATCCTGTTAAACGGTGAATTAAAAACAAAACGCAACCACTCAAAAGTAATATTAATAAACTAAAAGTGCAACGATTGTGACTTCAGGTTGGCATCTGAATGGCCGCGTTTTCCCGTAACTGGCTACACTGTTTGATCAACCGGCAGTATGGACCTTGCCATCCTTTGTCCTGTAGAGCGTTGAGCCTCAGGTCATTGAGTGGGTTAATATTCAAATTTAGCAAAAAAGCAACTTGTGAAGTTCATAATGGATATTATGGGTGGAGTGATGGTGGGAAACATAAGAAAGAAGTGCAGGGATAGACCTTCCATCTGACACACCATTCACGGGTCTTCAGCCTCAACTCCACCTTTCAGCGCTATTCTCATAACCCCGAGTACCTCAAACTCGTTTGATTCCTGCCTTAAATATGATCAAGAACTAAGGAACCACATCTCTCTGAAGTAGATAATGCCAAATTATTTTTCACCCAGAATGTGGTGGCAGTCTGGAACTCACTGCCTGAAAGGGTGGTGGAGGCAGACCCTCATAATGTTTAAGAATTATTAGATGTGCACCTGTATTGACAAGGCATAAATGCTATGGACCAAGTGCTGGAAATGGGATTAGAGTACTGAGGCTGAAGGGCCGTTTCTGTACTGTAGACCTCTATGAGGCAATGACTTACAACAGTGAAGATAATTATCTTTGAGAATTCTTAATATCCCAGAGGTGTATGCAAATCTACAATCTAATTTCAATGATCAGATAAAGGAGACCATAAATTGTGAAAGATAATCAGAACTCCTGATTTTAATCTAAATGGAAAAAATATTTGTTTTACAAATCTAGAAAGGTTCTTTGGTAATAGTTACAACCTAGTGTGCCATTCAAACCTAGTTACATCTAATTAACAAGATGTGACATTTTCGGGAACTTTGAACAGTGATGTTATGTTGGAAAAGGAAAAGTTAATCACTGAACAGAATCAAATTATGGCCATGTTTGCATTCACTGTTCTTCAATAATTCTAAATAGTTCATAAAGCAAAATGCCATGGACGCTTAAAAATCTGAACGAGAGCTAGAAAATGCTGAAAGTACTCAGAACCTCCAGTGGAAGGTCTTCAACATTAAATTGTTTCAGCATCCCAACCAATCCAGGTTTTGATCGAAACAGAAATCGAGGGAAGGGGATGAAATTAGGGAATGTTGCCAATTTGTTAGACGTACGAGTGACGGGGATGAAGTTGCTGAGGATTTTGACATGGTGAGTTGAAAGGGGGAATAGGAACACATAATAGGAGAGATGTAAGTGAGGACAATGAAACAATGGAGGCACCAGGCTGTGACGGGAATTTGCAGAGGAGGATAAAATTGGGAATTTAGGCACATTGAGGGATGGTGATGAGCAAATGAAATGTGACAAAGGCAAGATGATATATGAGTAGACTGTGCAGTTTGCTGAATGTAGGAATTTCAGATATATTGTATTATATGTAATTGGCGCAGTAAGGGTTAAAACCCTGGATTAGTGTGGGACTGCTGCAGTCTTGTTTTTACAGTTCTGGTTTGAAAGGCTTTTTGGAGGCAGAGGTGCAATTGAAGCATCAGAAGAGTTAAGGTCATGGAATGTTATTTATATAAATAGGGTTCCCTGGGAAGTAGATAATAGAGGCATTGTATTTAGCTTAGTAAGGTGATGTGGTTAGTGGGAGGAGCCAAGGGCTGAAGCAGTCCGGTGTTGAGTTTAGAGTTTTGAAATTCTGTTCAGATCTGACTGTGAACAGACCAGCAGTTTCTGGAGAAACAGTGAGTTTACATCTGTCCGTGAACAGACCAGCGTCTCTCAAAGCAGTTTAGTTAAAAAGATTTTGCCTGTGAACAGAAGAGTTTCTGAAAAGGCTGGTAGGGTAAATAGTGGTTTGACACAGGCAAGAACCTGCAGCAAGTTCCTGAAGGATCTCTCTTTCTCAAAGTGGTTTACCCAAGACATCTTTTTACAGCAAGTATTCGTCAGTCTAACTGTATTGAAAAGTGGAATTTGATCTGAGATGGGGTTTGCTTGAGTGGTGGAAAAAGATAGCAGTTAGGATTTAGTGTTTCATTATTAAGCATTGTTTAACTGGTAACTATAAGCTATTTTCTTTATGATGAAGTTAGTAATACTGTGTTGGTAATAAAGTTTGTTTTAATATATTATTTCCCTATTTGTGCATGGAATCACTCCTGGAGTGAAGTATCCTTTCCTGACATCTTAAAAATTAAATAAAATGTTGGTGTTACTGTCCAGTATCCTAGCAACTGCTGGAGTCTGGTCTGGGATCATGACAGGCGTTGAAGTTCCAAAATTAATTTGGATTCATATAAAAGGGTTTCTTTCCATCTTTACTAACTTTTCTAAAAAGTGGACCAAGTTTATTTTGCCTATCAGGAGATTGCATCACTATCTAGCAGGGGAACAAGAGGGGTGATGGGGCAGCCTGAATGGACTAGACTGTTTTGTTCCCTTACCATTATTGCTATGTGACTATGCTCTTTGGTCTGATTGTCTTTTATTGTCCAATGAAAAAATAATTTTTGATGGCTTTTGCTTTGATGTTGGTACATCTCCACATCAAGCTTGCTGACCAGCCATTGGCATGTTGGAAGGAGTTGCAGGTTGACATTCAACCTGTTAGCCAAGTTATGGACACACTGTCCTTAAGTCCTGGGGTGGGACAGAACCCAGAGATTCAGACTCCAAGGCAGGGATGCTACCCTCTTTGGCACAAGACCTCCTGAACACATTATTTAGGGGTTATATATATTTATTTTCTGTCGGATGTTGAATGGAAATGACAAGCTGACTTACCAATCTATGTTCTCCCCTTGATAACATACTTCAGGCTGGAAACGTACTATCTTTTAAGTCAAGGGTGCAAACCTTCATACTTGTAACCCTTGGAGCTGCTCTAGTATTTAATGACTTGAATTGTGCAATACTAAATATGGCAATGCTGTCAGTGTTTATTTACTGAAATTAACAGCAACTTCTGGGGTACATGCAAGATTAAATACAAAAGTCCAGAATTTGAAACCTACACAGACTACAATTAGAAATCATTGAACTAATTAGAACTCTTTCTTTTCTGCTATACTATCACTGCTAAAATGTTCCTTAAAAAGTTACACCTTGTTGGGCAGCAAATAAAGGCATGGTCAGGTCGTGGGGGAAGGGTTGCACTCGCTTAGGGACACTGTTGACAGCGCCTCTGACGTTCTCGCCAGCCAGGTACTCCACAAATCCGGTGGCGGTGGCGGCCCTGAGGGAGTGGGGAAGCACCTGAGGTTGGAGGGTGCCTCGGTTTGGGCTTCGATTTGCTGAAATCACAGGTTTGCTCCAGGGGAGCTGGACGCGGGGCCCTGGGGGTGGCGGCGGGCGGGGATTGAGTGCTTTTGAGACCTATTCATGGGGGGCAGCTTCCCGAGCTTGGAGGGACTGGCAGAGTAGAATGAGCTGCTCGGCGGGAATGGGTGCGAGTCTATGTGAGGAAACAGGTGTCGTCTTTTCCTGACCTGCCGCCCCCCGGGGTTGCAAGAGAAGGTGGTGTCGAAAGCAGGGGTTGGTGAGGACAGGGTGTCGGAGATCTACAAGGAATTAATGGACATGGACATTAATGGGCAGCACGGTAGCACAAGTGATTATCACTGTGGCTTCACAGCGCCAGGGTCCCAGGTTCGATTCCCCGCTGGGTCACTGTCTGTGCGGAGTTTGCACGTTCTCCCCGTGTCCGCGTGGGTTTCCTCCGGGTGCTCCGGTTTCCTCCTACAGTCCAAAGACGTGCAGGTTAGGTGGATTGGCCATGCTAAATTACCCGTAGTGTCCATAAAGGTTAGGAGGAGTTATTGGGTTACGGGGATAGGGTGGAAGTGAGGGCTTAAGTGGTCGGTGCAGACTCGATGGGCCGAATGGCCTCCTTCTGCACTGTATGTTCTATGTAATCTATGTAATCTATGGAGGGTGTCCCGATAGGGGAAGTTAAGCGGAAGTGGGAGGAAAAGCTGCAGGGGCTGTTGGGAGGCTGGGTTATGGGAGGAGGCTCTGAGGGGGGTGAATACATCCTCTTTGTGCGCTAGGTTTAGCCTCATTCAATTCAAAGTAGTCCACAGGGTGCATATGTCTACGGCCAGAATGAGCAGGTTTTTTGAGGGGGTGGAGGATAGGTGTGGGCGGTGCACGGGGGGACGGCCCGCGAACCATGTCCACATGGGTTCGCTGACATGAAGTCTGAGGTGCTGAGGGTGAAGGTGGTCATGAGCCCTGAAGTGGTGATTTTTGGAGTGTTGGAAGGCCCGGGAGTCCAGGAGGCAAGAGAGGCCGACATCTTGGCCCTTGCCTCCCTGGTAGACCGGAGACAAATCTTGTTGGATTGGTGGGACTGGAGCCGCCGAAACCGGGGGTGGGGGTGTGTGTTCGCCATGAGAGGGACTGTGGAGGGGTTTGCCTGGAGATTGAAACCGTTTATCGACTTCTTCAAGGATAGTTACAACATCAGCGGAGTGGGGGGAGGGGGAGGGAATCTTTGGGGTTAATAAAGGAGGCAGAGTGGGTGGAGGGTAACGGCAGGGTGGGTGGGGCACGGGGGTGTTTGTTATTTATTTGTTATGTGATTTGCTGTTTGTTCTCTTTCTGGTTTTGGTTGTGTTTGATGTGTATATATACAAATGCCTTCATAAAAACATTTCTGTCCAGGCCAGGGCTGAGGAGAACAAACGGGCAACAAACCAAAAAGAACAGTCTGACTTCCGATGACAGGAATATGCTGAGAGGTCGCACATCAGGTGGCTCTCCTCCCGCCAACCTGCAAAATAGGCACTTTCTGCCCGAAAAACAGCCACAAACGATACAAATCATCCCCACACCACTAACAAAATGAATAAAGAAGGAAAAATGCTGGACAACAGCCAGTCCAGAGGCTGAGTGGAGACCAGAAGTGGGAAAAGCCTGGACAAACAACAAGCGGCTGAACCGACCAGTGCACGAGGCAGTGAAACACTGATTTCGCCAGAGCGAGAGGAACCGACCCGCCGCACGAGAAGCGCCCCCCTCACCAGGGGATGGATGGAGGATGTTCCTCTCGAGAGTTGAAGGAACACTGAGAAGAGACAAAATTGGACATACAAGCTGCGGTGAAGTGTGCGGTGGCGAAGCTCTAGCAAACATGCAGGTGGCCCTGGACAAAGCCGAAAAATTACTGGAGGCCCAGGAGGCAACACTTAAAGATCTGGAGAGGGCTGCTACGGACCAGAGTGACTGGATCGGTGCCCCGGAGAGGAGGTGGCAAGTCTGGTCGCCACACAAGGCAACCTGAGAGGAAAGGCTGAGGATCAAGAGAACAAGGCGGCAGAACCTGCGAATCGAAGGCCTACCGGAGTGGATCGAAGGTAGGAACCTCACCTCAGACACTATGTGGCCCAAATGCTGGGTAACCTGGTAGGAAGGGACAACATCCCCAACCCACCAGTCACTCTGACTAAAGCCCAAAACTGGGGAACAGCCGAGGGTGATAATTGCAAAAATGCACCGGTACCAGGACTGGGAAAGAATCCTGCGCTGGGTCAGGCAGTCCAAAAACTGCAGCTGGGAAGGTCTGAAGATCCTTATCTATCAGGATATTGGGGCTGACCTGGCCAAACACCGAGCCAAATTTAACAAAGTGAAGGCCGACCTGTACAGAAATGGCGTGAGATTTGGAATGCTGTACCTAGCCAAGCTCTGGGTCACGTATCCAGGCAGGGAGCACATTTGCACGGTCCTGACACATTAGTCACAGAGAACGAACTGGAGAAGCGACAGCAGGGGCAACAATAAAGAGCCCACAGAATGAGACTCTGATAACACAATGTGTTAACGAAAAAAGGTTCTCTTCCTCTTACAGTCTGTACAGCTAACAGTGGACCATTGCCACAGTGACTGCGTTACGTGGGAGAGGACTGCCTCATTTAGGAGGCGAGAGTGGTAAGAGAGGGAAGGATGAGCAAGTACAGCTAAGTACGGGGAAAGGTGAGGGAAATGGCGGACAGGAAGCCCAGAGATCGGGCAACGGGAGGAAGTGCAACAAGCCCTGGGAGGGGGGGCCACCACACTAGCAAGGTAGCTAGCACCAGGATTCATGAAGAAGAAAGAGGCTGTGGCACGTCCCCCACAAGGGGGAAGGCACTTGGCAGGGGAGGGGCAGATAATGGGCACAGAGGGTTAACCAGGGGAAGGGGGGAGGGCGGTTAGCTATGGGATGGGGGGGGGTGGAGAAGACTGGGGGGGGGGGGGAGGGAAGACATCATAAGGGAGGGAAAGGTGAAGACAATAGGCCACATGTGGCGACTTGGAACAAAATGGTGCTGCAAGCAACCACTTTGGAAGGTCCCTGAACAAAGGGAAACTCCGGAGTCCAGGGGCGCGTCCACCATGTAAGTATGGTTGATCCCACAGGAGCGGGGGGGACAAAAAACCCCCCATCAGGATAGTTCTCTGGAATGTTAAGGGACTTAACGGCCCAGTGAAAAGATCTAGAGTCTTCGCCCACCTGAAAAGCATGAAAGCCGACATAGTCTTCCTCCAAGAGACACACCTGAGGGAGAAGGGCTGACTGTGGGTAAGGGAGGGCTGGTTGGGACAGACCTACCATTCCTGCTATGGGATGAGGGCCAAGTGGGGTAGTCATTTGCTAAATAAGAGGACCATGTTCATGGCGACAAAGACGGTTACGGACCCAGGGGTTCGGTACATCATGGTCAGCGGTGTACTGGACAGGGCACTGGTAGCCCTCGTTAACGTGTACGGTCCCAAATGGACGACATGGCGTTTATAAAGAAGACCATGGCGGAAATCCCTGACACAGATATGCACCGACTGATCATGGGGTGGGGGGACTTTAACTGTGTACTGGATCCACGGACATACAGGTCATACCCCAAGCGGGAAAGACCTCCAACATGGCGACGGAACTCAACGTATTCATGGAGCAGATGGGGGCCCATAGCGATTCACCCACCCAGGGGTGAAAGAGTTTTCCTTCTCCCAAATACATAATGTTTATTCACGGAACAACCTCCTTTATAGTGGGGAAATCGGTGCTTCCAGGGCTAGTAAGGGCATAATACTCCACGATTGTAATCTCCGACCACACTCCACGTTACATAATAATAATAATCTTTATTGTCACAAGTAGGTTTACATTAACACTGCAATGAAGTTACTATCAAAAGCCCCTAGTCACCACATTCCGGCACCTGTTTGGGTACACTGAGGGAGAATTCAGAATGTCAAAATTACCCAATAGCCGGAGCACCCGGAGGAAATCCACACAGACACGGGAAGAACGTGCAGACTCTGCACAGACAGTCACCCAAGCCAGAATCGAACTTGGGACACGAGAGCTGTGAAGCAACAGTGCTAACCATTGTGCTACCGTGCCGCCCAATATGGATGCGAGGTTGGAGATGTACCCAATGCCCCCTGTGGTGGTTGGACATGGCCCTCCTGGCCGATGTTGCCTTTTTTACCTACTGTAAATATGGCAGTCAGTGAGGTTGCCCTCCTCTCTTTGGATATCAATATTCTATTGCTCAGAGTCGCCAGGTATCAAATGACCTGCGGTCGTTCCCCTGAGAAACAAGTATACCGCTTTGGATACTTGTGGGGGGGACGACTTACCAGGGGTAAGCCATGGGGTACAGACCTCTGGCACAGAGTCTGTCCCTGTTGCTCAGAAGGGAAGGGGGGAGAGGAGCAGAGCATTAGTAATTGGGGACTCTATAGTCAGGGGCACAGATAGGAGATTTTGTGGGAGCGTCAGAGACTCACGTTTGGTATGTTGCCTCCCAGGTGCAAGGGTACGTGATGTCTCGGATCGTGTTTTCCGGGTCCTTAAGGGGGAGGGGGAGCAGCCCCAAGTCGTGGTCCACATTGGCACTAACGACATAGGTAGGAAAGGGGATAAGGATGTCAGGCAGGCTTTCAGGGAGCTAGGATGGAAGCTCAGAACTAGAACAAACAGAGTTGTTATCTCTGGGTTGTTGCCCGTGCCACGTGATAGTGAGATGAGGAATAGGGAGAGAGAGCAATTAAACACGTGGCTACAGGGATGGTGCAGGCGGGAGGGATTCAGATTTCTGGATAACTGGGGCGCTTTCTGGGGAAGGTGGGACCTCTACAGACAGGATGGTCTACATCTGAACCTGCGGGGCACAAATATCCTGGGGGGGAGATTTGTTAGTGCTCTTTGGGGGGGTTTAAACTAATGCAGCAGGGGCATGGGAACCTGGATTGTAGTTTTAGGGTAAGGGAGAATGAGAGTATAGAGGTCAGGAGCTCAGATTTGACGTCGGAGGAGGGGGCCAGTGTTCAGGTAGGTGGTTTGAAGTGTGTCTACTTCAATGCCAGGAGTATACGAAATAAGGTAGGGGAACTGGCAGCATGGGTTGGTACCTGGGACTTCGATGTTGTGGCCATTTCGGAGACGTGGATAGAGCAGGGACAGGAATGGATGTTGCAGGTTCCGGGGTTTAGGTGTTTTAGTAAGCTCAGGGAAGGAGGCAAAAGAGGGGGAGGTGTGGCGCTGCTAGTCAAGAGCAGTATTACGGTGGCGGAGAGGATGCTAGATGGGGACTCATCTTCCGAGGTAGTATGGGCTGAGGTTAGAAACAGGAAAGGAGAGGTCACCCTGTTGGGAGTTTTCTATAGGCCTCCAAATAGTTCTAGGGATGTAGAGGAAAGGATGGCGAAGATGATCCTGGATATGAGCGAAAGTAACAGGGTAGTTATTATGGGAGACTTTAACTTTCCAAATATTGACTGGAAAAGATATAGTTCGAGTACATTAGATGGGTCGTTTTTTGTTCAGTGTGTGCAGGAGGGTTTCCTGACACAGTTTGTTGACAGGCCAACAAGAGGTGAGGCCACATTGGATTTGGTTTTGGGTAATGAACCAGGCCAGGTGTTGGATTTGGAGGTAGGTGAGCACTTTGGGGACAGTGACCACAATTCGGTGACGTTTACGTTAAGGATGGAAAGGGATAAGTATACACCGCAGGGCAAGAGTTATAGCTGGGGGAAGGGAAATTATGATGCCATTAGACGTGACTTGGGGGTGATAAGGTGGAGAAGTAGGCTGCAAGTTTTGGACACACTGGATAAGTGGAGCTTGTTCAAGGATCAGCTATTGCGTGTTCTTGATAAGTATGTACCGGTCAGGCAGGGAGGAAGGTGCCGAGCGAGGGAACCGTGGTTTACCAAAGAAGTGGAATCTCTTGTTAAGAGGAAGAAGGAGGCCTATGTGAAGATGAGGTGTGAAGTTTCAGTTGGGGCGATGGATAGTTACAAGGTAGCGAGGAAGGATCTAAAGAGAGAGCTAAGACGAGCAAGGAGGGGACATGAGAAGTATTTGGCAGGAAGGATCAAGGAAAACCCAAAAGCTTTCTATAGGTATGTCAGGAATAAGCGAATGACTAGGGACAGAGTAGGACCAGTCAAGGACAGGGATGGGAAGTTGTGTGTAGAGTCTGAAGAGATAGGCGAGATACTAAATGAATATTTTTCGTCAGTATTCACTCAGGAAAAAGATAATGTTGTGGAGGAGAATGCTGAGCTCCAGGTAAATAGATTAGATGGCATTGAGGTAAGTAGGGAAGAGGTGTTGGCAATTCTGGACAGGCTGAAAATAGATAAGTCCCCGGGGCCTGATGGGATTTATCCTAGGATTCTCTGGGAGGCCAGGGAAGAGATTGCTGGACCATTGGCTTTGATTTTTATGTCATCATTGGATACAGGAATAGTGCCAGAGGACTGGAGGATAGCAAATGTGGTCCCTTTGTTCAAAAAGGGGAGCAGAGACAACCCCGGCAACTATAGACCGGTGAGCCTCACGTCTGTAGTGGGTAAAGTCTTGGAGGGCATTATAAGAGACAAGATTTATAATCATCTAGATAGGAATAATATGATCAGGGATAGTCAGCATGGCTTTGTGAAGGGTAGGTCATGCCTCACAAACCTTATCGAGTTCTTTGAGAAGGTGACTGAACAGGTAGACGAGGGTAGAGCAGTTGATGTGGTGTATATGGATTTCAGCAAAGCGTTTGATAAGGTTCCCCACGGTAGGCTATTGCAGAAAATACGGAGGCTGGGGATTGAGGGTGATTTAGAGATGTGGATCAGAAATTGGCTAGCTGAAAGAAGACAGAGGGTGGTGGTTGATGGGAAATGTTCAGAATGGAGTTCTGTCACAAGTGGAGTACCACAAGGATCTGTTCTGGGGCCGTTGCTGTTTGTCATTTTTATCAATGACCTAGAGGAAGGCGCAGAAGGGTGGGTGAGTAAATTTGCAGACGATACTAAAGTCGGTGGTGTTGTCGATAGTGAGGAAGGAAGTAGCAGGTTACAGAGGGATATAGATAAGCTGCAGTGCTGGGCTGAGAGGTGGCAAATGGAGTTTAATGTAGAGAAGTGTGAGGTGATTCACTTTGGAAGGAAAAACAGGAATGTGGAATATGTGGCTAATGGAAAAGTTCTTGAAAGTGTGGATGAGCAGAGGGATCTAGGTGTCCATGTACATAGATCCCTGAAAGTTGCCACCCAGGTTGATAGGGTGGTGAAGAAGGCCTATGGAGTGTTGGCCTTTATTGGTAGAGGGATTGAGTTCCGGAGTCAGGAGGTCATGTTGCAGCTGTACAGAACTCTGGTCCGGCCGCATTTGGAGTATTGCGTACAGTTCTGGTCACCGCATTATAGGAAGGACGTGGAGGCTTTGGAGCGGGTGCAGAGGAGATTTACCAGGATGTTGCCTGGTATGGAGGGAAAATCTTATGAGGAAAGGCTGATGGACTTGAGGTTGTTTTCGTTAGAGAGAAGAAGGTTAAGAGGAGACTTAATAGAGGCATACAAAATGATCAGAGGGTTAGATAGGGTGGACAGTGAGAGCCTTCTCCCGCGGATGGAAATGGCTAGCACGAGGGGACATAGCCTTAAACTGAGGGGTAATAGATATAGGACAGAGGTCAGGGGTAGGTTCTTTACGCAAAGAGTAGTGAGGCCGTGGAATGCCCTACCTGCTACAGTAGTGAACTCGCCAACATTAAGGGCATTTAAAAGTTTATTGGATAAACATATGGATGATAATGGTATAGTGTAGGTTAGATGGCTTTTGTTTCGGTGCAACATCGTGGGCCGAAGGGCCTGTACTGCGCTGTATTGTTCTATGTTCTATGTTCTATGTTCTATGATACCACCACAAGGTGCAACCGGCTATCGATCAAAGAGCCAAACACCAGTTAGTTAGTTCAAGGTCAAGGGTACTTTATTTACATCCACAATTAATCATGCAACACAGACACTACTAGTTAAACTACACCTATCGACTATGACAACCTGTACTTAACTTCAGGCACCTGGCTTAGGTCAGAGGAACAGTGGCCGTTGTTCGATTCTGGATCTATCGGGTCTGTAGAAGTAACTGCTGCTCAGCTGGGCTCATCCGTCTGGTAGCGGGCGTTGAACTTGCTTCTGGTGGTGCTGCAATTGGAGGTAGAGGTTGCCGGAGCGCCAGGTCCAAGAGAGGCCGAACACATGGGGGACTTTCTTTTTATTCTTGGGGGTCTTCGCCCTCTTTTGGGCGGTCCTTCAGTTTGGACCCTACTAATTGGGTGATTCCTGATCACTATGTTTGATTTGAACCAATAAAGGGGCGGGTACCTTGATGGTTGGGCGTGTCCCAAGCAGTCATTGACCCCGTTGTTTACGCTTCCCTAGTACAAGGAGTGGCGCCGAAATGTCTGGGGCTGTATCGGTCGCTCAAGTATCAGTCCTTTGTCTGACGGAGATGGGCTATCAAATGCTAATCGGTTTGGGGTTTCGATACCGTCTGGATTCCTCACTCGCAAATATACATTCAGGCTCTGAGCCTGCCTGAATCTCGCATTGTCCATTTTTCCGCTATGCTTTGCGACCTTCCCTGTTACTGGTTGTAAGTCATCGCAGAAGAAAATATTTGGAAGAAAATATCACAGGCCATAGACGAATATATTACTAATAACCAGAACGGGGAGATCTCACCTTCCACACTCTGGGAGGTACTGAATGCTGTGATCAGGAGTGAAGTTATCGCTTATAAAGCACAAAGAGATAGGGAAGAGAGGGCAGCTAGGCAACAGCTAGTAGACTCCATACTGTAAGTAGATTGGCCCCAACCGTAGAGCCCCTGGCGGAGAGGAGAAAGCTACAGATGGACGTGACCTGCTCTCCATGAGGAAAGCATGGTCATCATGCATCAACGCCGCCAAGCAAGGGGGACCCTGTACAAGCACGAAGACGAGGCTAGCCGTTTGCTGGCTCACCAGCTGAGAAAGCAGGCAGCCACAAGCGAAATAGCACAGATCAAGGATAGCAGAAGCAACTAAGTAACGGAACTGGACAAAGTCAACAAAGCGTTTGAGACCTTCGACCAGGGGCTGTACACCTCAGAGTCCCCAGCACTGGACTCTGGGATGAAGCAGTTCTTTGATGGACTGCACATGACAATTGTGGGGGAGGACAGGAAACAGGGCCTGGAAGCACCGCTAGAACTAGGAGAGATCATGAAGAGTATTAACTCAATGCAGGCAGGGAAGGCGCAGGGACCAGACGGTTTCCCGGCAGACTTCTACAAAAGACTCGCGCCAGCACTGGCCCCGCACCTGCGGGAGCTGTTCACAGACTCGCTGATGAGGCCATTAGACCAGATAGCCAGCAGCCAGCTGTTATGGGCCAGGGTTTAGAAAATACCAAAGTATATTATGAAGTTCATCAAGTTTGTTGAATTTGGCTGGGATGAGCCCAAGAGCCTGCCTTTCTGGTGTTATTCAACAGAGCTCTGAGGTGCTTTTAATAAAAAAGAAACGAGCTTTATTCTAAGAATTTAGTTAACATTTGTATAAACACACAAATTAAGAATTGTTATCAACTACAAACATAAAGACCCCTCACAGCTACAGTAATCTATGTATAACCCTTAATGAATTCCCCTTGACTGTTCCAATTCAATAACAAAATCCAAATAAAACCAGAAACCCCTTTTCAAAGATGTGGCCCAGCACACAGCATTCTTACTGGTATAAGACGTGTTACTGATGCTCTTGTTCCCCTTTTCAAACAGCAGGTTTGAATTCCTTCCAGAAAGCAATTATCTCGTTTACGTTATCAAGTAGTCTGAAAATAACTTTTAATTCGCCCTGTGCAGTTCAAACCCAGTCCAAAACTCAAAGCTAAAGTAAAACTCAGAATCACAGCCCAGCTCCACCCACACAATGGCATCACTGAAGCCATGTGATAAGACAAAAACATTTCTTAAAGGGACACTCCCATGACACAACCAGGAACACTTGCAGTCAGCAAGGGTTGTGGCTCGGCCATGCATGCAAGAGCTGAGAGGTGAGCAGAGCAGCAGTTGGGAGGTGCGAAGAACGCTAGGCAATGCCGGCTGTGTCTTGGGAATTGGAGAGCAGCGGCCTGTGATGATAGGTAGACTATCATCTGTAAATAATATGAGTAGATCATCATCTGTATGTGTATTATAAGTTATATGTTTTACCGTTGTAGTTCCAGCATATGACCAGCAGGTGGTGTGAGTATGCAGGCACTTGACCTGGATACACCATGTGTTCCAGGACAAGGTGTTAGTAAGGAGTTGATAGCAGTCGCATATTAGAGTAGCTCTGTAGTATCTTCGTGTAAATTAGTGTTAGACCATTATTTCCAACTGTATTAATCTTAGACATTATGGTGAACCTTTAGAGCAGTGTTAGTAATAAATAGTTTTGTTGTAAAACAAAGTCTCATGTTCTTTGTTAACACTACCACATCAAGATTCAATATCAGCATAATCAAAGTACATTACTCGGCCAGCGGAAACGGGCGGCTCGACCAGAGTCAGAGGCCAGCCAGACAGGACTGTGAGAGGGCAGGACTGTGCGACAACTAGACCAGGCAGCGAGGCAAAGAGAGAACAGAGGCCCGACAAAATAGTCAGCAGCCATGCAGCTATCTGGTCATCGAGGCTTGGCCACCCAAGCAAGAGTCGAGAGGTGAGCAGAACACCAAGGAGCAGGGCGATGACCAGAGCCAGAGGCCAGACGCCAGGCAGTAGGATTAAGAGTGAACAGGCTGGGTTCAGCAGCCATCAGACTGGGCAGCTGAGGGTGGGTGGGATCAGGAGGGCATTGAAGTCTTTCAGAGAGTGGCTCGACATCATTGTGGAGAGGGCTCAACGTCATTGGGATGGGACTCAACATCATAGGGGCGGACTGCCACGTCAAAAGAGGTTGGGGCGTGACGTGGGACCCTGCATAAAGGGAGAGGGCAGGGCCCCAAAAGTGTCAGTCCACCTCTGGATGTAATTACTCAGTGGATCCCATCGTGGCAGATGGGGTGATTCACGCCAGCCACAAGTCCATTGATTTTGGCAGGATCGACGACCCGCCTTAGGTTTTTAATGATGCACCAACTCATAACTACAGACAAAGAACGTCCCTCAATTTTAAAAACTAATTTTATTTTTATGTTTTTAAGTTTTTAATTTTTTAAAAATATAAATGTAGAGTACAAAATTCTTTTTTTCCATTTATGGAGTAATTTAGCATGTCCAATCCACCTATCCTGCTCATCTTTTTGGGTTGTGGGGCTGACTCCCACGCAGACACATGCAGAAAAATTCCACACAGTCCTAATTTAAGTTTTATAAGATGTGCGGTACATGAGCAGAATTAGGCAATTTAGCCCTTCGAGTCTGCTCTGCCATTTGATCATTGCTGATCTTATCTTGGCCTTAACCCCTCCCTCCTGCCTGTTCTCCATGACCCTTCAACCCATTACCAATTAAAAATCTATCTAACACCTCAAATTTACTTACTGTCCCAGCATCCATCACACTGGGGTAGCGAATTCCACAGATTCACACTTTGGGAGAAGTAGTTTCTCCTCAACTCCATTTTAAATTTGCTACCTCATCCTAAGACTATGACCTCTCATTCTAGAATGCCCCACAAGGGTGGCACGGTGGCGCAGTGGTGAGCACTGCTGCCTCACGGCACTGAGGACCTCCGTTCAATGTTGGCCCCTGGTCACTGTCGATGTGGAGTTTGCACATTCTCCCTGTGTCTGTGTGGGTCTTGCCCCACAACCCAAAGATGTGCAGGGTAGGTGGATTTGCCACGCTAAATTGACCCTTAATTGGAAAAAGGAATTGAGTACTCTAAAGTTAAAAACAAAAAGTGCCCCACAAGGGAAGCATCTTCTCCACGTGTACTTTAGCCATACCTTTTATCATCTTGTATACCTCAATTTGATCTCCCCTCATTCTTCTAAAGTTCAATCTCTCCTCATACGACAAACAGCTCATCTCTGGAATCAAGCCAGTGAACCTTCTCTAAACTGCCTCCAATGCCACTACATCTTTCCTCAATGTTTCCATTTTCAGATTAAAATTTCAAATTTTGTAATGTTTTATATTAAAATAAGTTTATATTATTGCTTCAAATGTGTATATCCCAAACATTTATTTCACTCTGCAATACTACATAAAAAGAATACTCAGTACACACAGTTCATGAGGTTCCTTCAATGTGATTGGCTGCTTGCTCTGCTTGATAACATCACTGTTGCTGGATGCTTGGAGACCCCTTTAACTTTGGCCAAATTCAAAATAACATTGGAAAAGGTGAAATCTATTCCAGAGTTTGCTCGGTCTTTGTGGGCAGCTTTGTTCAGGTCAGTGGCAACCACCATTGATTCACTGCTTGTTGAAATCTACCATGCAGTTCAGTATAGTCTCGTATACACTTTAACTCAGTAGAAATTTAAGCTACACGTCTCGGGTGCGAAGTGAAATATTTTATTGTGTATATTGATTATAATTGAGAGTTTGAAATCTTCTTGTGGTTACAAATCAAATGTTCGCAAGAAAGCCCCTGCAGAAGGCTTTAAGAGATATAATTAAACTTAGTGGTTTACAAACAAATTGACTTTCAAAATACAGTAATGAATTCTTGCTCAAAGCAAACAGCCTGCGCAGACTTAAGAGTTAGAGTGGAAATATGAAAATACGAAATAAGGCCAGCGAATAGTTAGGTAAAAGGTATAGAGTGATCCCAGAATGAAAATGGCTGCCTGGACCTCTATCTTTAAGGAAAATGTTATCAGTCTGACTCCATCAGTTCCTACCCCTGTAATGTGTTAGAATATAGAACATATTCTATATTCTATAGAATATAGAACAGCCCATGATGTTGTGCCGAACCTTTGTCCTAGATTAATCATAGATTATCATAGAATTTACAGTGCAGAAGGAGGCCATTCGGCCCATTGAGTCTCCACCGGCTCTTGGAAAGAGCACCCCACCCAAGGTCAACACCTCCACCCAACACTAAGGGCAATTTTGGACACTAAGGGCAATTTATCATGGCCAATCCACCTAACCTGCACATCTTTGGACTGTGGGAGGAAACCGGAGCACCCGGAGGAAACCCACGCACACAAGGGGAGGATGTGCAGACTCCGCACAGACAGTGACCCAAGCCGGATTCGAACCTGGGACCCTGGAGCTGTGAAGCAATTGTGCTATCCACAATGCAACCATGCTGCCCTTAAGAACAAATTAATCTACTCTATATCATTCTACCGTAATCCATGTACCTATCCAATAGCTGCTTGAAGGTCCCTAATGTTTATGACTCAACTACTTCCACAGGCAGAGCATTCCATGCCCCCACTACTCTCTGGGTAAAGAACCTACCTCTGACATCCCCCCTATATCTTCCACCGTTCACCTTAAATTTATGTCCCCTTGTAATGGTTTGTTCCACCTGGGGAAAAAGTCTCTGATTGTCTACTCTATCTATTCCCCTGATCATCTTATAAACCTCTATCAAGTCGCCCCTCATCCTTCTCCGTTCTAATGAGAAAAGGCCTAGCACCCTCAACCTTTCCTCGTAAGACCTACTCTCCATTCCAGGCAACATCCTGGTAAATCTCCTTTGCACCTTTTCCAAAGCTTCGACATCCTTTCTAAAATGAGGCAACCAGAACTGTACACAGTACTCCAAATGTGGCCTTACCAAAGTTTTGTACAGCTGCATCATCACCTCACCGCTCTTAAATGTAATCCCTCTGTTAATGAACGCTAGAACACCATAGGCCTTCTTCACAGCTCTATCCACTTGACTTTTAAAGGTGTATGAACATAGACCCCAAGATCTCTCTGCTCCTCCACATTGCCAAGAACTCTACCGTTAACCCTGTATTCCGCATTCATATTTGTCCTTCCAAAATGGACAACCTCACACTTTTCAGGGTTAAACTCCATCTGCCACTTCTCAGCCCAGCTCTGCATCCTATCTATGTCTCTTTGCAGCCGGCAACAGCCCTCCTCACTATCCACAACTCCACCAATCTTCATATCGTCTGCAAATTTACTGACCCACCCTTCAACTCCCTCATCCAAGACATTAATGAAAATCACAAACAGCAGAGGACCCAGAACTGATCCCTGCGGTACACCACTGGTAATTGGGCTCCAGGCTGAATATTTGCCATCCACCACCACTCTCTGACTTCTATCGGTTAGCCAGTTCGTTATCCAACTGGCCAAATTTCCCACTATCCCATGCCTCACTTTCTGCATAAGCCTACAATGGGGAACCTTATCAAATGCCTTACTAAAATTGATGTACACTACATCCACTGCTTTACCTTCATCCACATGCTTGGTCACCTCCTCAAAGATTTCAATAAGACTTGTAAGGCATGACCTACCCCTCACAAACCCGTGCTGACTATCCCTAATCAAGCAGTGTCTTTTCAGATGCTCAGAAATCCTATCCTTCAGTACCCTTTCCATTACTTTGCCTACCACCGAAGTAAGACTAACTGGCCTGTAATTCCCAGGTTATCCCCAGTCCCTTTTTTGAACAGGGGCACGACATTCGCCACTCTCCAATCCCCTGGTACCACCCCTGTTGACAGTGAGGACGAAAAGATCATTGCCAACGGCTCTGCAATTTCATCTCTTGCTTCCCATAGAATCCTTGGATATATCCCGTCAGGCCCGGGGGACTTGTCTATCCTCACGTTTTTCAAAATGCCCAACACATCTTCCTTCCTAACAAGTATTTCCTCGAGCTTACCAGTCTGTTTCACACTGTCCTCTCCAACAATATGGCCCCTCTCATTTGTAAATACAGAAGAAAAGTACTCGTTCAAGATCTCTCCTATCTCTTCAGACTCAATACACAATCTCCCGCTACTGTCCTTGATCGGACCGACCCTCGCTCTAGTCATTCTCATATTTCTCACATGTGTGTAAAAGGCCTTGGGGTTTTCCTTGATCCTACCCGCCAAAGTTTGTTCATGCCCTCTCTTTCCTCTCCTAATCCCTTTCTTCAGTTCCCTCTTGGCTATCTTGTATCCCTCCAGCGCCCTGTCTGAACCTTGTTTCCTCAGCCTTACATAAGTCTCCTTTTTCCTCTTAACAAGACATTCAACCTCTCTTGTCAACCATGGTTCCCTCACTCAACCATCTCTTCCCTGCCTGACAGGGACATACATAACTTTGAATTGGTATATACCATCTGGAGTCACAAAAGCTGAAATCTCCTTCGCCCTTTCGGATAAAGGTACCTGCCAGTAACCTTTAAGTAAATCCAGTTTGGGAATAAAAGCTGATTGTCCCACTTTCTCAACCATCTCTTCCCTGCCTGACAGGGGCATACATATCAAGGACATGTAGTACCTGTTCCTTGAACAAGTTCCACATTTCACTTGTGTCCTTCCCTGACAGCCTATGTTCCCAACTTATGCACTTCAATTCTTGTCTGACAACATCCTATTTACCCTTCCCCCAATTGTAAACCTTGCCCTGATGCACACACCTATCCCTCTCCGTTACTCAAGTGAAAGTCACAGAATTGTGGTCACTATTTCCAAAATGCTCCCCCACTAACAAATCTATCACTTGCCCTGGTTCATTACCAAGTACCAAATCCAATATTGCCTCCCCTCTCATCGGACAATCTACATACTGTGTTAGAAAAGCTTCCTGGACACACTGCACAAACATCACCCCATCCAAACTATTTGATCTAAAGAGTTTCCACTCAATGTTTGGGAAGTTGAAGTCACCCATGACTACTACCCTGTGACTTCTGCACCTTTCCAAAATCTGTTTCCCAATCTGTTCCTCCACATCTCTGCTACTATTGGGGGGCCTATAGAAAACTCCTAACAAGGTGACTGCTCCTTTCCTATTTCTGACTTCAACGCATACTACCTCAGTAGGCAGATACTCCTCGAACTGCCTTTCTGCAGCTGTTATACTATCTCTAATTAACAATGCCACCCACCCCCCCCCACCCACCTCTTTTACCATCCTCCCTAATCTTATTGAAACATCTATAACCAGGGACCTCCAACAACCATTTCTGCCCCTCTTCTATCCAAGTTTCCGTGATGGCCACCACATCGTAGTCCCAAGTACCGATCCATGCCTTAAGTTCACCCACCTTATTCCTGATGCTTCTTGCGTTGAAGTATACACACTTCAACCCATCTCCGTGCCTGCAAGTACTCTCCTTTGTCAGTGTTTCCTTCCCCACTGCCTCACTACACGCTTTGGCGTCCTGAATATCGGCTAACTTAGTTGCTGGACTACAAATCCGGTTTCCATTCCCCTGCCAAATTAGTTTAAACCCTCCCGAAGAGTACTAGAAAACCTCCCTCCCAGGATATTGGTGCCCCTCTGGTTCAGATGCAACCAGTCCTGCTTGTACAGGTCCCACCTTCCCCAGAATGCGCTCCAATTATCCAAATACCTGAAGCCCTCCCTCCTACACCATTCCTGCAGCCACGTGTTCAGCTGCACTTGCTCCCTCTTCCTAGCCTCGCTATCACGTGGCACCGGCAACAAACCAGAGATGACAACTCTGTCTGTCCTGGCTTTTAACTTCCAGCCTAACTCCCTAAACTTGTTTATTACCTCCACACCCCTTTTCCGACCTACGTCATTGGTACCAATGTGCACCACGACTTCTGGCTGCTCGCCCTCCCCCTTAAGGATCCTGAAGACACGATCTGAGACATCCCTGGCCCTGGCACCCGGGAGGCAACATACCTTTCGGGAGTCTCGCTCGCGACCACAGAATCTCCTATCTATTCCCTTAACCATTGAATCTCCTACTACTATTGCTTTTCTATTCTCCCCCCTTCCCTTCTGAGCCCCAGAGCCAGACTCAGTGCCAGTGACCTGGCCGCTAAGGCCTTCCCCGGTCGGTCATCCCTCCAACAGCATCCAAAACGGTATACTTGTTTTGAAGGGGAACGGCCACGAGGGATCACTGCACTGTCTGTCTGTTTGTTTTCTTTCCCCTGACTGTAACCCAGCTACTCTTGTCCTGTACCTTGGGTGTGGTTACCTCCCTGTAACTCTTCTCTATCACCCCCTCTGTCTCCCGGATGATCCGAAGTTCATCCAGCTTCAGCTCCAGTTCCCTAACACGGTCTTTGAGGAGCTGGAGTTGGGTGCACTTCCTGCAGGTATAGTCAGCGGGGACACCGGTGGTATCCCTCACCACCCACATCCTACAGGAGGAGCATGCAACTGGCCTAGCCTCCATCCCCTCTTACCTCACAGAATATAGCTGCCCTGTGGACCAACTGGACCTCCGCTCTCCGACTCTGCTCCCAGTCAGCTGCACTCCCTGTAAACTCCTGGCTCCCTTCTCGCTCTTTGCGGAAATGAAAGGAGCACCTTACTCCCTTCTCACCTAACTCCCTCAGTCACCAAACTCTCACTATAGCACTCAAATGCACCAAATGCAGCACTCCCTCAGTCACCAAACTCTCACTATAGCACACAAATGCACCAAATTCAGCACTCAGTGCAAACAAAGTCTGCACTGCAGGGGATCACTTTTATACTGTGAACCGAGCCTCTGAAAAACTGGCCTAATCCAATTAACTAATTAACAAGCTCCAGCTGCAAGTGCCTACAAGTAGAACCTTTGTTTCAAGCTGATTGAAAATTCACCTTCTTCTAAACCAAACAGCAACTTTTAAGTTAATTAACTAAATAAAAGAAAGACTAGACTTTAGATAAA